>NC_061126.1:5782524-6110032 GCF_905220365.1 Vanessa cardui
TATATATTTATCAGTATTTAAGAAACGGTTATTTTATGAATTTTAAATTTTTTGTAATCATAAATCTAATAAACATATACCAAAGGCAACAAACTGACACCAATTAACGCATCCTAATTAGGCAAGTATAATTTTATAACCAGTAAAGGAAACTGTTGACAAGTGGAACGAACCTAAAGTGATCACAATAATGACTGTGATGATGAGTGCAATTACCGTTACGAGTTTTGAAGTATAACGATGCTCACATCTGTGCCCCAGGCTTGTTTGGTAGGCATCCTTACGGATACATAAGCTTTCTCACCAAGACTATTTAAACTCGAGCTATTTCGAATGAGACGGAAACACGCGCTTCGGATATAGAAATGAGAAAATTTCTCCCATTGTTTTATACGAGCATAACTTCATCAGCGCAATAAATTCGTATGTGTTGCAAATGTTATGTATTTGTTTCTTTTAAGATCCTCTTCATAGGTTATGATGACATTAATTATCTTATAATCGTATCTATCTTATATCGTAGTTTTAGTATTAGTAATTTTAGTTCTAAGTAACATAAAGTCACAGCCTTTAAAGTCTAAAGCATTATCTCGAGTTCGGGGGTGAAGGAAAACATCGTGAGGAAACCTGCATGTGTCTAATTTCAAAGAAATTGTGCCACACGTGTATTCCACCAAACGTATTAGAACAGCGTGGTGGAACATGTTCCGAACCTTCTCTTCTAAGGGAGAGGAAGCCGTAACCTAGTAGTAGGAAATTTATAGATTGATATTGTTGTAGGTTTACTGTTTGGTATTGATAGTCTGGATTTGAACTGATATGGTATAATGGTTCAGATATATAGATATACTAATCTATACCATTAAATAACTTCAGTTAGTAATTACGGAACTTTCACAATGAAACATCTCACGAAAGCAAAGCATTACCCAGATATAAATCCTGTTGAAAAAGTACCCTCGATGCGTTTAGCTGTTTCATTGCGCTATTCAACCTTATTCGAAACCTATACAATACAGGAAGCCAGTGGTTATTACCTCCGGAGAAGTCTTTGTTAACATACTAGCTGACTTTTCCCCCTGAATTTAAATGGAGAATTATTTTCAAGTATTTTTCGGTAGAGAAGTTTTATTGTATTGTTTGATTACGTGTCACTCTGATAGATGAAGGAATGGCTCTCAAAATGGTATCGCCTTTGTCGTTTCGGGTCTGTGCGTAATGTCGGTTTCAGATGGATGAATTTATTAAAAAGTTTACCGACGAAATGTCGTAAAGTTTAATAGTCGCTTTCAAGATTTTTGGGTGAGTGTTGAGTTTCAAAAAGTTTGACAATAGACCTCTTGCCACCATTATTTCAGTTCAGTGAAAAAAAAATGGTAAAGTTAACACCGTTGACTAACGAAGTCGTTTTCTTTATTTATTTTTAATACTAGTTATTACCTGCAGCTTCACTTGCTTTATAGGTTGAAGAAATCAGGCGTTAGGCATTAAAAAATTCTTCATGCAAAATTTTATTAAATTTGGTTCTGATGCTGATCTGGCAGTAAAAGAGAAACAGACAAACATCATCATCATCATATCAGTATAGAAAACAATTATTTACTACATAAACATAACATACATATATAAGGGATGTCAGAAACAGCAAATACACTTACTGCTTTTGTTTTTCTTGTAATATTAAAGAAAAGGTGTTTTAAACATGAATAGCTTTTTTCCACCGCTTAGGAACAAGGTGCTTCCGAAAATTGAAACTATTTTCCAGAAAGAAAAGAAATTGCCTGCGAGCAGCGAACCTCTAAGAGAACGGTCCTCTTTCAGACTAAAACAAACGCAATTTAGGTAAGGAGCGTTTTCAGCCAGATGGTTAAATAACCATTATTTTTATTTCATTAAATATATAACTTTGATATGTTTAGATAATCTTTTTTATAAGTGAAATCTTTTTTTATATGCCTAATTAAAAAACTTACTTAAACAATATACAAAAAATCACACTTTTTCCAGCGGATAAATCGCAGTGAAGGTTTCAGTGTATAAGTAGATGCCACTCATTTTATTGTCTTATCGATTTGAATGCAATTATCGACTTTTGATAGTATTTGTTGCCTTATTTTTTGTTTTTTCTCGTTTTCAATTATTCTGAAACTAGCACCCGACCCGACCTCGCACCGGTACTTGATATGTATCGTTATATTATGACCAAATTACACAAAATAATTATAAATTGTAACTTTTGTTTTATTGTAACCTATATTACTGTAAAATTTCATCCAAATCAGTTCAGTAGTTTTTTCGCAAAAGAATACAAACATCCATCCTCACATCGCATTCGCTTTTATAATATTATAAGGTAATACTTATTTAAATATTAAAAAATAATTCGTGTAAGAAAAGAAAAAAATATATACATATCACGGGCACCTAATAGAGGTTTTCCTTGTTGAGAAAAAATAGTCTCATATTTTTATTGCATAGTAATATTTAATCTGCTATTCTTAACTGAACATTACATATATGTATTCAGGGTAGCTAAAGAAATTACAATTCATTAATATTCTATATACTAAGTGAATAAATCATATAACTTCCCTAAGTAAAACTAATTAACAAAATAATACAGGAGTATAAAACTAAATTTTCAATATCCAAGTTGGGTTAAAGTAATTCGATACGAAAATCTCAGTATTGTAAACTTGCTCTAATTTTCCCGGCGATTGTTAGCAGCGTACGGGTTAACCTGAAACCCGGGTCGTCTCGGGAGCGATTGAGCGTTACCCGTGTCGAATTGGGACACATAAACGAATTTAACCCAACAATTTTAACCGTCTAACTTACACACATATACATTGGGCCCCAAACAGTAATTACATATATACCTATGTATGTGTTGAAAGCTTTTAATAAAATCGACTTGCTACTATTATTATTATTGTTTATAAAATACAATTGTTCAGAGAACAACCCGATGAGACGTCACTGTATGATAACAGTATTTTGCAATATAATAAAGATGGGTTTATCGCGAAGAGACAGTTTCAATGTCGCTTTATTTCTTTCATAGGTAAAAGGACTTGTAGGCCATATAATTACAAATTGTCACCTCTGCCTATTGACAATGCTGCTACAAACGTTGGGAACCAAGATGTAATGTCCCTCCTACTTATAGAACACTGGCTCGCTCCCTCTTGAAACTGGAACACGACAATACTAAGAAGATATGGCTTTTTGGGAGTATGCTCATCATACCTATAAGACGAAACTTTAAGTAATTTAACATAGATCGTAATCTAAATTTATTGGTTTCATGTGCTATTTATTGTTTCATATGATTTTTGACATAATTGTCACTATTTTAGGAATAATGATATTTACAATATTTACATTTTTTTTTTCATTCATCATCACTCTATATTTAATATTTAATTGCTCCAGAAGTCAATAACTGGCTTACTAGTTTGGAAATAAACACCTTGTACCTGAGAAAAACCGACGAAAGGAACTCAGCGGGATTTTCAGTAATGTTAATGTAACCAAACTGATATATAATGTTTTCTGTAAAACAAAACATCAAACAAGAAATTACTGAAAATCAATAATGCCAATGAAACGAGTTCTAGAAATGTCTTTGACAACATGTGTTTTTTGTGTATGTTCTGTCATACGTATTATTATTTTTTATCGTTCAAGAACATTTATTCCCTTCTACAATATTCTTTTTACACGACCACATAACATACAACTAGGTAAACAGCCGCCTTAATTATTAAACTTAAAATTCATTATAATTAACCTAAATAATATAAAGTAACCAATAAAAATACTCATTCAAATTTTGTACCAAAATTCATTATTAAACTAATAAAACTCCGAAGATTTTTCAATAAAAAATAAAAATAAACTATTCATTTGTAACATAACACACATACATCGAATCTAAAAGACAATTTCGAGAGCCAGCGAATCGTAAATTAAATAAAACTTATCTATATCGTCATACAGACTTTTCTCTGAGTCTCAGGTGCGCAAAGAAGTTTTCAATCAAATCAGCAAAGTGAGCGGTGAAGGAAACGCGTTAAGGGTGGTGACTGATTGACAACATTGTAAGGAGAAACATTTCCTCCACATTTTCTTTTAATTCGAAAACTCTCGAATTCGTCCCATTTATTTCGAGTGATGAAAGTCTGATGGAATTTTTCCGTGTCAGAAATTTTTCACATTACATAAAAGGTTACTATTCGAGATTTGCCTGTGACATTGAATGATTCGAAATTCAAAAATTTAAGATTCTATAAACGAGATATTTTTTTAAAGATTAAGTTATACTGATTTACTGACATATTTTTTAAATTAATTAATTTTAGGGACATTATACTGGACACAATAGTAAACTAACAATTATGACGTCTTAAGACGATTACTGAATAATGAGTACTTCAGTATAACAAGCTATTTTAAGAAAAGTTTTAAGTAAAACTACATACATTTTAGACAAAAACCTAATTTTAAAACGTTATTTCCAAATTGATCTTGAAAATTTGTACTCATATTGAAGATATTTGCTTTGATAACCAAAATTATAAAATCAATTATAAAATTTTATGGAGTAAGTAGGCAAGCTCTCCTTTTAACTTTGGATCGAAGGTTACATCATCACGCTGGTCCAATGTGGAGTATGTGGCAGATTTTAATCCCAAGTAAATGCATGTTTTCATATCCATACCTATTTCTTTATCACCGTGCAAAATTCATTGGTACTGGCGCTGATATTAAGCCGTTACCATTTTTGAAGATCTAAGAGAATATTTTCTGTTCGTGAGTTATATTGTAAATTTGTGAAACAAGCTACGTTATTTAGAGCTAACCGTAACTTCGTTGCAGTCAGTTTTCGCCGCCGCTATCTTTAGTACTCTTCTGTCGGTACCCAAAGTTGTTTATATGATCCTATTACTAAGATACCACGCACTTTATATACACTTTTAATGTAAAATACAAAGTGATAGATTTCATTCTTCATGATGATGAAAATGTTGAAGGTTTTGCTACTTAATTTAAGACAAAATTAAATCACTATAATATATCACTATAATCGAATTTTTATTTGTTTTCAGTTCAAATATTAATATTTATGTATACTTTGAAAATATACTACCCATAAAATTTACAATTACATATTTGTAACAACAACAACAACAACAGCTTGTAAATTCCCACTGCTGGGCTAAAGGCCTCCTCTCCCTTTAAGGAGAAGGTTCGGAACATATTCCACCACGCTGTTCCAATGAGGGTTGGTGGAATACACATGTGGCAGAATTTCTATGAAATTTGTCACATGCAGGTTTCCTCATGATGTATTCCTTCACCGCTGAGCACGAGATGAATTATAAAGACAAATTAAGCACATGAATCGCTTGCCTGTTTTTGAACCCGCAATCATCGGTTAAGATGCACGCGTTCTAACCACTGGGCCATCTCTGCTCCATATTTGTAAACGGCCCGTAAATTTCTTAGCTTAGGTACCTAAGCTTTATTTAAAAACAGTGATGCATAAGACTGTGCAGAACAAAATACATATAAAAACAATTAAATATAGGTATATATACTATAAAATATGATTAAACTATGCACGTAATAAATAATAGATAAATTTAAATCGATGCGAAGTCGACCAGTCGCGTCGTTGCAAACTTCTTAACTTCGCTGGACACCACCAGTTTCAAAACTTTCCTTCGTTATATCTTCGACCGCGCCAACTTCTTCTAGAAAAACTTTAAATTTATTGATTAGAAGTCAACCATGGCTGCTAGTTTTTATGCCATTTAATGTCAGTCAACAGTTATCCGATATGTACGAGTAAGTGTGCATATTAATAATCTTCAATAAAATGTCTGTATCTGTAAATTTATTGACCCTTTAAAAGTATGCAAGACAAAAAATTGTGATTATTTATTTAGTTGTTGACACATTCATTTCACACATTCTTTTTTTGCTATTGACGACGATGTAACAAATACCCTCACCGGATTTATCCGCACATCGGTTACAACACTTAGACTTAAAACTATAGAATAATAATCTGATGAAAGCCAAATTAAGGAAAGATGGCTTTTGCAAGACTTCGCCTGTCTTATCTATTGTATTCAACGTCTTAACATATGTACATGTAACAGTCTGTTCCTTCACTCATATTACGATGGGATGGCAATCCGAACATACAATTATTTGAGATTTCATTTTCTACGACGTACGTACAATGTTAATACGTTTAAACCATTCATAGTTATGAATATACATAAATCTATCACGTCTATTGATGAAAAGTCGTATGTAACAACTATATTCCAATTTTAAATTTCGAGAAATGGTCTTATTGTTTTTGATTCGTAACTTCTTCCTTCCGATTTCCTGAATTCGGTGGAAATGATTTCGTGATAAGGTACTAGAATTGTATAAGAAGTGGGAAAAGCGTATTACAATGATACTGCCAAGCTAGAAATGGCCGCAAGGCACCAACAGGATTTAATGTTGATGTTACTTGGTACCAGGAGAGATGTCAGACGTTATACATCAAATACGACTACTGTAAGCCTCGTTTTTTATTTCATTTATTATATTGCATACGCGCCAATATCGCTACTTAGCGGGCTAGAATATATGCTGGTGGTACTTATAAAGACGGGCTTTTTCACAGCCTTACCACTAAGTAAATCGACCAACTGTTACATAAGACCCTTTGCACTAACAGTATACGAGATGCACATAAAAGATTCTCAATATCCAATAGCTCATCCGATTTTTGATAACTGTTGAGAGTTGGCGAATTTTTCTACGGAAGTTGCTTTGCATTGCTAGACAAACGGCCTTTATTCCTAGTATATTTATTGTCTGCGGAAACTTTAATATTATGCTATTGTGCCGGCTTATAGCATATCCGGATACTTTTATTTTTAGGAGCTGCGCTGATTAAAAATTCAGAACAAAGCGAGAAGCCTTGCACTTCTGTTTACGTGAGAGGGAATAATTTACCCGCGGGGAATCCCCCGTCTATCATACGCTTTGACTCAATGATTATGGTTGGACGAGGACTTTGGAGTTGATGGGTTAAAATAATGAACACTATGCGATATCAGGTTAACTATTGTTGTAGACATGCCTTTATTGGTTTTGTTGCGATAAACCTGTGAGCTGTTTCTAGATATAACTTAATTTCATTAAAACGCTTCGTAATATTTTATATTCTGTTTTAAGTCCATTTTGTAAACTATAAAATAATATGAATAAAACTATGTATTAATGTTATATTGAGTGTTAACTATGAATCATTTAATACAATATATTAATCGTTTTGAAATTCTCATGCACTTTTTTCCATCCACAAAAAATCCCTTTCAATTGAAGCTTTTAGTCATTATTAGAGGTTTCGTATTTACTAGAAAAACGAGTAAGCCATTTCTAAAACAATATAATGTTATTAAATCTACATTTACCTTCATAAAAATAATGGAATACATCTTATAGTTCAAGTACTCACTGTGAAGGTTACATTATGATTTTTGTACGACTGTACGACGCGGGGTGAAAAGTACTCTTAACGTATGATCTAACATACTCTTAATGACAACTCTCCATACACTTTTTATAATAGATTTATTCAACAGGAAAATGCGAGATGAATAAAAATCTTTATTGATGTCGGCATTCATTATGATTGAATTCAAACGTTACCGTTAATTGCTCAGATTAAATTCTAACAAAAAATGCGACTCTTTTGTTTTTTCTTTGTGTATAATAAACATGAAAGGAACACACTTGAAACAAGAAAGGCTTAATAATAATATTAACAAATAAATTACAACTCTATTTCAAACTAATAGTGTACAAAGTCGGACTTATCTTGAGAAGGGATCTTCAACCTTAGGAGGTATACATGTGGCAGAATTACATCCGATACATCTAAATTTCCTTGTGATAGTAGCCAAGCACGAAATTAAAACAAAGATTAAGACAAATTACGCACCAAATAACAATATTTTTCATATAATAAATAAATATTTGTACAAATACATAACATTTCGCTATTTACAAATATTATGAAAAAATATGTTATTTATCTTCCTTCCATCTTTAATCTTAGTTATATAAGAGTTATCCAACGCAAATAAATGTTAACAAATACATGATTATATCAAATATATATTTATATTTGTATTTTTGTTATGTTTAATAACAATATGAACTACTACAATTTTAATATTTCTTACATTTGTAGACATCAACTTTAAATGATATTCATTCGTACTTAAATACAAATGAATTGTGTTCATTTGTGTATTAAGTTTTATTTCGTTTTTGGTTCTCGCTTCCAAACGACGTATTCGATCACTATATTCATAATCGGATCATATATGTTATGTACTAATTTTTTTTATGGTGTAGGTTGGTGGACGAGCAGACGGTAAGTGGTCACCATCACCCATAGACAATGACGCTGTAAGAAATATTAACTGTTCCTTACATCGTCAATGTACCATCAACCTTGGGAACTAAGTTGTTATGTCCCTTGTGCCTACAGTTACACTGGCTCACTCACCCTTCAAACCGGAACAGAAAAATACTGAGTACTGTTATTTGGCGGTAGAATAACTGATGAGTGGGTGGTACCTACCCAGACGGGCTTGCACAAAGCCCTACCACAAAGTAATATTTGAACATAGTCAATAAACATTGATAACAAACAATAAACGGTAATAGAAACGGCTTATACGATAGCGGTTCGCGTCATTGATATCATTATGGGAATCGTTGCTCTGATAGATTTCGATCCTATATCAAATTGACCGGCATTCAATTTCATCCTCTAATGATGTACGAGATCATCGGGTTTAATATTGGAAATGTTAGAACGATTATATATTACGTGTATATAGTTTTGTCACAAACATAGATTAGTTAAATCGAGCAGTAAAGTAATTAAATTACACGGATATCTTGTTATGTAATCAAATTCAAATTACTATTGAAACTGCATCGTCAATGCAATACGTGGGACTATTAGACTCTATCAATAAGTGAAACCTATATCATCATTTGTAAATGTATGCGTGATAATATGTATATGTGATAACATAGATTGATAATAATCTGTCAAAACGAAATCAAAATCAAAATATACTTTATTCAAGTAGGCTTTTACAAGCATGTTTGAATCGTCACTTAACAACTATATTAAGTGTAGTGAATGTAAGCCTCATAACTTTAAATGCGTTTTAAAATTTTCACGCTCAGTAATCAACCCATAAATGAAACATGTAATTAAATTACTCTATCTATAAACAGTTATGTTATTGTTATTCATTTGTGCCAACACTGGTTTGGTTTTCCACGATTATTATTTTCTGTCTAAAAAGATACTTATTGCTTTTAATACAGAAATATGATAGATAAATATACGTTAGTGTGTGTGTATAAACACACATCGGCTAAGACTCATGATGGTCTAGTGCATACAACACGTGACGTCACTCACACGCGGCCAGACCATGCCCCACTGAGTTCTTCATGTGCGCTTGTGTTTGTTCATTCCGTCAATTTTGTAGGAAATTTTGGGATATCGTCTCCGAGAGAACAATAACCAAGTTTTTATTTTTTAAAAATACTTTTCTTGTCTTGTCAACAATACACTAGCTAATAACAGCAAATTGAAACACATTATTATTTAATTGCATTTGATTCTTATTTTAAACTTAAACGATTGGTTACTATATAGAACCTTAACCAAATATCGAAAAAGTTCCGTGTATTTCGTAAATAAATACACTTTCGTAAATCTGTCAAATTCCTTTTTAATCGCACAAACGACTTATATTAATTTAAATAATTGTATATAACTAACATGACTTTGTATTTTTTAAATGTTAAAAAAGAGTAACTACTGTGTTTCTTGTCGGTTCTTCTCGGTAGAATCTACTTTCGGAACCGGTGGTAGCTTCAATTAATTATAAAATGACGATTCAAAATAGCTTGTAAAAACTTACTTGAATAAAGTTTATTTTGATTTAATTTGACTTCTACACTTTTTAACGGGATACGTCAAAATAATTCTAAGGTATAATATGTAAGAGCTATACACACAAATATACAGGCACAAAGTACATAATATGGTGATCAGGTACCATCAGTTCATTGTTCATTTAGTTAGGCGGACGGATCATAAAAATACCGATAATATAATTAATATATTTCCTTAATTCCGCACAAAGTAGGCAGAATAATTCAATTTGAAGTTGAAGCAATAAATTTCTACGGGATTATGTTATAGACATATTAAATTACGCACTCGTGTTGGTGTACCCTCATAAACGTCAAACGTGGACTGGACGTGGGTTCGCATCCGGTTTCACGCCGTACTCTATTAGGATAGGATAAACATGGTGTATTGTCTTACGGGGTTCGGAAAAAGCTTTAAGAGATCATAAACAATAACGTTTCTTTCTTTTTTGATACATTTATTAAAGTTTTTACTTTCGCTATTAAAACAAAATATATCCGAATTTCCTATTGAAATAACAACAAATATCAACAACAACCTTAAAATTACCCACAGCTGGGCTAAGGCCTCTCTCTTTGAGGAGAATGTTTGGAACATATTCCACCACACTGTTTCAATGCGGGTTAGTGCAAAACACATGTGGCAGAATTTTCACGATGTTTTCTTTCACCGCTGTGCACGGGATGAATTATAAACTTATATTAAGCAGAAGAACAATCCGTGGTGCTTGCCTGGGTTTGAACCCGCAATCATCGGCTAAGATATAAGCGTTCTGACCACTCGGCCATCTCGGCTCTAGTGAAATAGCCATAACATAATTACTGTTTATATTCAAAATCAAAATGTATTTAGTCCTAATTTTTCTGTTAGAGGACTTTTTTCGTCGTTATTTCACAAGAACAAATTAAACGTAAAGCGTATCTTTACATTTAGAACAAAGAGTTTTAAATGTGTCGAGGAAGACGATTCAGCGAGAAATTAAGTTCTGTTTCCTTAAATAAATATCTGAATACTAAATATGTTATTTCGTTTACGATTATAAGTACACTCACCACTTTTTAACATGTAAGCTAAGCGCTTTCTATATCAGGTTTAAAAAGTTACTGTCACACAAATACATACAAACAAATCATGGATTGGCGGCAAGAATGCTGGCAGCATTTCCCATTGAATTATATTTTCATTCCTCTGAGTAAAAAAAGACAGAAATTACTCATATTAATAAACAATTTTATAATTTGTACCTAGAAGTGTATTCCTAAATATATTTGGTTTCTAAAAGCACAATATGGATCTTGAAATATGTCCTTGCTAGGTAATGATTTCGATATTTCATTATTCATGAAAATAATTATTAATTTTTATAACACATAATTAGTTTAAATAGATACATATATAATAAGCATACTGTTTACTTTGTTTGAAAATAAATAGTTACGAAGAAAAATATATATAAATCGCGTAATTCTTTTGAAGTGGCGCGGCGTAAATTGCATTTGTTATCTGAGAACCGTCCTGCGTCCACTTGAACTGAAAATGTTATCTAGATGCTGAAATCTAAATGTGGACGCAATTGAGAAATATTGCTTGGAAAATAGCCTGAGATTGGAATATAGGATAGAAATCGAGTATTCTGTGGAAAGAGATGAGAATCTTTAAGATATTGTCTTGTATAAGTCACCGGAGCGAACTTCATTCGGTGGGAAGGTTCAACTTATTTTAGGAATATTTTAAAGAATATTTTGAAGGTTGGGTATTTCTTTCTTTTTCGCATATTGCAGTTGGTATCACATTCCGGTTCGGGATGTGAACACGTTATTGTTTTATATAGGATTTTAAATTAACATGGTTATTTTTATTACTAAAGTTATTAATTTCGGGATATTGACAATGTTTTTTTATTTTTATTCGGTGGAGCTTGATATTTCGACATTATCTACGAATGTCTTGTTCACGAGACTTGTTCTTGTTTAGTTATTGTTTTTTTCTGAAAGTTTATTATGTGCACTTGGTGGTAGTGCTTCGCCCGCCTGGGTAGCTGGCAACCACTTGTCAGATACACTACCGTCAATCGACTTTCCGTTTGTTACTACAGACACAGAGGATATGTGCACATTGTAATGAGAGCACTCTACAGAATCTAGTACTTTAATTATATATATATACATTATAAGTCAAATAGTATTTTATTTCTTAATTCAATTACAGTTACTAGCCGAGATGTTCCAATGATTAGAATCTATCTTAGCATCTATCTTAACCGACGTATGCGGGTTCAAACCCAGACAAGCATTGCTGAATTTTTATGTATTTAATTTATGTTTATAACTCATCTCGTGCTCGGCCTTGGATGGAAGCATCGTGAGGAAACCTGCATGTGTATCCACCAGTCCACATTGGAGCAGCGCGGTTCTCATCAATGTAAGACGGGAACCTTAAACCAACAGTGGGAAATTTACTGTTACTTTTGTATGATACAATTAAGTGTTTTATTCGCAGTAATTTCCGAAGCACCCTTGATTTTTTAAAACTTCGCTTAAATTGCTTCATTAAAACATAAACGTATTTTATATAATGACGTAATAAGCTATTTTACCTACTATATAATATAAAGCAAGACGTTACACAAAGAAGCTTATTTTAATTCAGATATACAATTCATAATAAATCTTGCTGCTGTCATATACATGACATACTTCCTGGAATTATATAATAACTGGGATAATTAAAGCGCAGGCTTTAGATCGTAGCATAAACAGTGATTTCGTTTCTCATTCTGACTGCAAATGGCGTCCTACATTTGTATTTACATTTCATTTGAGCACAGTAAGTACTTACATCTGGCACGCACGCTCTTTCAGTGTTTTTAAAGTCCTCGTGAAATGTATCTTGAATTTAGAAGCCATTTTATACGAACTGTCATTTTATTTAATATATATTTTGTGCTTTAGCAAATAATTAAATCCTTTGAATTTTAAATACGCAAATGTGATATTGCTTTCGTGATATTATTACTGATTTAATATTTTATTACTTTTTCTTTTGACTTTAAAATCTTTGATTATCTATGATTATTAATTGTGATCTGTGATTAATATTATTTTTTTTTTTAGCAAAATAGAATTTATCTTGTTAGAGTCCTAAAGGACTCTAACAAGATAAATTACTGGACGTGCTGTTATAGTCTAAAGACTATAACAGCACGTCCAAAGCATTGTTGTAGATTTTATATTTGCTGAAAACATTCTGAATTTATTATTTTTTACGTATCTTGTACTTATTTATTTAAAAAGCAATAATATAAAATCTGTGATGTCGAAAATGTATATTTTTAATATAACAACTTGAAGTACCTACTTATCCTAATAAAATATACTTAGATACAAGACTTCTCTCACCGGTCAGGAGTAGAATTATGAGCTTGATTTTATAATCCTGGAATCTTCATACCAAAATTTCTACAAACGAGACAGACAGACATACTTACTTTCCCATTAATAATATGAGTAGAGACAAAGAAGAAACGTAGCCGTAATCTTTTGAGTATTAGGAAGAGGAATTACATGAATATTAAAATATGTATGCCTGTAATAAATAAGAGAAATGCAAAAGCCAGTAATGAGATAATAACAAGGAACAGGTGTTCCCTGAATATTCGACCGGCTCGCTTGCCTCAGGCGATGGAAGCATCACAGGTGCTCTAAATACATCAGTGAAGCTGTATTCAACTACATCTAACAGGAATTTAATATTACAAGTTAAATAACTATTAATTAAAATGTATAAGTAATCTAGTAGAAATAACACTAGCATTAAATAATATGGTTATGGATTCATAGCTGAGTTCATGTAATTTTTTGTGCTAACTGGGTTTAAAGCCACAATCACCGGTTATGATTAACGATTAACCACTGAGCCATTCCGACCATACAGTTATCTTTACTTAAATATTCCAAAACTAAGGAAGTTCCTTTAAGAAATCTTAGGTAATCGAATAAAATAAAAGACGATCTATTAGGGCGCCGAACCCTTCCAGCGAACAATCCAATACATTTCACTTAGACTTTCCTACATTTTATATATCCGCACCTAACGGTCGCAGCACGTGTCCGACCAAACGTAATTCTGTCAGCAGGTGTGCCGACAATCCGAACACAAATCTACAAATTGAAATTTAATAAAACCTCTCCTCGAACCGATATATAATTCGTGACAATGTTGAATTTATCACCTGACAGTTCTTAGTATAGCTTTATGCTACATACATACACATAGTATAAAACAAAGTGGCTTTCTCTGCCCCTATATCCCTATGTATGCTTAAATCTTAAAACTTCGCACCAGATTTTTGTTGCGTTTAATACATAGAGTGATTCAAGAAGAAGGTTTTTATATATAACACCTGGACAATTTAGTAAAGAAAATCTGATAATTTTAGAAGTTTCCACTGTGATGCCATGCTCTTGCGCCCGTACTAAGCCGGGGCGGGTTGCTAATAGTATATAAAGAAAGTAAAATGTTTACGAATGTCCACACATTGCATCAGCTAATGAACCAATAAGCTCACCGATATCGACTCCAATATACAACTATTTATTGTTCCACCTGAAATATTAAACAATATCTGGCTTCAAAACCTAACCACTTAATGCCATAATTTGTTCATACCAACCAAAAAGGTTATTTATAAAAAGTTTTTTATACTAAAGTTTTTTCTCATATTGATAATATGTATTATTCTTTTATATTCACTTAGAACCATAAATATAGTATTTTTACAATCCGATATACATTACGCACAATAGCGATTACGGAAGGAATATAAATCGAAATTGGGAATCCATTTCGCGCTGCACGGCAACGTGTACAATTTCTTTTTTGTATGAAAACCCTCCCAAGGGCCAGTAATGGAGAAACTTTTTCCTTCTCCGTAATTGTTAGGGCCGATGTAAGGTAATAAATAACCGCAGGCTGTGGCCTTCTGATTGAACTTGCTAATGAATGAAGGATAAGAAACACGAATCGAACCTCTTGAATGCCTTTAAGGAGTGGCATTACGTTTGAAAAATGATTCAAGTTTTTACTTGAGTTACCTGGTACCGTTCGAGAGTCATACCATTACAGAAATTTGAATAAATCTGCAACTTTAAAATTAAGGTAAATAAAAGAACGAATATTAATTCAGATTCTTTATAGCTTTGGGGGATTGTAACGGGGAAATTCTTTATTGAAAACTTTTTTCAGTAACAAGACTCATCAATTATCGGTTAGAACAGGTTTTAGCTAATTGCGAATTCAGACTTGCATTGCTCGAAATATTTTAAATGAATTCGAATTTCAATTCACAGACATGTAAGAGAATATTTTTTACAAAAAGTCAAGCACATAAATCGATTACCCAAATCTGGGGTAGCTATCAATAATTCCCTTCGAGATATGCATTAAAAAATCGCTCTCAGCACATCAAAGGGCGGGCGGTGTTTTCTTAACAAAGTGAGGTCGTGAGCTGCGAGCCAATGAGAACATCCAACCCTTGTTTTTCTTTACAACGACTCACTTTCAAAGCCTGACCAGCCTGATACATCTGGGAATCCGATGCCTATCCCTTTGACAAAACACGAGATTATTTACTTGGTCAGAAACATTTGAAAAACGATCGCTGATGTAGGAAATACTTTTATCCGTTGTTATTCTGTTTTGACAGCTTCTCTTTCAATTATTTAATGAACATCGTTATTATACATAGACCTACATAAATAGATTAGCTATATAGCTAAACCTTATTATTTTTAATCTAACAAAAGTAACACGGCAAAAAAACAACCTGTGTTTAATTTGATCGAAATTCAGCCACATGTGTAATCCACCAACCCACATTGGAACAGCGTGATGGAATATGTTCCAAACCCTCTTCTTAATGGGAAAGGAGGCCTTAGCCCAGCAGTGGGAAATTTACCAGACTGTTACTTTAAGTTGTCGGGTGTCAAATATAAAATACCCTATGTCTTAAACGTCTTATGTTCTTGGATTTCAAGCCCTCTTCTTGCCAAATTTCATTAAATATTGAGAGCAAAAGACGCTTTTAAAATATTAGTATAGAATAATCGATGAGTAAAACAAGAGATGGCAAATTATCATATTATACGGTCGCCGCTTCCACGCATCAAATCGACTATGAAATATTTTGAATTTCAATTAGTACGTAAATAAACCCTCTGGGGTCAGAGTGCAAAAGGACAGCAAAAAACGCCTCTCCATAACCAACCAATTAATTACATTCCCTCCATAATGGTAGCGCCGGTTTTATTATTGTTGTATTTAGGTTCCGTAGGCAAATAGAAAACCCATATAGCGTAGTAGTATAATTTAACGTATATTGCAAGTAATTTACATGTATATAAAGCAATATTTTAATAGATCTACGTAGTATTCTTTCTTAAACTTTAGATTATATAATTTTATATACAACTGGATAGACAGTATTTTTATATATATGTAAATAAACAAATTCCGTAGTATATTTAGTATCAACACCGCACCCGTGCGTAACCGGGCCTAGTCGCTAGTAGATTTATATAAAAATAAAATTATAAATCTTATCCACTTGTTCTATAATTTTAAAAATATGCTAAGCGACGTTGACAAAGAAATCCTTTAAAGATTAATGAGCCAACTGTAGTCTCTAAAGCACAGCCTCTCAGTGACTAGGTAAAATTGCATCAGATTAATTTACCTGTTCGATTCAATCCCTGCTCATGACAGCCTTTGTATCATCCCGGGACTAGCTTCATTACTAGATATGATACCTATCTAGATGATAGGAAAGGATTTAAATAGGGTATCATGTCTGGATGAAACAACAGGCGGTAATTAGAATGATGAAATGAAAATTCGAACACTATGCTTTGTTTTTTTTGTGATGTTTTTCATTAAACATCGCTCTACCTAATTTTAGTTTTACAATGATATATTTGGAATAATGGTTTATAGTAAAAAAAAGAGTGCGTGGGACATAAAAGTGTAGCAACAAAAGCGAATACAAATTTCCGGTAGTGACAACAATTTTTGTTAATGTATTAATATTATATATAGTTAAGGTGAAAATAATTTTTATGTAACAAAATTACAGCATTCAGTGGCGGCGTAAGGCGTGGGCGGTGTGAAACAAGGGCCTCGCAAACTGTATCTTGCCCACATTAAGATTCGATCTTGCCCTGCCACTGACAGCATTTATTTATTCTAGCTAATTAAATGCGAAAGTTTAGGCATTTTTTTGTAACTTGATCACACCCTATCGGATGAATGGATCCAAAAGAAATTAAAGATAGAAAATAGGTTATAACAGAAAAATACACCTAAGCACCGAGCAACCAGAAATAAGTAATATATAACCTGTATAAGCTTAATTATTATCTTATTATTAATTCGTAACAAAACATTAATATTTGAGTCCAGAGACAAACAGACTACTCAATCTCTGCGAAATTGTTTGAATTACGAGAGAAAATAATATAAAAAGATACAATACCCTTAATAGCTCGACTAATTTGTCAGCGATATAATACCTTTTTATAACAAGAAATTCCCCATCTTTGTCCACAACAAAATATTGTCAAACTAAGGCAATAACGAGGACCGTTAGTTCCCGGGATGGTGAACTTTCTCGAACTATTTTTGTCCGTCATAATAGCCGAAGTTTGGCCCGGACAATCTGCGCGCTATTTCAATGAAAACTGTCTTTATTTTCATAGTTATATTATGTCATAATAAATATAACACAGCATTTGCACATAATGTGAGTAGTACATGTTTTGTAGACTATTTTCTTTTCGTCAAATTTTTGCTTCCACATTTCGATATTATAAGTAATTTGGATATTTACTTGGAACATTTAATTATGAAGCGGCATAGTTGTTTTTGCGTCACTAAATACATATATGTATACACGATATTTATTTTACCGAAATAACTTTATAACGATATATTTTTCTATCTATCTAGACAGATATAGATAGATTCAAGAAACAAAGCCTGAACAAACAGACGTTTGTTCAGGCTTTGTTTCTTGAAAGGCTGGACCGATTTTGATGGAACTCTCATTAGATAGCTGATGACATATGGCTATAACAGTATTTTTATTAAATTCAAACGCAAATGAAGTCGCGGGCACACCTATATGAGTATTGAATTTATTTATTCAATCAGGCTATGAACTTCAGAGATACCGTTTTTTATAGAAATCTAATTAGCTCCACCCTGCACTTACAGACATGAAGGAAATTCCAAACAGACTGCAGACACTGGCACGACCTCAATTCTCATTCCAATTAATATATCGACTGCTGTTTACCTGCAGCTTCACTTTGAAAACTGTAGACAGTTTTCATACATACTTTCTATTACACGTAAAATCTTAACTTTACACTTACTCATAAATGGTCTACCTGGCAAAAAAACAATTAAATCGGACTTTAAGTTCCTGAGATTAGCGCGAAGAAGAACATGTCTCATCCTCGTCCTCATCCTTGTTATAAAATGTAGATTGTTTCAATACAAAAGCAGCTATTCCCTTAAAATAAATAAAGTTTATTTCGGTTAATAACTCGTATAAAATGTAATAAATATTTGATACAGTTTAATGAGGATCGAATAATTTGGTGCAAGCCTGGTCATGTCTATGTTTGTTAAAAATATTTTTCTTACAAACATATATATAATATTAGTTGTTAATTATTTTGCATATTAATTAAGTCCTCACCAATAACATTACTAATTTCACATGGCTAAATAAATAAACAACAAATGTCTGAATGCGAATGTTTGTATAGATGGATATTTGTACCTCAAACACACCAGAATGTCTGAACTGATCTGAATTAAATTCGGCACATACATACGTCTTCAATAGCACAAAGTTATTTTTCATCCCTACCAATTGCACCATCCATTCCTCATCCAGATACGGGTGAAACTACAGAAAGTGGGCTTTCTAATAACACTGTTCGCCTGCTTTCTCTTCTCAATAAAAATATATTTTTCTATACAATGGAAAAGGTCACAATCAAGTGAACTGTAATTGATGGTTATTTTATTTGTTCTCATTATTGGTTGAATCCGAGGTTTGAAAAGCTAACCACTTTCTTCTGGACAATTGAACGTCAAACTTATAGCCTTTTATTATAATTGTATGTCGTCCCGTAGTCCACGTAGAAGATTCGAGATCGTTCTATTATATTAAGCCTGTCGTAAAATCGTATTACATTTTTCAAATAGTTTTGATCGATACTAAGCGAGCGCTTAACTTTAGTATTAGTTTATGTAACACTCTTCAAAATTGATTTAGGATATATGGCAATATCAAAATTGGACATAAAAAAGTAAAGGCTACTTAGATTATGGTTTAAAGAGATTGTCTATATTAATGGAAATACATATCTTTAAAACTGGTTACTATTCTTAACATAACGAATTGAATTAGAAGATGATACGTACCATTCATGGGCCATGGAAAAGGTGTACCTCCGTTCTGGACATCAAGACCCTCAAACCCAGCATTTCCATCCAATTCACTGTAAGAGTCTTCCGTCTTCAGCTAGTCGGTGGCCTCTGGAAAGTCTCGTTACACTGAGACTTATATATTTATGAGTCCAAGATCAAACATTTAATTGTTCACATATTTTTTAGAGGAATAAAAAGTATGTAAAGATATTAATAAATAATAATTAATCTTTTGGCCAACGTATTGGATCCACTATATTTTCATGGATACGCTTATATATACGGCAATATTTATCCAACACATGCAGGTCAGGTAATAAAAAAAATTGTCAACTTTTCGTTGATGGTGTTTGATGACAACGCATTTTCCTTTCATCGTGTTTGCTAATATATATCTCATTGTCACAATCCTGAACTAAAAAGGTTTTAGTTCTTGCTCGAATTTGAATTTTCAGTTAAGAATATTTCTGTCCACTAAGAATCTTTCTATCCACTGAGCCATCTCGTCTCTTTATATAAATATTACTTTACAAAATACAAATCATGTTGTCCGGTACCGTGGCATGAATACAAGGCGGATTTCCCAACTGAATTGCAATTCAGTTTTATTAACTTAACTTGTAAATGTTTATGTAAAAAATCTTGGCAGTTCCATTCATTTCGAGATGTTGTCTCGTATACTACTTCCTATAATTATATAAATTTTAAACATTTCATTATTGGAACATACTATATAAAACTACAACTATATAATAATATACATATTTCTTTACATAACAATTATTGGCAGTAAATCCTTAAATAGACACAAATATGAATTATAAAATAGTTACTGTATAAATCTTGACAGCATGGCATAATGGCAAGAATGTTAGCAGCGTTTCCCCGTTGAATCGCATATTCTCTTCTGGGCAAAAAACGAACCAGCCCTACTGTGGAGGCAATAAGGCGAGGTGGTGTACATTTAATGAAGCTTTTTGCACGACTTCTCCAAGGTCCAAGTGGTCCAACAGCAAACGGGACAAAGTAAGATTTGGAATAAGACACGAATATTTGGATCGTTTTTTCGCTTTAGCTTTTTCCGTAGAGTTACGTACGCGTCTTAAATAATTATTTCTATGATCATTATATTACAAGGACTCATTTTAAATTGTTAGTATTTGTCAGTCAAGCAATCGAAGATTATAAAAAAAAAACAGTCCGTAAAAATCCAGGCTGAAACCTTCTTTCCTAATAAGAAAAAGGTTACGAGCTTATTCGCATTCAGCATCGTAAAACAATGCCGGTAGGTAGAAGAATATCATCCAAGATATCTTCCATTAGTCAGAGCTATTTAATCACACATATATATTATATAAAATCATTTATATGTGGATATTTTATTCAAGCGATTTATTCCACATATGGGTGGGATAACTGACAAAAGCATCCCTTATCCGAACAGAACAAATCCGTATCTTTATAAAGATACCGCTTGCAAAATACATAAGTACAAAGCGATCGTCCTATTGTCAAATACATACTTCACCAGAAAGGGTTAACAAAAAGTCATACAGAGCGTGACACCGCGACCCGCTAAAATACAGGGTTTAATTTATAGCACGGAAACCTTCCTGACCCCTGTCACTCTATTCAAACTATAAATTACCGATGTCGGTGTCACAGACGCCGAATCTAATATGTCTGTGTGTGACGTGAATATTAAAAGAAGATATAAATCACAATCGCACAAACGTCTCCTGTTTAATAGAGCTAATATATGGATTGCAATGCGAACTTTAATCATTTTGTAAACAACAAGTTCTTGTATTCGGTAATACGATTACATCGTCACCAATAATCCAGGTGCAAGCCCCAATTCGAACCTATTAAAAATTAGTATTTACGCAGTCGTGCCACGGAAAACACGAAAAACTCAACTGCTTGAAGTTCAATCTCACTACCAGAATCCATTTGTCATAAAAGATTTTTCGTCCACTTGAATTAAGTAGGTAAAGGTATAAGTTAGTTGCGCTTGCACAGATACTTATGCACTATTTGTCCTACGAAACTATTTGCCGCTAGCTCGAAAATGAATACCGCAAACGTAATCTATCAAAAGGTATCCGGCAAAAATCAGAAATCGTAATGGAAGATCAACCACCATTATTTTAAAGAGTTCGTTTGATTTGGAAGATCGACTTTGACGATCTATTTATGTACGAACTTTAACAACTTATGATACTAAGATTAGAACTATCGATTTAGGTATTAAATTAGTTGATTCAAGTTGGCTCTTATATGAACTTTTTTCATTAAATGAATGAAGTTAAATGTAAAATATATGAATAATATTATTAATTTGCAAAGTACCTACTTGAAATAAAAACGAATTTCATCGCAAAATAATTAATATGACAACTAACTAACCGAGCAACTTCCTCCTCCAACATACACAACTTTTCGCAGAACAGATCCCGTAAAATGTTAAACGATGCACAAAATCCGTGGACGTATTACGGATTAATGCGAGGTTTAAAGAGGCCGGTAAAATGGGAAAGTTAATTTTAAATCGGCCTCAATCTCGTTTGGACCTCGGAGCGCTGTTTCTAAGGAACTAAGCATCCCGAAATAAATGCCCCAAATCCTTGTTGGCGAAAAGTTATTATTGCAAATATTCATTTTTGTTTACGATTAAATAATGTTTCAATCAATCTATCATTTGTCTACCCATGTCCTACTTTCTTTATCACGGTGAGTGGAAATATTTAAAATATTGCAATAAAATCATTTTTGCAAATTAAATGTCAACTCTTTTGTCTGTTCAATTTTAATGGATTGGTTTTCCACCATCATGTGATTTGATAGTTTCATTCGACTCATGTAAAATGTCCTCTCAGTTTAAAAAGCAATCTACTGAGGACCCCGAAGAATGTAAAATTAAAATTAAAGAATTATACGACAAGACATCAAATTAGTGATGAATAATATAATTGAATTTGTTACATTATGATATTGTTTTATCGTCCAGTAGATACAAAATTCAAATGGAACTTCTATAATGACAGGTAATTCTGTGTGTATCCACTAACCTACACCGGAGCGTGGCATTGGCCCATGTGAGATATATAATTCTTTTACTGTTATAACAATATACTGAAAAGTAAAAAAATATTTAATAAAATACAGTAAGAATGGTTGTTTCACAAAATAAAAATGCATTTAAAAAGACTACATACAAAATTAATATAATTTCCATTCCTCCGTGGGCATTCAAGAACGGAATGCTAATCCAGCCGCTATTATTTTCTCATTGTGAGCCGTTTTTACTTATTCCTCCTCGTATATCGAAAGATAATTAAAATGCTTGCAATAGCAGACGGACGTAAGCGATGCAAAAAGTCCTGGCTCTGTTTGTATTTTTTGTGTTCAGCCATCGTTTCTTGCATCAGCTTTCAATTAGATTTTCAAGCAAATGTACGAATAACAGCAAGAAAATGTTTTACATTTATTTTTAAAGTTCTTGTATGTTTCGAATGTAGTGTGTACAAATCGCTTGAATAGCGCTTTAAGCGATATTAGAGAGTATTATACCTTGATCATTTAGTAATTTTATTACGTATTACTATTCACTATAATCGGTGATCGAAGCTGCTGTTTTATTAATATGTCTATCTACAAAAATATTGTTTAATTACTTATTACAGTATAATTTAATTCTAATTATAGCAATATCTTTAAACTATTCATTTTAATATTACGTGCTTTTTAATCGTATTTCCTTACGGAACTGGCTTCATTGACTGCACGTCTATATAACTAAATGTACTTAATTAAATTAAAAAAAAAAAGAAAAACCGACATTAAACGAAACAATACTTCAAAACAAATTAATATGCATTAAAAAGTCAAAAAAATAAATACCGCCGAATTGAAGACCACCTCCTTTTTGAAGTCAGTTAAAAATAAAAATCTACTTCTTCTATCATAGTTCACCTAAAAATATTCTTTCGAAAAATTATTCATCAAAATATCAAATATTATAGTCTCTTATTCCCACAAATAAGGTCGCATTCAATTTAATACTTGGTTCAATGTAGGAAAGTCTGCACAAATAATTCTCGTACACAAACAAAAGTATAATTCGCGTATAATAATAATATAACTTGGTTATATAAAGGTTAAAATAAGTATAAAAGTAATCGAGAAAGTTTTACCAATTTGCCTGAATAAGAGAGTTTTAATCAAAGTTTCTGGCAACACAAACTAAAAGACATTGAGCAAACACAGTTACTTCGACTCAGGTATGAGATTGGCACACACTCCACCAACAAAGTTAAAATAAAAATAGATTGACAACTGTTTCTAATTAATATTATACAAGTGAAACAAAACGATTATGTTTTAAATTAAAAAGGCAACATTATTCGTTTCTATGAAAAATGGCTAAGACCTCTAACGTGGTGTGGCACTTTGTTTTTCAGAATACATGAAAAAATCGGCAACAATCTACGCAAGTTTCATCACGATGTTATCCTTCAAGGAGAATGATAAATATAAACTAACTTAATAAGTTTAGGTAATTGTTCCCTCTAGCTGTTACATGTTCTATGCTTTCCAACCATCTCGACCGTACAATACTAATATTACATATTAATTAATCTATTGATGACACGAACCAAATCAAAATATGTTTTATTAAAATAGAATACACTTGAAAATAAAAAAAAAAATAATAAAATCCAAATTTAAATTCTATCAAGACGAATCGACAAGATATCATCAGTTAGTCTTTTACACGTAGATACATGGTTAGATGTTATTCGAATACAACATAAACAAAGGAAACGTGGAAATTAAACCAATCTAACATGTTAGTGATCAATCGAATAATCGTACAAATTAATTAGCTTTGACAGTACACGCTCTTGTCTTATTGAGATGTTCCAATTAATTGTAACAATCCGTGTTACTAATTAGTCAGGTTCTATCTAAAATTCTTATAATTAATAATATTATCAATGTATAGATGCTAATACTATTGCTAACAAAACAAACATTGCTACTTCATAATATAAGTCTATAAATAATAAAAAAAAAAACATATTTATAAATAATCATTAAAGGTTGTATAGCTTCTAGCTATTAAGTTGTATTCATTCATAGAATTATATAAATATAATGGATCCTGTTGGTTTGACCTTTTTTCAAAATAAAAGTAGAAAAAAATATTTTTTAAGTTTGAAATGAGTATTGTCAAATTGGGGAAAAAAATAAATAATGAAAAAATTTAAAAATATAAATATTGTAAACTATTTGATATTTTCGTTTACTTGAAGCTT
The DNA here is from genome assembly GCF_905220365.1 of Vanessa cardui. Lineage (NCBI taxonomy): Eukaryota > Metazoa > Arthropoda > Insecta > Lepidoptera > Nymphalidae > Vanessa > Vanessa cardui. The sequence goes on from NC_061126.1 coordinate 5,807,392, forward strand.
CTTCAATAAATATTTTAAAATAAATTGATGCATAGGACATGCTTATCGTTCGGTTACTTTAAAGATGCCATATTATATTTCGAAAATTATTACTTAGTTATGAAATATTATTTAGTGGTAGAACTGTGTCCATGCCCGTTTGAATACATTGCACCAACTGATCATAATATGTATATTTAGCACCAGCAGCAGCAACGCTTAACATTTTTTTACAATTAATGAGCCAATATACAGAAGCCATAACGTCGTATTCACTAATATTGGTAGCGTATTGTTGATTTGTGATGAAGATTTTGATAATATGAGAAATGAATAATATTTCTTGCTGTATATTGGTGACCACTTAACATCAGGTAACCATCTGGCACTCCGGCTTGTGATATAAAAAAGGAATGTATAGGCTAACTAAGTGAAACTTAGATAGTTGTTATACGTTCAAACACAACAACCATTGTATTTGCAAGTGTATAATTAGTTCATATGTATAATTAATTGTGAAAATATCGAGGAAACATGTAAGTGCCGGACAAAAGTTAACCACATTGGTGGAACATGCTTCAATCTTTAACTCAGTCCAACAATTATATTATACATTTACAGGCTGATACTGAATTATGTAGCGACTTAACAAATACAAATATCTATGGAACAAAAAAGGTGTCTACTAACAAGAATCTCATTCAATACGCAAACAAAAACGTACGGCCTATCGGCTAGACTGCCAATGTGAGGGGAGCCGTAAACTTTGTCGACGTGTGACGTCTTTACGGTATGAAAGTATAGGAGCACTTCTGGAATATAACATCTTGACAAGCTTTCTTTATAATTATATTATATTTAGGAAATAAACTGAAGATTAAATTTAATATTTTTTCTCACGATAAGGAAAAAATATACTTAGTATAAACAATAAAGACGTAAATTTATCTTATATATTCTTGGTGGTAGAGCTTTGAGCAAGCCCGCCTGGGTAGGTACATACCACCCACTCATCAGATATTCTACCACTAAACAACAGTACGCAGTATTGTTGTGTTTCGGTTTAAAGGGTGAGTGAGCCAGTGTAGCTACAGGCACAAGGGACATAGCGTCTTAGCTACCAAGGTTGGTGGCGCATTGACGATGTAAGGAATAGTTAATATTTTTTATTTACAGCGTCATTGTCTATGGATGACATCAAGACTATTTTATTAATCCTTAAATAAATAATCATTTATTTCAATAGGAAAACCTGAAATAATTATCAGTAACGAATACCTATACAATTTTAATTAATGATTGTAGGGGAAGTACGAACAAAATGATAGGGTGTTTTGTTTCTGAATCATATATATTTATTTACTAGTATTATGATCAGTTTCAATCGTTTTTGGTCATCTTTGTTTTATTGACCATCAGTTAAACAGTCTTTTAATTAAGTAGGAACTATAATAAAATGTATTTTAAGAAAAATATAACTAAACATAAACCAAGCTGTCCATATAGTACGGACAAAATGGCATACTAATTCTTAAGAACACAGTTCACAAATAAATCGTTTAGTCTTCTTCGGGACATCAGCAAATGACGCATGAGGCCAAAGGAAACAAGAAATACATCGTAACCAAATTTCTCTTTCTCCTCAGAGAGCCTATAAATCAATATAAATCAAATAATAGGCAAAGCGTTTTGATTCCACTAACTAATAACAACCCTGTCGATATAATACTGGAATACGTATAAAAAAATTACATATGTTATTGCATGATTTAATAACTCTGCCAGTAATAATGTAGCTCGTCGAAGTCGCGTCCCCTCCATTTTCAGCGGCCGGCGCCATGCGACGTCCGGACGTGTTTATTTTTCATTTCCGCCCGGTCCGGCCGAACCCTACGCTCGCGGCCCTCGTCGTCCCTAACTGATGGTGCAAGTCATGAAACACAACCTATACGATGCGAAAAAAGTTATAGGCGAATAAGCGTTTCTATGTTATTAAATTTAAAACGTGTTTAAAATGGAATAATAATGTCTTATTAATATAAAGGTTTAATTTTTGTTGTTTAAAAATAAAAAATCAGTTCGGTTCTATACCTTTCCCTAGTACTCATTACTTCAACTAAGTATATTATAATCGCAAGGTAAGTTATAATAGTATATATAATAGTATTATTGTTCTATAAAATTTTATTTCTATTTTCAGTAATAATAAACAATATAATTAAAGTTTTCTTTGCTATTCATATACAATAAATATACTTACAAATAATAATAAAGTAAATTAGAAGTTATTATATATATTATATGTGAACTATGTGAATGTGGCTTATCTGTTGTATGTAATATATTTGGGTGGTGGGGATCACATATCATTAGGTGGCCCGTATTCCGCCTACCAATTCTAGTAAAGAAATAATTTTGTTTTAGGTAGGTACTGATTATAATGATATTATACTTATTACTATTACTTACGATTCTTGTGATAATGAATATTTTTTTATTATTATTTATTTAAGTTTACAAAACTGATGTAAACCTAGCATGCTTTAAAAAACATATACCTAGCTTAGTTAACAAGAACAGTACTTCTGTAATTACTGACTAGTTAATTATTTAATTATTACATAAAATAATGTGATTTTGTTTTAAGTTTATTTTTAAGAGAACCAACAGATTCACTGAAGACATCTAGGTGTTGACGACTACAATTCGCAAGCGAGCAAATACGCTAAATTGGCGAATGTTGACCAAGACTTGATTTGACATCAGGCAAGCTAAATATTTATATCTATTAATTTAATAATTTATTCGCTTAATCTTCTATTTAGACCACATCTCAAACATCAAGATGTGGTAAGCGTGAACGTGAAACAAAAATAAGGCAACATCGTTCACACACAGTTCTGTTTTACAGACCGTCCTTATTATATTGCTTAACGTGTCGAAGACTCACATACACATACATTTATTTCAAACAATTGTTTCGATGACAGAACCAATATGTAATACAGATCTTTAATCTTCTTCTTAAAAACTTGTCGATAAACTAATATATTCACTCATATAGTTACTTCAGTGCTAATGTATATTTTTTATGCGTTTTCATGACCTTATATGAGTGTGTGTGTACTTCAGGGGGAAACGTAGGTACTTATAAATTTTTAACATTTTCATTACAAGGATGTGAGGTGGGAATATGTAGAACGTAACCAAAGTTTTTATATGAAGAGTTATCATTTTATTGTTGTTAATTTTTACATAAAGTAAAAAATTAAAAGACACACTAGTAAATATCGTATATGTGAGCTGATTTCACTGATGATGTCTCAGTTAGTCAAGATAATTATAATAGACTAGCTGTGCCCGCGACCTTGTACGAATTTGAATTTAACAAAAAATATCTAATACTATTGTAGCGTAAGTTACGCCTTATTCTATTAGTTATGTGCCAATGAAAGTCCCGTCAAAATCGGTCCAGCCGTTCTAGAGATTAGCCGGAACATACAGACAGACAGACAAAAATTGTAGAAAATGTTATTTTGTACCGTGTATACATACATATGCATTGAGCAAAGAGCTATTTTAATATTACAAAAAGACACTCCAATTTTATTATATGTATATTAATATTATTAAACGCAGAAATGTAGGAGATCACCAACAGACTTCAAAAAATATTTCAAAGAGTTAGTTTAATTCACATGAATATTATAAATCATGGAAAACTAAGCAACGCATAAGATATGTAATACAATAAATACATATTTGAAGTATACTGAAATAGTAATATATAAAAAATAAACTGGGTCACAAAAGTAGATTCGAATTCTATTTTTTTTAATTAAAATAAAAAAAAACAAATGAACATACAAACCATGGTGAGCACAGCTTAATAAGCTTACCTTCCGTAAAAATACTTGTTCCCTGTATCTATTTAACTGGGAACAACAAGATTATCCCATCCGTAGTTGAATGTGACGGTTCGTTTATCTCAATGTCGCAGACGGACACGGCTCGTACGTGCTCTCCTACAAAATAAAATGCTAAGTCTCCACATTTCTGGCAATAAAGGCAATGCAGCATACTCGCTACTTTTTTATAATGTTGTATTGTGTGAGTAGATTATTTACATGTAATAATTTAGTGAGTATTTAAATAAATATATTTAAAATGTGATCACAGCGGTAGCGATCTTTTAAATAACTTGTATTGTAGTTTATACTATATATTTTAGAAAAACTTTCTCTATAGTCTATTCCAATGGAAGCAGGAAAAAATATAAAGAAAGCTTAGGTTTACGTACTTCTTGCGATTTGCTAATAACTTAGCTATACCTAATGTGCACTGTGCACTACTTACAGTTCTTGATTAATATATATTTATTTTTAAAAATCACAACATAACTACACTTAACTATTGATTTGCAGACGACTGAACAACGTAGCGTGCTCTAGGGGAGGCCTATGTCCAGCAGTGGACAGCAGTAGTCTGATTACAAATGATGTATTTATTTCCATGTAAATTTTAGATCCAAAATACAGTTTCATAACAGTTTCGGCGACTTGCAAAACGCCGTTTTTTCGCAAATCCATAGTGAACATAATAAATAATAAATGTCGATTGTTCAAGATCTTAAAAATCTTAAAACAATATTCCACTTTACAGCGAAGTAAAGATTTAACTTTATCGCTCGGGTGCAAAGCTGATACTAAATGTACTACAGAATTTGTTTATCACATTCGCAACCGTTTACCACAACAAAATCTGTTGCGTAGTTTATAGGGCAGTGCATAGGGATATGGGGACGGAGAAAGCCACTTTATTTTATACTACGTAGTGACAAACGATGTCTATTCCAGCAAATCTCTATAACCAATAAATCATTAAAATTTTCGACTGCCCGTCGTAAACTTGCAATATACACGTACTGGGCCTGAGTCAAAGCGAACATGGTTTTATACAGCGTGATAGTACATGAATTTTGCTGTTTGTTTTAGAAATATCGAAAGCGTTAGTACGCAGCACTGTTATTACTTATTTTGCAGCGCTTTTCCGAAGTATTTGGTCGATTTCATGATCATCTTTAATTCTTTTCTTTTCCACGAATAGTAGGTACAAATTTATCATACACATACAATACAATTCAAATACATAAAATATATTTTTGAATTGTATGTGATCTGATTCCACTAAAAAGCTTTACTGGAAAGGAGGTTACATAGCTACCTATATTTAAAAAAACAAACCAATTATAAATGATTTCCATGCAAAAAGTAAAAATACATTTAACCAGTTATTCAACGATCAAAGATATAATATATAATTGACTAGTATAGTCAATTATATATTATATCCATTTATAGAATTTTATTTTAGGAAACTGAACTTTTTCCCAAGGGATTATCAAACCACAACACCCACGTTATTTCAAGCTCGTTAGATCTAGTGCCGCCCAAAATTATACTGTTATTATGTTTTTTATTATCATTAAAAGCACTGACTCCGTAATTTACTACATACATTTCGGCAATGGGCATTCAATAGATTTCCTTTATATCAATACAACAACAACAACAGCCTGTGAATTCCCACTGCTGGGCTAAAGGCCTTCTCTCCCTTTGAGGAGAAGGTTTGGAACATATTCCACCACGCTGTTCCAATGTGGGTTGGTGGAATGCATATGTGGCAGAATTTCTATGAAATTTGTCACATGCAGGTTTCAGCATGAGATGAATTATAAAGACAAATTAAGCACATGAAACAGCGGTGCTTGCTTGGGTTTGAACAGGCAATCATCGGTTCAGATGCACGCGTTCTAACCACTGGGCCATCTCGACATATCAATAAATTGTCTTTATTTGACTCTGCGTGAACTGTTTTGGTAATTGTCGCTAATACGGTGGCGTTGCCGAAATTTGACACTTAGTATGAGACACATTGAAATTCGTACTTGTTGATATACTAAATATAAAATAAAAGTACTAATTTTAAACGTTAATATAATAATTAATAAGATTTTCCTAAAATTTGATTTTAACTAAAAGAAAGAAAAATTTGATTTACGTACTTACTAATTTTCATCAAAGACAAAAATAAAAATAATATCGATACATATAATTATATGTATGTAGGTATTTCTATATAATAGTGAACTAAAAATAATTTTAATTATTCTGGTCTTACTCAAATCATAGCTGAATGGGTTTACATTCCTTATAGGATTGTATTAGTTTAGTAATATTTTTTAACGACTCCTGTTTTTATGTTATTAGATGATATTGCTGCCCACTAGTCTCTGATCTTGAGCCAAACAAAGTTGTCACATCGATCACATAAAAAAATTAAGTGATCTCAAAATAACTGCATATTCTCTCTTATTCTGTAGCATGGATGGGGTACCTACACTGAAGAAATAATATGATTAAAACGATTCCCTACCCTTTTTCACGATTGAAGCGGAAGGTAATAATAACTACCATGTTATACATATTTTTTATTATTCGTCCTTTATATTTCTTACCACTCTATTCTATATTGTTTGCCCGTTGCTATAGCGACGTCCCTGTTTTCTTTTCTGTTACTACAGTTGTCATCGGCAACAGGCTCCGTAGCATAAACTAGCAAATGACGTTCCGTATTGAGGGGATTGAATACCCGAACCATTCCTGGTTCGGGTATTCAATCCCCTCAATGTATAATCGGATGTGACGTCGCTAATAGTGGTGGCATAACTTTGGCTTTGGCTTGGCTTGACTTGGCTTGGCTTGGCTTGGCTCGGCTTGGCTATGGCTTTAGCATTGGGCTTTGGCTTTGGCTTTGGCTTTGGCTTTGGTTTTAGCTTTAGCTTGGCTGGCTTGGTTCTACTCGACTCGGCTTTGCATATAGGGTGGCGTTACACGATTTAGTAAATGTAGTTTTTCAGTTTTAAAACAAACTAGCTATACCCGCCCGCTTCGCTGGGCATTAGTCGTAGAAATTTTCTTTTTTAATTTTTCATTTTGTAATTAATTATCGATACAATGTACAAATAATCAAGAAATATGCGAGATCTAATCAAATATTTAAAATTATTTCATTTAATATTCGTCAATGATGTTCTCGATAGGCTGCAGATTGGTCATAACACCCATAAACTTATTTATCAAGATTATATCTTCTTTTTTTTGAATCCGGAAACAGATATGATTTATGAGAATGTTTTTGTTGGTGTAATTTCGATGTAAAGTTGGTACGATGAAAATTTTAATTAAATTTCTATTGTCTAGAAAAGTTAGTATCACACCAAAAACGTCCTCTATTACCCGGTTCTATCAAATATCGATGTTATTACATTTACAACCTTGTCATCTGTATGTATCTCGTAAATAAATGTACCCTTTGGCTCGAAGTTTTGATTGGTTGCATCGAATGTAGCTTAATCCTTCGTTCTCGACCATAGCGTACATGTCAACAATGAATTGTTAAAACAGTTGACGATACTTCAGAATATGGTTAGATTTATTATCTCTAATTATACGATACGCATAAAAATCAAACTCTTCGATGTCACAGAGCCAGTCGTGAGATTATTTTGATACAGTCCGAGATGATATCCATCTTCTGCTCGCATAATCATAATTGGATAATCGTAATAATTGTCATACGATTGATATTTTTCAGCGACACCTTGATTGTTTTTGTGTCGCTTAGTGATAACAATACCTCGTTTTGTAATTTCTGTACCGACAATTACAGCTGTGACTTCAGGAGCTATGGAAGCTTTAATACGCCTTTTATGCTCTGCGTTCTATCTGCATTGATAATTACTTTGAATCATTTGTTGTTTCACTATCTAGAGCAGTTTTAGGCGTAATCCTAAATTTAGCAATGACTTCTCGATTAGTTGTGGTACTGAACATGCATCAAAGATCAATCTTTTTCTACGTTGTCCGTGAAATAAATGTCCAGAAATTGGAGATTTTATTTAGATACTGGAAGAAGTGAACCAATAATATGATACACTTTAAACGTAGACGCGAAATTATTGTATTGTACAATATTTGTTACTCCAAAAGATGTCATTAAAAAGCATGAATTGTAATTTCTAATATACTGAAGGAAATATTTAGACTCCTTAATAGTTCCCGTAACGTAGGTAAGAAGAGGTTCTGGTGGTTCAACCAGTTGTGGTAAATACATTTTACCAGTGGAGTAGCATATACCAGCAGTTTATTTAGTGTGACAATATGGGCATACTATATTCATTGAACCAATGATCACATCGGGATTCATCTTGTTATCATAACCTATATAGTAATTGAAGGCTGATTTATTGAGATTGGTTCTAGTTCTTGACTTAGTCTTTTTTAATCATTCATCATCCTGTAATTGGGCTTGTCAGGTTTATCAGTATCTCTTGATAAAGATGCTTGTTCGAAGATCTGGAACTTGATCATTTCGTTGACTAACTGTTTTGGGAGCTCTTAAAGTAGAAATTCGGATTCTATTTGTTTCTAAACGTGTTTCTTGTTGGTGTGTTGTTTCCGTAGCTCTTTTGGATGACGCTACGCATATATTGTTGATATTGCGATCTTTTGTTTCTTCAATGGCATGGCGGTTTCTATTTATATAAATAATTTGTTTTTTTTTTTTGGTTATGTGTCTTACGTTTACATTTTATACTAAAGATTCATTGTTATTGGAGTTATAAGTATACTTACCAATTATGATTATTGTTTACTTTCTTATAATCAAAACAGCTGTTGTGATTATTTTATATTTATTGGCATATGACGGAAATTAAGTTAGTTGTTATGCTTTTTGAATAGATTTTCATTTTTTATTTCATATTTTATAATTATCGGTTGATCGAAATATAAATGTATCGTGATACACGTAAGGGCCATCTGTTGGTTATTTTTAATGATACGGATGAAATAATTACTTTCTCCATAAAACAATAGATAAACATATCAATTTTCATAATGATCGATCAAATAGTTTCTGAGTTTATCGATGACACACTTGCAAACACATCCTTTTGGCTATCTTTATATACTTCTATCTACACTCTATTGAACTCTCAATACCAATTGTCAAGAATTATCTTAAAAACCTCGATACACGTAAGGGTACCGGCCCTGATGCTTTACCTCCCTGTTTTCTTAAACAATTTCGCAATGCATTAGCGTTACCGATATTTTTATTATTTAACATGTCTCTCCATACCGGATGTTTACCAACTTTATGGAAAAAATCTTACATTGTACCTATTTTAAAATCCGGTAACAAACATGATATAAAAAATTATAGGCCCATATCCAAACTTTGCTGCATTGCGAAGTTGTTTGAGAAAATAATTTACGACACAATATTCCCCATTATACGTCCCTACTTAATAAATGAGCAACATGGTTTTATCAATAAAAGGTCGACGGAAACAAACTTATGTGAATTTTTGCACCGGGTTTCTAATTCCATGGATCAAGGACATCAGGTGGATGTCGTGTATACCGATTACTGTAAAGCCTTCGATAAAGTGTCTCACAATATACTTATTTACAAACTTGAAGGTTTCGGTATACACGGCGACCTGCTCAGATGGTTGGATTCATATCTTCGCAACCGTAGTCAGGCTGTCTCTATTAGGGGTTATCTGTCATCTTTTATACCGATAAGTTCAGGTGTTCCTCAGGGCTCTCACCTCGGTCCTTTACTGTTCAATATATTTATAAATGACATAAATAATGTATTTGTGTCTTCAGATTTTCTTCTATATGCTGATGACACAAAAATTTTCAAATCTATTAAATCTTTAGATGATTGTCATGATCTACAATCTGACTTAAATAGGTTAGAGACATACTGCAAATTAAATTCTCTTCACCTTAACATAAACAAATGTGCTATAATCTCTTTTTCTCGTAAGCGTAAAACTTTGCTTTATAAATATACTATCAATAATAACGACATATCAAGGGAGACCGAGGTGAGAGACTTAGGCGTGACTCTGGATAGCAAGCTTTCTTTTGGTTCTCATATTAGAAGTATTTCATCAAAAGCCTATCGCATGCTAGGATTTATAATGAGAACAGGATCTGAATTTAAAAATACTTCTACTATTAACCTGCTTTATAACGCTTACGTCCGTTCTATACTCGAGTATGCATCTACGGTATGGAATCCTCACTACAATATTCATATAAATGAAATTGAGAAGATCCAAAACAAATTTTTAAAATATTTGTCTTTTAAATCTAGCGATTGTACCCATGAACCTTTATTATCTCTCTCAAAACGCCGATCTATGAGAGACCAAGTTTTCTTATATAAAATTATTAATAATATTATTGATTCCCCTTTTCTACTAAGCAAGCTGTCTCTGAACTGCCCACGATCCAACGCTCGTCAACCGCTATGTTTTTATACTCCCACTTGTCATTCATCACATAATGCTAACTGTTTTCTAATCAGAGCTTGTCGCGAATATAATAAGCATTTTGGGAACATTGATATATTTCATTTATCTTTAATTAAATTTAAAGATATAATTTGTAACCTTCTTAAATTAACTTAACTATATACTTTTAATATTGTCAAATAATTTTTTATTTTTCTTATTGTGTTAAAATATTTGAGTGCATTATATGTTTTATCAATCGGTGGAAACTTCGCTGGATAATGTGATATCTAAACTGTATTATGTAATTTGATTATATGTTATATCTGTTTGTTTCCCAAATATTAAATAAATAAATAAATAAATAAATACTTTTGTATGTATAGATAGCCAATGATTTGCGCAAGTACATGTTTTTCCTGTATACCAATTTTTATAATGATACAGACACACAAAAAATTTCATGTAAAAATTAAGTCAGTCAAAGAACGTGTGACGAATTACGACAAAAAAAAGTGTACAGACAGACTCTAGAGATTTATATAATAGTATAGATTTAGTACTCACGTGCGATAGCTTTATTATTAGCGTATTTTATGTATAACTTTGGTGTTGCTATAGCGATTTCTATGATTTTTTTATGGAATAGTTAATACTGTTAACTTTTGTAATTTGGGATGATTGAGAGTGTTATAAACGCAGGAATAGACAAATATAATCAGAAAGCTTCGAACTACTAAGCTATTGGGAGTGACACGTGTTATTGTGAGTCAACCATAAAAGATAGACATAAGCTGTCATGGGCTATTTTTTGTATAATTTTAAGGAGAACATTTCCGTAATACATGATTTCTGTGTAGCTTTAACCATTAAAACACGCGACGGAAGCTCAAAATATGGGGTAACTTTCCCGTTTTTCAGACATTTCCCTTCAGTGCTCTGCTCCTATGGACTTAAGCGTGATGAAAAGTATACTATAACCAGCTCAGGAGTATAAAAAATAATTGTACCAAGTTTCGTTAAAATCCGTCGAGTAGTTTTTGTTTCTATAACGGTTATATGGACAGACAGACAGACAGACAAAAATTTTACTGATTGCATTTTTGCCATCAGTATCGACCCCTGATCACCCCCTGATAGTTATTTTGTAAAAATATTTCATGTACAGAATTGACTTCCCTACAGATTTATTATAAGTATAGATAGATGAATGAAGCACTTACCATTTCAAAGGGATTTATATATTTCTCATTTATGATTATGATGTAAAGTGAAAAGTAAATCATGGAATTTGATTAATATAAAAATTTACGTTGAAAATTACTCTTGAGTCATGAAAACGCATTATTAATTTAATCTGTATATCACGACCTAAAACACGAGCCTCTAATACTATAAATAAATAAATAGCTCTAAAATCTCTCACTATAATCAACAATTCAAGGTCATTTATGTTATTTTAGGGATATAAGAAAACATGAAAGAAAATATTAGACATTTTAATCATATAAGAACAGCCTTACAATACTAGAAGTGTAACAGTTTTAGGCGTAAGAAGTAGAGCGAACACTTTCATTTATGCACATGTATCCACGAATCGAAAACAATAATTATTCAATGAAAAAATATATTTTGTACAATAATTTATCTATTCTCTCATCTACTATCACAGTCCAAAGCTTAAATGACTTCTAAGATGCAGAATGAGACAGTTCGCGAATCACATTATAGTAAACTGCAAATTACTTATTTTCACAGACAAAAAATAACAGCCACATACAGTTAAGTATTTAAAAAAAAAAATTAAGTCTTATATCTATAAACTAAAAATTCTATGCATACGTAAAAATTTCACTGCAATATGTCACTGTTGTGGTGTTAACAGCATTAGCGACAGTACACTGTATGCAATATTACCCGATGTAAAAATACAAATGGATAGATGTTCAATATGAGTTTTACATGTACAATTTGCAAATGCTGAATTCGGAGCATTTTTAAATACCATACAATCTTTAGGGTATGTTACTTCGGTTTTCAAAGCCACAATAGATCACTGGGACACAGAAACACACAATTAAAAAAAAATTACTAAGACGCTATGGCAAGGAATAGAGTCGCTTTAAAAAAAACCTCCAACATAATTTTGAAGACTTATTCATATGCAGTAACAACAAAACTCTACTGTGTCATTTATCCTCCTAGTGACATTGCTACAGTAATATGTATAAATTTCTATTAGGTATTATACTATCAGACGTCCTATTATTGTGGGTATGCTGAAAATATACATTTCATGTAATACAAGGGATGTACTACGTTTTCAAACATATCAGCCACACATTGCAGGAAAACATTGCCATTGATGGCACCTTAACTGTGTAACATTTCATTGGAAGAAAACACATACCGTCAGTCAAATAATTGTATGAAACATAAGAGACTGTAAACAGAAAATGAATATTTTTATATATTTAAAAATCATTACTAAATTACTCGTTTATATTATTGCTAAAATTTTATAAAAGTTTTATCCTTAACAATAGTAATGACTTAATAATAAGAATGGAATATTATTAAACAATTAAAAATTTTTAATCTTTTAAAAATATATTTTTTTATAAGTAATAGTTTTCTTTTTTCTCTAATCGTTACTAAAGCAACATCCAAACTTCCGAAAACATACATTTTCTACGGAAAGAATTATTAAGCAAAATATAAAATGCATATACGACGAAATGAAATGCAATATCACATACATACAATTTGTATGGAATATTTAAACAGGGTATTAAATTAATTAATATATTCTAACATTAATACAAGAACATTATTGGAAATGCTAATAAAAAGCAGTTACTGATACAATACAGCGTTGAATATATAATTGTTTGTTACAACACACACATTTCATTATAAAGATAAATAGGTATCCAAAAAATAACAATTGAAAAGGTTCTTTATCATGTAAACTCTTTTTAATTTTAATTTTTACTTAATTGTGTAAACCGAATTGAATAATTTTTTAACACACCTATTAAAAACAATTTTTCGATAACAATATTGTGTATGGAAAAGAATTGCTACAACATTGATTTGATTGACTCTGTTGATGAACGAAAAACTTATTTAGTGGTCTACAATGATGTTGTAGTAAACAGTTATGTTATTAACGCGCAAAAAGTGAAGACTAGAAAACGTCCTAATTGGGACGTTTGCCTTTAGTTGTTTTACGTAGTATTACGTTATAACACATCATAATTACGTAGTAATACGTTTTGCGTAATTAAAACAACTAGTTATCCCTTTTACTTATTGTTTTTATCAAGCTATCCTTTTACTTTTAACGAAATGTAAAAATAAACTAAAATAAACGGTCCCCGGCGCGGCACATTTTTTCTGTTGTTTAGTATGGATATAACATATCTGTTTATTAGAATATCATTGGTGGACTATTAATATAACAAGTGGAAGAATAGTTATGTACTGAATTAAGAAAATATTTAGTGTTCTTAAAAAAAACAACATTTTTCATTATTCCTCTATACACTTTTAAAATAAAAGTAAGTACACATGAATCCAAATCATTTGATTTTAACATTCAAATAGATACAACATTGAAAAAAAATGGAATATTTACTTCACATTTAAAAAAAATCTTTATGGTTTATATATTTAACATCATTGTGTTATCTTTAACTGAATCGGTGATAATATATATTTCATAAATTAACTCTGACTTGAATTTAATTATAGAATCTAATAATGTCCTGTTATTTTAATTTAAATATCATCCTGTTTATAAAAAATAGATTATTTATGTAACACTGCAGTATTGTTTCAACACCATTTAACAATTTAAAAATAAAAAATGTTTAAGCTCTTAATGGCTACTCGCAACATGTTCGGTTGTCTATTTTGTTAAAAAAATATGAGCTTCATTCGTTTACATTGGTTCTATTCAGTTCAACTTTATAAATGATTAATATTAGAATTTTATGGTATTTATTTGCTTTTTCATATTTGTTTTGTTCATAAACACACAGAATTTGTCATTTTTGCGAGCTTACTAGATGTTATTTCTTAACACTGGTATTCTTTGTACAAACACAGGCAACTTATAATTATAATATTGATTTGTTACCATTACTGGACCAATTAATCAAAGTATCAGATGGTCCATCTTCTATATCTAACAACAGGTTATTCTTTGATTCATCCTTAGAGCTATGCAGAACAATATCTTCGTCGTTAGTTTGAAGATTAACATAGGAGAGTGATTTCTTCTTTTGTTCTAAGTCAAATATTTCCAAGTCTTCATCCTCGTCTTCATCAGATTCCATTGTTAGTGGTATTCGAGATAGTTCAAGATTGTCTCTCCGGTCGTCCGACTGGAGGACACCGTATCTGAATTGATTAGCATCATTTGTGTTGTGTGTATTGCCACTATCATATTTTTGATTCTTTTTCCTGTAATTTAAAAACAAACTATTAATAATGGTAGACGATAAGACTTATTTTATAGGGAAATTCTCATATTAATTAGTATTTCCTTAATGGAATTTTATATTTTGTTGGAGTGGTTAGTAAATAGTTTTAAGTATTTCGAGTGAAACTTAGTGATCTATAATAGGTCTATAAGGTTCATTCCAAAACTGTTAGAGTCCAAACAATGTTACCAGCAAGCAACAGCAAATTTTGCCTAATAAACATTACAGGCTATTTTCTTACATACAAATGGTGCAATAAGTACAACAGTTGAATCATAGTTTGATTAAGCAGTTTGCTTAACTAAAGGGCAATACACTTATCACATGTCAACCTTTTTGTGCTCAATTAATCACATGCTGTATGGAAGTGCAAATGATCATAAGTAAGACCGGGAGTATGCATTTACTTTATATGATAATAATACCCATAATAACTGCACATCAATTGTAGTTACTAGCAAATGTACATACTCATAGAAAATGCATTAAAAAGCAATATAATAGCATTAAAATGCTTAATTGTTAGTAAGTGTATTGGTAACTATGCTACACCTAGTAGCAGTTTATTATGCTTTTTAAAATAAAGTAGTTATCGGTAATAAATCAATGTTATAATTGGGATAAATTAGTAATTTAGATAATAATAAGTACTCTGTATAGTGCTACATAGAAGGATACTCCTTAAATAACTGACTTTTTTTTGTTAAACAAATTAAAAATAAATTAGCGTAAATTTTTCAAATTTTCCATGCTGATAGCTAATAAACAAAATTTAGTAGTGAGTCACTTCAAAGATTTACTTAATTGTAGAAATAATTATTCTAAAAGGATAATAAAATGTTGTGGCTCCTTATCTTCTCCGAGACTGCTTATAAATAATGTTATAACAAGTATCTGATAGTAATAAGTTTATCTATTTGAACTTTGACATTGTTATAAACTGAGTTTATTGGCAACTTTCATAACATGAATAAAAGGATTTCACAATTTTACATAAGTATACAATAAAGAAATGATTTCATAACAGAAGCAGCAGCACATGCCGAGATTCAATATTTTAAAACTTTTTAATATTTAATAATTTAGTTATCTGCTAAAACAGCTGACAATTACATTTAAAACAGTAATAAATTAAATTACCTGTAAAATATGAAGTATGCAACAGCCAAGAGACTAAATCCACCAAAAACAATAAGACCTCTTTTAACAACACCAGGACTGTTCAAGTCAAGACTGCTCTCAGCTTCTGTAGACGTTGCAGCTGTAGTCTTATTTGCAACAGTTGCATTTGTCTTCACAACTGTATCATTTAACTTTGTGATATTGCCTGAAATATATGAAGAACAATATTAAATTTAAAAAAAAATATAGTTTTTTTTATAAAAGATCAATATAGAATATTATATTCAACAGTATGTTATTATTGTACACACACAATAATAACGTAACTGAGAAACCTAGACTCTGTTACAGATTTTTCTACGATATATTATAATCAACATATAGGTATTATGGTTACAACATAGCAAATATTGCTGTACAATTGATAAATCAGTATTATGAACCTACACCGACCAACACATTGAGAATGGATGCCAAAAGACAGGTGTTATGTTTAACTATCTTGCAAAATTTATGGCATTAATTTTAAATAATATTCAAAACAGTCAAATTCTAGGAATTGCTATAACATCAAGGTTCAATTTTAGTATGCATACAAAAACTGTATTATAGTATGCTTAAATTTATAAAACCCAGCAAATAATGTGAGGTAATTTATTAAAGTGTAAACAAAATTAGATTCCTTAAAACTGAGATAAACTTCAATATTACAAATACTTAATCAGTAGTTACACAATATTACCCAATTATAAATTTACCTTTAGGACTGTTCAATACAGTACTATTGCTTTGTATTTTTGTATCAGCTTGTGCAGTTGCTGGTGGCAAAGGGTGAACATTTAATTTACCAATTTCACCCTCACTTAGTCCATCATGTGGGGGTATACCCTCATTATTGGCTGCAATTTCCTTTTTGGGAGCATCGTTTTGTGGTTGGGTGTTAGATCCATCACCATGCTGGGCTGCATCTGTATTTACTGCAGATGATTTTGTATCAGCATTGTCGTTTACTTGTTTTGGCAATGAATCAGCTTCTCGTTTACGAAGTTGCATTACATTAGCATGATTCCGACTGGATGGCCAGTGTCTATACACATTAACTAAATTAGCATCATTGTTTGCTCTATTGTAAACATCTTCCGTTGTTTTAGCACACGTAAGGAAGAGGAACAAGAGTCCAACTCGTATTTTCATATTAAATCTATTTGATGCTTCTACACATTTATCAATGAAACTCAATTGGAATAGTCCAATGAGGTTTCTCTCATACTTGTTTAATTAATAATATTTTTTCCTCCCATCAATTATGCACACTGCCCACCACCAATTCGAAACCAAGTAGTTATGACGAACCCTAATGCTTGAGCAATTATATTACAGTAAACGTTAAGAGAGAAATTTGCACAATTATAAATTACTAAGCAAATATAAATACATATAACTTATCGAATGAAATGACGAAAACCGAAATATACAATGCCCTATGATTAATATTTAATTTCTGAAAGCTGACATTTCAGATCATAAATGTCAGTTGCCAAATTGACATTGACATTTTTGTACAGAAAAGATAAGAAAATAGTTCTCGAAGTTGCAATGCTAATAATAAAAACATATAAATTATTTATATGCATAACACTTTTTCAAGTAACATGTATAATTGAAATGAAATATTGGTAAAAAAATTAAATTCACGAAACTGAATAATACTTTTAAATTTACATTTAAAATTGAAATCAATAAGCTTTTGATTTTTGTTTGACTATCGTGATTGTGCCAATAATTGATATCCCTAACATGAAATATACTATGTATACTACTAACTATGGGTACTCTTTTGTCATAACTTCTCACAGAATATATTCAGAAAATATATTATTGTAATATGCTCTAAGATATAAAAATAATTCAGTATTGTGTTTCAATAAACGTTTTCATACAACATTTAACATCAACCTTAGATGATAAATGAGAAGGCGTGTTTAAAAAGAACGCTATGGTTTTTTATAGGTCCATAATTTTAGGTAAACTTTGCCATTATTGTATTAAATAATATATTTAAAACATATCAATATATAATAAAAACTGAATGCTTATTCACTATTAATAATAATAACACTGAAAACAGAAAATAAAATATAAAATAAAACTAACAATCACATAAGTATTATTTAATTTATTCAAATAGACATTTATATTAATCATATATTTAAATATGTAGAGGATCCAAATTTTTAATTTTTGGTAAGTATCTATAACACTGACTGAGTATCCACTTAATAATTTTAAACCTAAAGATACAAACATCGGTACATTTTGTTCCAAACATTTAGGTACACAGTAAATATCACTACAAAATTGAACAAGTTAGAAATAGTATAGATTTATCAAAGACTTACTATTAAAATGTGGTTTAAATATTATATCGGCAGTGATAAAACAAGCCAAACACGCATACGTACCATAATACCGCCGAATGTTTCGAGATGCTAGGTATTTATAATCATAAAGTGATAGCGATCATCACGTAATCCTTTATTTAGATAAAGTACTAGATTTTAAGAATTATTACGATCGTAAAGATTATACCATTCAAAACTCCGAACTACATTCACTCAAAATCTCACAATGTGAGCACACATCACTCCCTGATTCTAGGATAAACCAGACAATTAAATCTTAAAGTTAATTACAAAATTAATAAATATATTATAAATAATTTTATATGACCTATTTATACAAAATCTGTAAAGTAGAAATGATATTGCGCATAACGCGTTCGTTAACTTCGATCTCCAGATAGGTATGTTTCTACCTACCATAATAAGTCAGCCTATAAAAATAGATTGCACATAAAGTTAGTTACGAAAATATTTGCAGTGAGATTTAACGCAAAGGAATCATAAATTGTGATAAGACACAAATTAACCAAACGAACTTTTCAAATTATACGCTTAGTTCTCTCAAGCTTCACATGTAGACAACTTATATAATAGCTAGAAGTTGTTACTTTATATAATAATAAATATTCCAAAACGCTAAATACATAATACGTTATACTTAAGAAGTGTGCGAAATAGTGATAAATGTTTTAGATCTTCTGGCCCCTTGCAATAAAATCAAATATCCAACATATCAAGCAGTTTACTGCCAATAATTCACAATCTGATGTTTCTGTAACTTTAAGTACATTTAATAAGATAATCATTTCGGCACGTCAACTATATAATATTCGTATGTAATATAAACCTACTTCTCTATATCAAATAATTACGTAGCTCTAATAAATCTTTTGATACTTTTATATAATTATCTCTAATTTTTAAAAATACCCTAAGCTTCTCAAATATTGAAATTGTGGTAAATTATTTGTTTTACACTATTAATTCTGATAATAAATTAAGGCGCCCCTAATTTCCTATTGCTTTCATTTGTTTTCGTTAACCGAACTGACGATAAACCAATCAATGTAAAATATTGTCGAATTTTAAAAACGTCTTAAATCCTAAAACCATGGCACTCAAATTACTTCTAACAAAGGAGGGAACTCTTCACAACTGGTTATTAATTTAATTTTGATTATGAGCAATAGGTTAATACGTATTTGTCGAATGTCGGCATTCTTTTTATTCAGTCTTCCACAAATTAAATGTAATGCAAAACTATTGTACTGTGGAATGTGAGAAAGAATTTAAAAAGAAATACGTATAATATCTGGGAGTCAAATAAATCGTAGTTATAGTTTCTGTTCTGACATATTCTGATTTACGACTCATTCCGGGAAAGCAATTAGGTACTTACTTATCTTGTTCTACTTCATAAAGTGAGAGTCATTTCAATATTACTTCCTATTTACCTACCGACTATGAATACGGAATTACCTATCCAAACATGAAACTGTCATACCCAACCTAAGTTTAAAATTGCTGCCCCGGACCAGGACGAAATTTATTGTTCAACCTAGGGCGTTGAAAATGTTGGACTTTGTTTCTTAACGTCCCGCAGCTGATGTCGTTCACTCCAAACGCGCTTTGTAGCTAGTCTTCCATATCTCAGCGAGAGTTACCGCTGAGTGGAAGCGATGGAAGATGCAAAGCGGGAGTGTGAAACGTTGGACGAGAGACCAGGCGACGAATCCGTAGAAATCAAGTTGAACCTTAAATGTTTGAAAATAGCATTGATTAAGCTTTTTAAACATACAATTTTAGACCATTTAATTAAAAACGAAACGAAATAAATGTCATTTTTTGTACCATAACCTAGAGCTAACCTAACCTCAATCTAAAGTGTGTGTAAAGTTACTGTTCATCTCTTGTTGGATTTTTCTTGAAATTCTGTTGCACGCTTTGACCCAGGCATACATATAGGCGAAGTCAAATAAATGCCTTTAAAAGGATTTCTCCTTTTAAATGTAAATAAATATGTTTCATTCTATTGCATGACTCTTATCTAATGAAATTAATGTTTCAGGTTGAACTGCTAATGGCCTTGGATTATTTGTAAAAAAGAATTAAAATTCATAGTTATGTAATTGATAGGTTTAAAAATTAATTTCAATAATAAAAAGTCCGTTTCATTGCCTGTATCAGTAAGAGGAAAACTGGTTATCTTTTTACCGTAAGAATCGGAATTGCATTTCCACGAGAAAATGCTGTCAGCATTCTTGCGCCCATTCCACTCAGTCATGATTTAGACAAATTGGTTATCTTTTTCATATACTTACTATAAGGTACAAAATATTTACCGGGTTAGCGAGAACTTTCTGTGCTTCAAAAGTGTAGATCAGCCACATGGTGACATTGCAAATAAGCAGGAAAGTAACAGCTTGACGTGCTGGCTTGCTGCGCTCTTGTTCGGGAAGGTGTACACGGCGACGAGAAACATCCGCAATAAATAGTAGTTGCAAAACAACCTGTAAGAAAGAGATCATAGCTTTACAGTAAATTACTGAAATTTTTTCATCAGTATGAAAAATCTCTTAATTATGAGAATGGCATATTCAAAACCTTAAAGCGCATCAAAGTTAAAATATTCTATACAATATTGAAAACAATATACATATATTTTCGTCAATGATAACAGTTGCTTTAAGAGACAATGTAACTTAAAAAAAAAAAACTTAAAAAGTATTGCATTAACTTTAGATTATTCAAATTATCAAGTCCGCGACAAGTAGTTTTTTTTAATATAATTTTACCTGGAGAACGCTCAAGCATCCAGTAATCATGACAAGAAGATTGGGCTCGTGGGTGAAAGCGCCCATGCCGCCAGCAATGACACTAAATACAGCATACACGAAGAGTCCAAACGCCGAGACACGTAGAAGAATATCATTCAAGTCCGATTGCTCTTCTGAGCGGAACTTCAGTGATTGTACCCTGCGAAGAGGTTCGGTACAGGAGGAAGGATTTGAGCTCCATTTCATTTTTCTACCACTACATTATTATAGATGAACCAAAACCGGTAAACATGTATGTTAAAATTTAAGATGTGGCCATTGTTATTGACAATAAATGAGAGTGCACGGAATGTGCCCGAAGTTTAATTGGAGCAATTAAAATTAATTACGAAATAGGATTTAAGGAATGTTACGGGAATTTATGGAGTTAAGAACGGAAGGGAAAAAACAAAAATGATAAATGAACAAAATAAACAAATAAATTAAACACAAACAATAGGAGAATAAACAAATTAAAACACTGTTTCTACATGTGTGTGTTAAAAACAAATAACGTACATTAATACTAATTTAAAGAAAATGTTAAACGAAACCCTTTAAATTACTATGATTTATGTCAAATAAACAAAGTGTTCTAAAAACATGAATGAAAAATAAATGATTGTCTTACCGAATAAATCCAATAAGAATAGCAAAAATTGACAGCACCATCAGCGCGCAATGGGAAACATCTGCTAAATAAATCGATAAACGCTTCAACTCTTGATGTCTTATCAGGACGAAGAAGAGAATCAAGCAGATGAGAGAAGCGACCAGGAGCAGGAGTCCACAGAAGAGTCCCTTCGATGCTCCAGCGCAGTCAACACGATTGCCACGCTGAGCCGCCGCTAACGCCGCTGCCCTGCGGGACAGAACAGCTTCCAGACGTCTTTCCAGATCTTCATCGCTGGCCACGCTGCAACCAAACACGTACGCACACGTCATTAACGTATGCGATGGTTTTGGTGTTAGTGCTACTAATGGTATACTAATCGTGCAGATGTGTGAATGACTTTTCCCCAATAAAACATGAGTAAATACGTATAGCTATATCTAAAAATAATCTAAGCTATATGTTATATGGAGAGACTTACAAGAGACTAGAGATACGTTAATTTTTTAAAACTTACCTGGGATATCGTCCAATATGCTTCCACATAACATAGATTACAGCTGCCCCAATCAGAGAGTATTCAATGATAAACGGATATAGATAAGGAGCCGAATCCGAAACAATGGTCCCCATGATTGGGTTTCGTCCGCATACTGTACTATTATCGATGTTGGCTATTAAAGCAGCAGGATTCAGATTGTCGAATGATTCAAAGATTTCTGTAGCGTTGTTGGCTACAAACATAAATTAATATTTAATTAGGTTTAAGCTAGTTAAGAAGATAAACAAATAAATTAAAACGATAAATATATAAAGTAAAAAAATATATTCTCCAAAAATAACGTAAGTTTTATTTGAAAATTTTATTTTATGGACACTGACAACTCATTTAATAGCGAGAAATTTAGATAATAATTGAATTTCAATAATTTTACGTTATAAATGGCGTAATTTTTACAAACAAATATTTTATTTTTGCTTATTTAGTGCAATCGAAACTAAACACCAACGTGCTAACACTTGTGTACAATGAATAATTGATTAAAAATAAAAAACAGGTGCACCTAGACCTACTCGAGAAAAAAATAAACGCAAACTATAATCTCTATGGCGGGGAACCAAAAACGAAGATGGAAGACACTCCGTCGACAAACCTGGTGAATGTGGTGGTTCATCGACACGGTACGTTTCGATACTATTCCCCCATTCATCTCTAACCGATGGTAATGATCCAGAAGTGCTTGACATCAGTAAGGTAGACATAGTGCTTACAATAGGTTTCATGGTGGAGGAATAAAGCCATTGGAATACTTCCAACATGGCAGTTTGTGATTGTGTCACTTTATCAGCCCCTACGGTTATTGGTGCTGCAGTGGAAGTCGTTGTAAAGGGGTTGTCATTTGGCCATGAATCTTTAAAATCCCGACCATAAGCTATTCCGGTGTCATACCCTAAAGTAGTCTTTATTGAGTCAATTATTTTTGATTTAGGAATGGAACCACCACCCATGTTATAATATGATGAAGTAGTAGTCGCTGAAAAGTTAGTCCAATGCTCATTTTAATAACATACATGCAGTTAAATGAAGGGTTTAATTATGTTATTAGGAAGTTATGCATCTAACAATTAATATTGAGTAAATGTAATCCGAAACTTACTCGTAGTGGGGGTCGTTGTAGGAGTAGAAGTGGTAACCGAGATTGCATTTAAAATCTGTTCTCCGGTAGATTTTGCAACAGTAGTTGCAGTTGAAGCAATCGTAGTCGCAGCGGTAGTGACAGCGCCGAAAACTTTGCCAGAATGTCTCAAAGTATGTTTTCGGATAACTTCTTGAAATTATAAATTCATTAGATATTTTATTGCTCGAAAAAACATCTTACATGAGATGATACATCAAAATAAAAACTTACTTCCCAGTACGCCTTCTCCGGGAACCCCTTGAGGGTTCTTTACGTGATAATCAGTAATTTCCTTTAGTGATTCCAGAACCAGAGTTCTTATCCAGACACATATATTAGTAGCGACAACATGCATCAAACCGAATCTTGCTATAACTTTGAATCGATGTATATTTAGCTAAAATAAGAAGAACAAGTAGTTATAATTGTTTTCTAAAAATGTTAAACATAAAATTGATTACGGTATGTACTCACTCTTGAATTCATGAATATGAAATACATTTGCATGAAAGTAAACACCATTTGAAGAACTGGATTTACACCTTTCAAAATCAAATAGCAAGGCGACTCCAAGGGTAATTCGAAGAACGTTCCAAACTCCAAACCGTTATAAATCATTGTTCCTAGACCAAAAGCTGTAAACATAAAATTAAAATATTCAAAATTTATGAAATCAATCTAAAAGAAAAAGGGCGTAAACGTTACAGTATTTATTTTTACCAATGGCGCCGATTCTTAGGAAGAAGCTGCCATGGCTATGTTCGTTCTGAGAAGTCTTCCGTCGGCGCATTGGACGGGCAACGGGTCCTGCCTCCAACTCCACGACATCTTGTTGCTACAGAAAGATTCAAAAACGATTTAAATAATATATTATATCATCCATTCTTAAAATGTCACTATAACACAACGTATCGTATATTAAGAAATATATCAAAGTTTTATTATATAAACTTGCCTTGGTATTTGCAGGTTTATTAGTGAATGAAGAAATAAAATGTTGTTATCATTTATAAATAAATTTGGGTACATTCAACACAGGAGCATAACATGTTTTTAACGATTTATGAAAAACAATCTACTACTTGATAAAGCAAAAACAGTGTAATAGCCGAGTAAACAAGCATTGTACGTTATCGCAGTCACACACGATAGAACAACAGCACATCCAAAGCTTTCCGTGATAATACAATACGCATATGATAAAGCAGGATCTTCTAGATATACCTCACCTGTTCTGAGGCATATAATTGCGCCATTTGTATTTGCAATTGTTGTTGTCGTACTTTATCACGCATCTTACGGGGATACACCTCCTGCCCAAATGATATGGAAAAAACAAAAAGTAGGCGGCATAAACAAAAAGGGGTTTCATGCGCCAGTCACGTCCTAACGAAGCATTTTACAAAAATCAGGGTTGAGTGAAAAGCTTATAAATAAATTTGCGATAGAGTGCTAGAGGATCACAAAACTTAAAATGTCACATAATAAAAAAAAATTATACGTGAAGATATTATATGTTAACTAACACAGAACAACACAATGAAGTGACCATGTATTATGATAACTGCGTTATAAACATTTTATTGGATGTGCTGATGATGTGCGATAGATGATGGAAGACTTTACACGAACCTGAAACTGGCTATGTTTCTTGCTCTCTTTGGCCGTCTTGTCCTTTCCACTGTCTTCTTTCTTATCTTTTTCCTTATTCTTTCCATCTTTCTTGCCATCTTTCTTTCCATCCTTTCCTTCTTTACCTTCTTTGTCTTTAGTCTTCTTTTCTTTTTCTTTCTTTTGTTTCTTCTCTTTAGGTGGAGGTTTTGGTTTCGGAGGGCTACCGTTGCAGCATGCACTTTCTGGTAATACATTAACATGGATACTTTTAATAAGTATAATGAAAGTCGTTTTATTTGATTGGTAGTATTTAAAAAAAAATAACAATGTAATTATGTAAATGCTGACCTTGTAGTAAGAAGCAGAACACGTACAGCAAAAACAATATGCTCATGCCATACAAGTAGGTGAAAAATCCCTCGTAGTAGTAAAGAGGGAGATTGTGAGTGATTACATCGCTGATGACGTAAGCAATACACACAACTACCAGAAGCTTCGCGTAGATGAAACTCGAGATAATGAACAGCGAAGTTCTGCAAAAAAAAAATGTTTTTGAAATTGTTGCCAGGAAGGTCAATGAACAATGACTTCAAATCAAAACTTATAGACAGTTTTTAATTATAAAGAGGTTTTATAAATAAGGTATCTTAAGGTATATCCTAAATTAAACAAATAACCCGTTCCGTTAAAAGTGTTTATGTTTCAAATATAATGTAGCACCCACCTATCAACACTGTTACAATTAAATAACAACAATTCGTATTACGACATTAAAAATGCACTTATCAATAATATATTTTAAAAATAAAGTATGAAACAAAAAGATCTCTACATTAAATATTTTCATACAAACTCTTTTTAACATAAATTATAAATATCGTTCTATTCACTGATATAGGATGAGCCATAAAAGCTTGCTTTATTCATAGAATAATAAAATAAGCTTTTAAATGCTGCATAATTTATAAAAAAACCAGGTTAAGTTAGGCCACTATTCATTACCCGCCGCGTATTAGCATTCTGGGTCATGGACAAAAGAAGGTGAAAAGGTAGAGCATAAAATGGAGATAAATCCGCGAATGAAATCAACTTTTCAAAAAATCAACTTTTGAAAAAATTAATTTCATAAAAAATAAACTTACAATCAATTCGTTATTGAAATATATTTTATAAGTTACGTTCTTATACATAAAAATATACAATAAAAATGTCTATGTAAATGTGTGTATTGATATTGTTTTTTTTTTTTTTAATTTTTCTATTATCTAATAACAATATGAAATAGATAGAATATGGATATACGCTGTTAGAGACATACTTCTTCGATGGTTTCGGCTGAACGCACTTTAGCTCCATCTCTTTGTTAGCGGTGTTATGCTTCTCAGCGATTGCTATGTCGCTGCCCTGTTGCCGGTGCTGGCCGACAGGCAGCGTAGCCATGTTGTCTACCGCCTCCAGTTCCACCGTCGCCACCTTCACTTCAGCCTCCATGGGCTGATGCTTATCCTTCCCCATCGCACTTCACTTAAACCGGGACACTACACAATATGATGGACATATCACGGGGTACTGGGTTAAGGATAAGGAACGGGTCAAGAAGGGCTTACGAGGAGCCTTTACTGAGCAAAACGACTCCGGAAGTTTGAAGGTGCGGCTTTGCTCTGTACCCGCGGCTCGAGTGCGCCGAGAGTTGCGCAGAAATGGATGCTGCGCGTAAGACTCCCAATCCAGGGCCGGCAATCGACGCCCCTATATTGTAAATTGTACTAATGGCATGAGGGATTTTGTAGTTCAACGATGGGGTGGTTATTAGGAGGGTCGCTTAAACAATGCATCGAGTGCTTGCTAAAGGTTATTTTGTGAGGAACGTGTGAGACTAAATCAAAAAGTGCAATGCTGCACTAAATCATTCATATCTATATTATTGATTGTAACTCCTGACTTTAAATATTTATGTTCGTTTGTTACTTATTCTGCTTAAATATTATTTATTATAAAAATATAATATTTGTGGAATACTAAGAAATTGACAGCCCTAATATGGCGGCACGCGGTCGATAGAGGCGCGTCTCTCCCAGAAGCTTTGGGAAGCTGCGCGACCCACTGACCCGGCCTTTGGTTTGAAAACACCCATCAAAATTACCTTCAGTCTTATATCAGCAACTGTCTACTGCGGTTGTGGCAACCCTAGCACCCCATAAAATTCATACACATGAAGGTTGAATGTCCGACTATTATAAGTCACATAATAGCTGTCTCGAAGGATGAAAGCGACGCGCATGCTCGATCTCGATTGAATAGTGACCGTAACAGGTCGCTGAACCCTATTGCAAGCAAAACACTACGTAATACTAACTCACCCACTTCAAATAATAGAGGTCAAGCGCTAAAAAGGACAAGCATTTGCATATAAATGACGTCCGTTTAAAGGTACTTTTACACTATCAGAATATATTATTGAAATGGCTTGAAAACACACGTATAAGCCTTAATTGGCTTGCAATATAGACGAGAATAGCTTAATCTATAAAAATTAAAGCGTTGACTACGGCAAAGCTCGTTTACTACTTCAACTATAATGGGTTAATTGTGTCATGTAGTGCACAATAATGAAACAGGCCAGATAAGCTAAAGTATTAACAGGGATTCCACTCATTTAATATTTATATAATAATTCTATCGAATTTTCCTCAATATTATTAAACCTTTGTTTAAACACTTTTCTCTCCAGCTAACGCAATTTTCTTTGGTCTAAATAGTTCGAAGGAAAAGTCCTCAATTCGTTCATAATACAGCGCAGGTAAAATATATGAGGGAACTGGTCCCTATGTCTTCATAGACTTTTTTTATGGTATAGGTTGGCGGACGAGCATATGGGCCACCTGATGGTAAGTGGTCACCATCGCACATAGACAATGACGCTGTAAGAAATATTAACTATTCCTTACATCGTTAATGTGCCACCAACCTGGGAACTAAGATTTTATGTCCCTTGTGCCTGTAGTTACACTGACTCACTCACCCTTCAAACCGGAACACAACCATACTGAGTACTGTTATTTGGCGGTAGAATAACTGATGAGTGGACGGATTTGCACAAAGCCCTACCACCAAGTGATGTATATGTCACCGTACCAGGTCCCAAACTACTTCGATGTTACATTTCTTTACGCCCGTTTTACAAAGTCGCTTACTGCTATCTGTAGCTGTGTATGCTTAGATATTTTTTTAAAAGGTAGATTCGGGAGGAGGATTTTTGTATCTAACACATTGCCAATATAATAAAGAAACACTGATTATTTTAGACGTTTATAATGTGTGTTAAAGAAACAAATTCTGCGTATATTTAGTATCAGTATTGCACCCGAGTGGAGCCTGGGCGGATCGCTAATATATATATAAATTAGCTTAAAGTCATCAACTCTTGTTGCAAAACCTACATGCTTTGTTTCATGAGGACATTAATTTAATTAGCTGCCTACCCTACTTGACACTCTATACGTTAAAATCGTCACACGCATTCTAAGTAGAAGCCTTGCGAAATCGTTCTCGATTTAAATCACTTGTATTTGTTTCTAAGCTAACTAGTAATGTTTATAATGTACCTAACTAATTTGAAAATAGAACGAAAATAACTACAACTTATATGCATAAGATTATTACTATTTATCAATTCTATTCTATACTTATAATGCAATTTATTAGTGATATGATGAAAATAATTACTTTATTTCGTTTTAAATGTTTTAAACTTATTACATAATTCACGGTGGTTTTAAAACTATTATCGTGATATTTAAACGAAATATTTCATCTATTATCACAGCTTGAACTTTATAAAGTAAATATTATATAGCTTTATATTGATGTTTAATTATGATTATGAAAGATGTTGGACACGCGCCATCGAAGATCTATTTTCATCGACTCTTCAGCTCATTAGTTCGATATAATTACATCACCTTCTAAATTCAAAAAGTTCATGGTTAAGGTTTTGAATTGGTGAATTAAAGTTTTTTCATTGTTTGTATGAAATTATACAAGATTTAAGTCAACATTTACTTTTTTAAAAAGGGTAATAGTGGTCATAAATGTAGATTCTACAAAAATAACCAGCAAGAAACTTAGTAGCTACTCCTTTCCATTGAACAAATACTCAATGCGTATACGATATATGTATTTTGTATTTAATAAATGATGTTATGAACTGTCTTACACTGAAGGATTTTAATAATTCATGAATTGTTAATAGTAACATACAAATGTTTTTTTTTCTGTGACGAATTGTCTTTGTTGTATAATAAACTGCGAGCCAGGATTTTTTAATATAACTTATATTGCAAGTGTTGTTCGTGTTTGCATATTTATATTTTAGTTTAAAAATTCTTTTCAATTTATTACATTACTCGCATAAGCTCTTAGTACATTCCTTTAATAAAACGTCATTTCACAAACCTAGTGAGAAATAAAACAAAACTATTGAGTATCGAATATCATTAATTGTACCTTCAGACTTAATTAATTCATTTAACACTTGATAAATATTCCAATTACGTTCCAACAGTTCGTTGTAGAAATTTTAATTACCAACGTTTAATCCGCCAATGACATAATACGAAACTTTGTCGGTGACCGCATACAATATGTCATTACAATATTTTATGGCCGTCTGAAAAGGCAGGCGGAACGGAATTAAGCATCTCACGTATTCTCTGCTTCTCATTTGGAACGACTTTTTGCCGCAACGTGTCTTACTTGGGAATGCTTGTGTTTTCGAATATGAATCAGAATCAGATCTTATATCTGTGGAAGTTTTTTGAAATCATTACAATGTATACATTTTATTGAATCAAATAATTATTCAGTGACACGTTTGTGTTTGTAATTCATCTTGTGTTAGAAATCTTAAACGTGTATCTGCTGATCCGCTGTAGGACCGGACGGTGGAGTAAGGTTCTAATCTACTTCTCAAAAAAGGAACGTAGGATTTGGCTCAATAGTGGGACATATCAGACTGTTACTTTACTTTATTGCGACATGCAACAATACTTTTAATACGAGCGAGCAATTCGGATTTATAGTATTGGTTAGACCCCAAAATGTGCAAAAGCCGTACTATAAATGGTTCAATTTACATGTTACATGTCGCAAAGATAACTTGGTAAAAATACTACATATAAGCCGAGATGGTTCAGTGTCTGAAGCCCGTAAATCATAAGCATAGATTGCGGGCTTTAAATTTTATTACCTAAGTAGTAAATACTTATGAATAGCTATATTTCTCTCATCTCAATTCCCATAGATACTCTACGAGCTCTTAGCATTAACCCAGGTCCTAAGTAATATGTCACTAGTAATAAACAACCACTGAAAGATTGAACGATAAACATTTATCCGTGCCATAAATAACTATGGATGAATACATACTATTAATAAAACATGAGAAATGATGAGGTGATTATGAAATATGTATGTGTTTCGGTGGTTCAGGTATCTTATAGGAACATATTAATATATTTATATAAAACACGCTTACAACGCAATTTTATTACACAGGTATACATCTCATATACATACTACATTTACGATATACCATACCTACGTAACTTAAATGTATAACAATTACAAATAAATACTCAAATTGAACTTACAACTACAACTTACTTATCGTATATACACATATTCCTAAACTCACACATGCATACATGGATACCTATGTATATATAGAAAAAGTTTCTGACATAACATTTTAAAGATGAACCAACGATTTCAATAATATAAATTAACCTGTAATTTACTAGTCTCTAATTCTCTTTTATAAATAAAATTTTCAAAATAACAAAAACTGTAACCATGTTACGGCGTTTAATTCATCTCATTATCTAATCGACTTTATTCCTTTACAATTAAGTTCAATTTATAATGCCGCACGTGTTCCTTTGATGTATGCACGGAGGACCGTATACGCTATTGTCCGTCCATGCAACGTGGAAGTGCTTTGATTACAGCTTCCTCCCCTCTATTTATTTTTAAATAGTCTATTGAGTTTTTTGTGATGGCCTGTATGTGTCCCCTATGATTTAATAGGTCAATTGGTGATTTGCTTGACCACCGCTTTATAACTTTTTAAATTATATCGCTACGAATAATCTCAATGATAATCAATAAAGCTCTGTATTAAGAAATTTGGCAACAGGTTTGCTATAGAACTAAATCTAATTGCATAAATAGCCCAATTTTTTGGTTTTTTTTTTTTTGTGTGGACTTTTGGAGTGTATTTGGTGCTTTGCATATATCTTTTTATTTCGCTGGTAACGATTTACGGGTTCCCCAAGTGAACTGGGAGGGATATGCGAGATTTTCCGGATCCCAGGAGGACTAGTAGGTATACTGGAATACCAACTAATAAACCAGCGGTCATCTCTCTGTCTCTTCGGCGAGCGCCACGGGATCGCTTTCGCATGCAACCGTGACGATGCATGTCAGTCCTACCATAATTCTCGACATTAAATTACAATCGCAATAAAACTAACATATAATTTCACCTTATTGCCTCCACTGTGTCAAGAGGGCTGGTTCGTTTTTAGCACAGAGGATCGGAATTGCGATTCAAAGAGAAAATGCTGTTAGCATTCTTGCCACCATTCCACGCGGTCAATTTACACACTAACTATTTTTAATTCATATTTGTATATATTTAAACATTTAATGTTTTTCATTTTCGTTAATAAAGATATTTCTTTATTATTATTAAAAATATTCCAATAATTAAATTAAACTAAGTATAAAAACCGGCTCTGACACATCATTATCATATGTAACATATATATGTATAATTTATAACAGATTAGTACACATCTTTCGTATCTGTTCTTGACAGTAAACTATGAAATGTACCAACGTGAAATTTGCTCAGTTGAAGCGAACTTAATTAGTGTGTCTCTGGGTACATATGGAGAGCCCTCCATCAACAAATCATAGATATAATTGACGAAGGCAATTGACCTCTTTACAAAGGTTGGGAGAATTATATTTCCCATGAGAAATCCAAACTTGTTGTATGTGTAATGTGTTCTGAACTTTACCTTCACTTTTTCCTTCTTTTCTGGATAGATCTTAATTCTTTGGTCTTACCAATAATATTGTATTGGTATTCTAATAAATCACTTTTTATTTTATTCATGTACACCCCATTAAGATTCACTTTCCCATTAAAATCCGTAAACAGCAACTTAAATACAACACAGCTTAGATGTAGCATCGGCAAATTTAATAACACCGATTAATGCCGCTTTACTCAACCAATAGAAATTCGATGCTATAGATTCTCAGTTCAATCCGAGAAAGCAAGTGATGTATATCGTGTCAAATTGACGAATATATTAGGTCACAAGTTATTACGTTTGTGTAAAGATCATTTTCACTTAACAAATAAATATTGATATTTTGGGATAGCGTACTTAACTATCCACATATTTTATAAGCTTACTTGTGCATTTTTGGAAGAGGATCAAGGGAAACCATCTTTCGTTCGTCTAACACAATTCGCACATCCGTATGGCTTGCGATGTGATCGGATTTACGAAATTTACCATTGCTACATCTAAATTTTGTCATACTATATCTGCTTGCACAGATCAACTGGCGTGAAGTCTTCCCACTAATAAGAACGTTCAATTATTATCAACTAACAATAGCGATGGCGTTTGTATGTAGTAATGTATGTCTTGGCTCTGTACACTATAAATATATAATAAATGGTACCGTGTAATAAGAAAACGACAAATGAGAATTACATTTAATCATCTGGTAAGATTGATCGACGTTCGAAACCGGAATGTTTGTCTACGATAAATCTTACGTATCAATAATCTTGCCAAGATGATTATCATTGTTGTTTTATGTTATCATATCTTAAGCAGGAATAACATGTTCGTACTTTAATGTTTCTTGTCAGCTTTAAATATACCTTTGAGACATGAACAGAACAATACATTAGAGGTCATAGGACAACGGGTTTTAACGCAGTTGCTTTCGCTATATATAATGAATTATATAACAGACACAAAGAAACAGTTAACAATGTGTCAAGATAATTACATAAAAATAAATAAAAATTGAACCAAAGAAATTGAAAAAAAGTTTCGACAATCTTATATATATACAACCTTATAAAATAGAAAGCCTTGAGTGGAGCAGGCTTTTCTTATGAGACAATTTCTAGCAGTTCACTCTATCATAAGCAGCTTAAAAACTT
The DNA here is from genome assembly GCF_905220365.1 of Vanessa cardui. Taxonomy (NCBI): domain Eukaryota; kingdom Metazoa; phylum Arthropoda; class Insecta; order Lepidoptera; family Nymphalidae; genus Vanessa; species Vanessa cardui. The sequence goes on from NC_061126.1 coordinate 5,840,739, forward strand.
CGAAACAAAATGATTTCAAATATATCAATTGAGTTTAAAAAATGACTACAAGTTATTGAAAATATATTTTAAACGTATCTTCAGATTTATATTCTTATCGGCATACATATTTATGAATACTCACTTGGCATTCTTAGGTTTGGTTTCTGGCTGGCAACAAGCGCGGTACCGCAGCACCGCCTCTGTGGGTGTGAGTGCATCGGTCTCGTCCGCCGGCGCCTCACACTCGTCCGTGACGAGCGGCGCGCGCGCCGGCGACGTATGTGATCCGTACCCGTCGGAATTCAGCTAGAGATTTAAGTAATATATTTATATCTGCTGATAAATAAGTTATGGTAAAACATACAATTACCAAATTCACATATATATATGTTTTTCAACGTCAAATTTAAGGTATAGCTGACAACACTTATAAAGATATGGGTTAAAGGTTAAAGGCTCTCAAAATATTTTTACACGTTTGAAAGGAGCACTTATGTTTCGGAACGGCCTCGTATGATGGTTAATATTATGAAAATTTAAGTTAATTTAAGTAAATAAACGAATGAAATAAGGTCGAGTCCTCAGCGATTACATGATTTTTAATAATTAAACTAAATAGCTACGTATAAATATAATTATACTGGCTTTTAAAATAAGGAGAAGAGTAGATCGGTCACCAAAGTAATACTTAATATGGCAAGTTGGCTTGGCAAACTAGATGATTAACTTTCTCTGTCTTTGTACTCTTGTATTCAAATTGATTTTTCTTAGCGATACAATAAATTATAAGTAATTAAGCAACATAAATGCGATAACTACATTCGTATAATATTTTTACAATTACCGAAATAAACTTTTGCAAAAAATCCAATACCTGGCTTTTTATGTCAAGGACCATCACTCTTGATCTGAGTTCAGGTTTATTAGCAAAGCGTGAGGAGCAGTAGGTACTTATATATAGAACTTACTTTGACAATAGTGCCGACCTGAGGGTCGGCCAGCTGTTCGGATTGCGCGCGTTGCTCGCGCTCGATCCCGTCTATTGGTGCGCCCAGCAGCCGCTCCTTCATCTCGTGGATGTAGGGGCAACGCTGCATCGCGATATAAAACTCGCGGACGCGCACCTAAAAAAGAAATTATGCATAAATTACTCATCATTTTAAATGAAAACCCGTTTTTTTTTATTATTTCCAAGAATAAGATTTTATTAATATACCATTTATTTTATATCTACCACTGCCCTTAATTTTTTTATGGTATAGATTAGCGGACGAGCATATGGGCCACCTGATGGTAAGTGGTCACCATCACCCATAGACAATGACGCTGTAAGAAATATTAACTATTCCTTACATCGACAATGTGCCACCAACCTTGGGAACTAAGATGTTACGTCCCTTGTGCCTGTAGTTACACTGGCTCACTCGCCCTTCAAACCGGAACACAACAATACTGAGTACTGTTATTTGGCGGTAGAATAACTGATGAGTAGGTGTTACCACCTAGTAAATTAAATTTTATTTTAAATGTCTATGTTAAATATATTTTTTATTTAATATATTTTTTAATAATTCGATTATGACTTTTTTTGCCTGTCTTAAATAACATTTTCCTATGTACGAGTACCAAAAATTTATAACAAATCGATATGTTATATTATGTAGCATATTTTAAAGACTAAGATCTGACAAATAGCGTTCGTTTAACGGCAACTCTTAATTTTTGTCAAAAAATGACAACTCAAACCCATACAAAATACTTCGACAACTTGTGTTATCGACTAGAAACATTATATTGTATTCTCAGATAGATTTAAATCAAAATAAGATTTCCGATGCATGATGGCTATTCATTATTCAACAATAACATCTCTAGAGTATTATTGACAAGGCAAAATTCTTCGACACAATACGACGTCGGGAAGCAGTAACGTGACATTGTTCCCGACCTTGTTTATTGGCGTGACAATAACTAAAATCTAACCTTGAATGGCTTTGTGCTTAACAATAATAAACAATTATATAAATGTCCATAATGTGCGTGCAGACTGCCCTACTAACTGTGAATTATTCGTTTAAATACCAACGCGTGCTATTTATCGACGTAATCGAACACGTGCGAAATAAATAACGTAAACTTTCAATAAAACTTGTAAGAAATGAATAAAACATTTATTTTGTCATACTTCGGTTTTTATTCTAAACTAGCGACCCGACCCGGCTTCGTTCGCGTGCTAAACTGATACTAAACGTACTACAGAATTTGTTTATTTACGATATCACATTAAAAACTACCAAAATTATCAGTTTCTATACTGATTTGTCCATGTATTACATACAAAAACCTTCCTCTCGAATCACTCTATCTATTAAAAGAATATGCATCAAAATCCGTTGCGTAGTTTTAAAGATTTAATTACACATATTTGGACAGAGAAAGCGACTTTATTTTATATTATATAGTGATAATCGCATTGATGTGAAAATGAAATTGATAAATAAAAATTAAAAAAATAAATAAAATAGTTTTGTAGCCATAAGTTTTTTGTACATTTTTGCTTGTGATCTTTATTTCATCGTATTTTTGGTGACAGTTAAATTCCACGATTTTTCCGTCCCTGAGCGAAGTTCTTATAGCTTCGAAGTTTTTTCAATCATATCATTCGATGAGACTGACAGTTCAAGGTCTTAAAGATTGAAGACTCTCAATGTGACAGTTGAGCGGAACGCTTTTACCGCAAAAACGTTTTAGTATTTTATTCGGTTTTCTAGTCACAAATCGATTATTCCAATCCGAGCCGAATCGATTGCTAATTAGTATAACAGATGAGCATTAAATACTTTATAGAATTAATTATAAAATGCTGTATAATTAGATTATTTAGAATAGTATATATAGTACACATAAAGAAATAAATACATACATTTCTAGTTAATGGAATTATTTGAAATAATCTAAATACTATAATTTTTTGTATTAAAAACCTAGAGTACAAATATGTTTTACAGAATTTTTAGGGTTCCCTACCGTTAAGGGTAAAACGAGACTCTAGTACTAAGATAAGCTGTCCGTCCATCCGCCTGCCCATCAGTCACCAAGCTGTATCTCTAATCTCTAATTAATATCTTTAAAAAAATGTCAACTATCATAATATATTTAAAGCTTAATAAAGAACATCAGAATCATTTGAACTTAATGTTATCAAGTAAATGTCGCATGAAGTGAAAGTTTTAATACAAACTGAAATAATTTTCTAAGATTAAAGATTCTGACACTATCAGAATATAATATTACAGGGAAACAGTGTTAAGAGCAGGAGCCGCCGCGGAAAAAGCTGAGACAAACGAACAATGCAAATCTCTTATTCCAAATGATGTTTTGTTCTATTTGCAGTTGAGTTTCAGAGCAGTTGGACAAAAACCTTTATTAAAAGTATAACACCTCGTCTTAATGCCTCCATTGTTGACAGGAGGGCTGGTTCATTTTTTCCCTAGAGGATTAGAATTTCGATTCAACTGGGAAATGCTGCTAGCTTTTTCCCATCATTTCTCAAGGTCAAGATTTATGCAGTGACTATTTTTTATATTAATTATATAGATGTTTACGTAAGTAGTATTACAGTTTTCTTAAGTACATATTATGTAAGTACAGATGATATAATATACTTCGAAAAGTAAGTTTTTACCTACTAAATTTTTTTATTTATTTATAAAAATGCCAAGTTTACATGGAAGTGGAAATTTAAATTTATAAATAAGATGTGCTACAAATACCTTATAAAACATTCATATTTTACGTACTGCTATAATGTCGTCATAACCAATGTAGGTAACATATTAGCCAGGACGATACGTGTAATGTCAATATTAACAAAACATTTTATTTTTATTTTTCCTTTTTAATAATGACAAGGTGTCGAATCAATGTGTCTCATATTTTTATCGACGACGAACTTCGATCGAATTTTGACCAATAAACAACTAGTGTTTAATATTTTTTTTATAAAACTTGTATAAAGAATGTCCACGCTATACCTATTAGACTAGCAACGAATGGACGAATGTGTAACTTTCACGTGACTAGGCTGTATACCGTTGAGCTAAAGAGGTTTTAATGACAGTGACACAGCTAATTATTAATTGACTACCTGATAGACACTAGTAGCGATAGGTAAATGCATTAGCACTTTAACGGTACTATATGCAAATATCGTTCCGAAATCTGTTGACGATCAATAAACTTGTAAAACTTGTAAACTTGTCTAAAATTGTTTTCTTATAGCATTCAATAAAAATCTACGTTCTACAATACATAAAATTTGAAATGGATGACATTTTAAAAATTAAAGCATTTTATTTCAGTATAAGTAACTTTCTCCCTTTTAAAAAAATATCAGAAAAAAATAGTTTCTAAAGTCTAGTCTATAGACTTATAAGTCTCTTTCCAGAAATCTTGGTTTATGATTCGGCTTAAAAAAGTATGTCGGGGATTCGCAGTGACAATTTTTTCAGTCAAATTCAATCAAAGTTAAAAATAAAATTACCTTAGATGTTATAGAAGATAGAAAAGAATCGGAAAAAATAGAAATAAAAAACAGACCGATATCATGAACCATATCGGATGAAATATCATTTCAAAGCTCATGTAAGCGAACACAATATTAACATTCAACAAAAGCATAAAAAGATTGAGGCTAATTAAAAAAACAACACTTTTCTAATTCCAGCGACGGAATAAATGTTTTGAACAGAAAAGCGGACAGAATGTTTTTACTGAGAGAAACGGCAGTATTATGTGTGGAAATACTGGGACAGACCCATCCGCCTCATGTGGGACTACACCGTATATGGTATAATTGCGACGTACAGACACATCATTTCTTGATTACTTTATTGCGGACTGAAATGACGTTAAATGCTGTTGATTTTAAAGATCCGTTTATCTTCCTTGCTATATTTATATATAAATCTTCTGTACGTTACACTCACACTTAGATACAGTTTGAACGGCTCCTAAACGGTTGGTCTGGTTTTGATATTTTTTTTTTGTTTGTATCTTGGTTATAACAGTTTGAGCTGCTTCTAAAAGATTGGTCTGATTTTTATGTTTTATTTTGTTTTATCGTGATTGCTTACTACTGATATCTTATTTAAATTAGACTTGGTAGATGGCGCTTCTATTAAGAAGTAAATATAATTCGGACTCTCGGCCTACGGTTGTCTATAAATGTAGTATGTATGTATATCAAAACGGATGAAACTAGTTATGGCTACTTTTGATCGATGACTTTTCAAAAGTGTACTTTTTTGGACAATACAATCACAGCACACTTTTGAAAAATCATCGATTTTTTGATAAATATTAAACACAGAAATAATATTTAAGATAGTTTTTTTTAATTAATTTTATTTTTTAATTAAATTACTCTCACAACTGTATTATCTGAGCTTTTTGGAACATATTCCACCACGCTGTTCCGATCCACCATCCCGGTGGAATACACATGTGGCAGAATTTCTGTGAAATTTGTCACATACAGGTTCCCTCACGATGTTTTCTTTCACCGCTGAGCACGAGATGAATTATAAAGACAAATTAAGCACATGAATCAGCGGTGCTTGCCTGGGTTTGAACTCGCAATCATCGGTTAAGATGCATGCGTTCTAATCACTGGGCCATCTCGACTCTTGTGACCGCTATAATTATAACAAAATACTTCATGTATAATTAAGCCATATTATAAATTTATGTAAGGAGATATTACATAATTATATAATGATTAACTAGGTTCCAATGAAAATGATTGCAAATTATAGCAAATTTTGTTACAGTTAACTAAATACCAAATACCGATAACTAGCATTTTAAAATAAATACTATAGAATTTAAATTTATAACTTGCAGGTTGGGAAACTGTGAGCATAATTCGGTAAAAAAAACAGGAAGACTGTGATAAACAAAACACAAAAAAAAACAAATACATATATAAATTTAATTGTGTCGTGAATTATTTTTAATTTCTTTATTAATTGCATTTTAGTTCTAATGAAAATCGTTAAAAAATATACTTTATAAAGGTTATTACAATAAGGTATTTTATCTTCTCATATCAATTTTACAAATCACTTAAAATAAGATTAAAATACATAAAAAGGCATTTTAACAATTGAAATACTTGTATAACGTAGCCATGAATTTCCAGTAAAATATAACAGAGAAGGCATTTGTCACCAGCAGATATTAGATTTAAAAATAGAATTAAAAGAGAAGTGATTCCGTTATTTTATATTTTAACGGTATAGCTACAAGAATCAGTTCCAAAACCGTATAGCACTTAATTCTACTTTATATCAGAAACACGAAGATCTGCTATAACTCTGCAATACCAAACACGGAATTGACACAATAATATTTCTTTGAATGCTTGTACTTACCGCGTACTCGCACGGCTAGCACAGTACAATCGATTGAGTAAAACCGGGCTATTAGGTCACTGGGCTATTACATGCAGAAATTAAATTCGCTTATAATTTTTAATTTATGGAATAGGAGTCAAGGCGATTGAAACTTGATATACAGCGATACCGCTCAAAGAAGTTAATTGAGCCAGGCATATGTTTTCGTTTGTGACAGCGTATGTAGCTAAAATGAAGGTTAGAGGAATTAGGGATACGTGTTATAATGATATCCGAGTCCCTGATGAATGTTTTGGCCATAGCGACCAATCTCAAGGGATCTATCTAAGTACGTACGTCATATAACTGAGCGCGATTATGTGCGCAACCACAGGTCTACTGGGCTCACACATTTCTTGATTTTCACAGTTCAATGGGATACTGATGTTTGGAGAAGGATTAATGGCCAAAGGTCATACGTGCCTTTTCGAGATACGGGAGTGTTTAACAACTTCGAAACTTTTCTACTAAGGAGTTCTTGACAGACAAACTCTGAAGCATTTTACTAGTTCAGTGTGGAGTTTCATCTCCACACCTCGACATCTGCAGCTTGATGAGCTAGCCAAAAAACCAACGAACTTAGCAATGAATACATCATATATGGGTATCGATGTCAAACATGATAGTCAGAAAACATTATTATTGCTATTACAGTAGCGTCTATGTGTGTAGTACCCACACAAGTAAACCAACTTCGCGGTGTATTATTCCGGTTTGAATATTATGATACACCCTGCAAGGACAGGCACAAGGGGCGAATTGACGAGGGGTATTTTGGCACTCTTAGAGGTATTTGTTACTGTTAAAATGATATGGGTGACATACAAAGATAAGTCGAATAGCTGTGTATGTGAATTGACATATGTAAGAGGAAATTCAGTCTTGTGTAATTTCCAGGAAATCCTTAATGAATTTAATTTATATATACCTTTTATTTCATAAGTGAATTGACTGCAAATTTACTATTTGAAGGTAAGTAAAGTAACTCAGCGTAAATTTATTACATTTATCTAAAATAAATTTTCAAAGGCTGAGTTATTAGGTCACCTAGCAGAATCAGTATCTCCCTCAGGCTTCGGTTATGATCATCACGATTTCCTCATATCGCTTAATACAAAATATAAAAGTCAACCTACTTTTATGTTTCGAAAAATATTTTATTTGCACTAAATATGTGTTTTTTATTAACAATTGAATCGCAATAAAACCATACGAAGATACAGATTTCGGATAATCAAGTCCATATATGGATTTATCAAAATTTATAAAATTAATCGGATATCAATTTATTAATATTCAATTCTTAAAGAAGTTTATCAAGGCTCTTTTAGGTACCGGTAACATAAATTTCAGTAATTTGTTACATAATAATGGATAACGATTGTATTAAAAATTATACCGTAATCTATGTAATAAATATAATATAATACAGTGCGAATTGTTAAAACGAATGAAATGCTGTATTAAAAAAGGTTAATGACACACACGCTGAGCCGAGATGGCCCAGTGATTAGAATGCGTGCATTATCGTGCGGGCTCAAACCTAGTACCACTGAATATCCACATGCTTAATTTACGTTTATAATTCATCTCTTGCTCGGCGGTGAAGGAAAACATCGTGAGGAAGCCTGCATTTATCAATTTTATAGAAATTCTCCCACGTGTGCTTTCCACCAACCCGCATTGGTACCTCCTGGTGGAATATGTTCCAAACCTTCTACTCATAGGAGAGGATGCCTTAGGTCAGCAGTGGGAAATTTATACTGTTGTTGTTGTAATGACTCAATATATACATACATACAAAAACAAAGACTGTAAAAAATTAATGCTAATATTAATAACTGCCATATTAAAATTAGCATTAATTGTCAATCGTGTTAAAGTACTTACTGATATACGACTAACAACTTTCACCTCATTTAACAATTGAATTTAATTAACAACAGATAACTTCTATTTGTTAGAAACTCTATCCACGCATCTTACGTTACAGTTCGCAATTAAAATCTAATAAGAGTCAATGAGGCAAAAAAAAATGTACTTACTATTTTATAAAGAAACAAACTGCGTGGTCAAGTTGACTTTCCTACGGTATTACGAATTCTAGGTTAATTTATATGGCACAGATACTTTAAATGCGTTTTTATTGTTGTTTCGTTTGACATTGTATACTTTCGGATCTCGAGCCCATTTAAGGTCGAGACATCGAGAGATGTACAAAGATTAAAATAAATGCGGTGAATGTATATTACATTCCAATCGACGGAGTAAAAGATAAATAAACCTTACATATTGCATGCGTTTTCCTCATCTCGCTTGTGTTGTATACTACAAATAGTTCATGATTAATATATCTTTATTTATAGCACAACACTAAGACTCTTATTAAATCAACTAAAATGTTACTTCCAACCTTTCGGAAATAACTTCAACTTTTTTTTCCTTATCCATCCTGTACTTGTATGTATAATGATCTGTATGTGTAGATGTGTTTAATGACTTCTTCAAAATCGTTGGATGACGATCCATTCAACAGCCATTCTTGGACAGGGATCAACAGGTGTCGCATAGTCATTATAAGGAGTAAGTGTAACTCTATTCCTGAACAATATGAACTATATCGATGTTTAATATTTGTGACATAAATCGTTCCATTTAATATTAAACGTTACAATAACGTTCTTAATATAATCAATACGGCTTAAGAAATATTCTTTGTAAATTGTAATCATAAAAATAGAAGCATCACAGCTGCTTACATACGAAACATATTTCAAAACATTCGCTGACTACAACGAAAAATAAGCTCTTTAACAACACCTGTGGCAGACTAGTAAAATTCTCGTTAATATATTTTCGTCTACTTTATGACTAAGCACTAAAGTTAAAACTAATAAAAACATAAAGAACGGCATAACGAAATTGGGTCACGTGGAGTAACAGCCATTAGGCTTCGTATCGTAAACACACTGAACGCCCACAGTCCGATAGCCCGCGGACTGTTGACTGACTATCAACAGGTAAATCCTCAATTGATTTATGTTCATTAAACTATGCTTACATAATTCTCGAGAGAAATAGAGCGTGCACTGTGGCTGGAATTTGTAATATTTGTATATAATTTTGTATATATTCTCACTGCAATAAACAAATTTGTAATAACAAAATTTATTTATTGCAGTGAGAAGAACATAGTTCAATATTCTGGAACATGTGATCTATGTTATTCACATTGGCGCTGTAAGAAATACCAGAACAATTCTTTACATCACTAACGGACCAACAATTTATGGAGCTAAATAGTATTCTGCCTGTAGTAACAATGGCTCACACAACCTTCACACTGGAACACAATTATACTATATATATTTCTACCTAATAGTATCTGATGAGTGGGTGGAATTAACCCAGGCGGGCTTGTACCAAGTCATATCACTACTGAAAGTTAAGTTTACTTTTATTGTTGCATAAAATATAATAACATGTCATATATATTAATTATACAATATAAGGTGTAAAAAAACTATAGAACACCCAATAATACAAAAAATGTGATTAAGTATAAGTTTTAAGAAATATCTGAATGTCAATAGTTAAGGCCGTTAAATAAGACTCCCGAATAAGGCTATGAATTAAAATGGTTTGGGTATATGGTCGAGTTAGCTCCAGGTACACAAATATTTACTTAAAAATTCAGGCAATAGCAGCGGTTTAGCACGAGAACAATTTAGATACAGTGTACATTAAAGTACTCGGGATAATTAAGCTTTGTACCTGTGAAAAACCAATTAGAATTTGATCCTTAGCGTTTGTAAACAACCTAAATACAAACAACTAAGTTTAATTAAATTTATTATTTATTAAAATATATAATTTATAAAATAATATATGTCGTAATAAATAAAATTTTAACAAAAAGAAAAACCGACTTCACACAAAACACTATTTTAAAACAAATAAAAATGTACTAAAAAGTAATAAAAATAATTGCATATTTAACATATTTTTGAGAGTCCTCCTAGGTAAAATGAAATGAAAAATATTAGACTACTTAAAAGTCGATTTACGATTATATAACGTAGTTATAGTTAGTGTTATATTTGGAGCCGGTGTCAGCCACGGGTACACGCTTCAACAATCAAAAGAAAGAAGCGATACGAGCCTCTTGATTGACCCAGTATATTATCGTATAAAAGGTAATTTGTAAGAAACATATTTCTTAAAGTATTCTTGTATTGTTTTTTGATAGATATAGTATAGGTTGGCTGACACCGACTCCAAATATAGCAATAATTATAACTACATTATATAATCGTATATCGACTTTTAAGTAGTCTAATATTTTTCATTTCATTTTACCTAGGAGGACTCTCAAAAATATGTTAAATATGCAATTATTTTTATTACTTTTTAGTACATTTTTATTTGTTTTAAAATAGTGTTTTGTGTGAAGTCGGTTTTTCTTTTTGTTAAAATTTTATTTATTTTTTGATTTTAAGTGAAGCTGATGTAGACTAACATTTTTTTTTAATATGGCTAGATTAAGCGTGCCGTTTATATGAATCAGAAACTACTTCGGGGACAATTTCAAAAGAAACTTTCGAATAAAGCAAAAATAGATTTTCGAAAATGCGGCTTTAATACGTCATGCGGCATAAACTACAAGGTACCACCCTCGAATGAGCTGTAATCGACCTCAGTAAAAAAACTTTGCAAAAGAGCTATTCGTATGCTATGTCGTACATCATATGACATCACATCATATACACAAAATTTGATTAAAGACAGTAAGAAATTCTGCCCCAAATCGCACCCTAACTGTAAGCCGTTTAGGAGTTCCGTCAATACATATTATAAAACAAAGTCGCTTTCTCTGTCCCTATATCTTTAAAACTACGCAACGGATTTTGATGCGGTTTTTTTTAATAGATAGTGTGATTCAAGAGGAAGGTTTGTGTATATAATAAATGAACAATATAGTAAAGAAACACTGACAGTTTTAGAAGTTTGCAATGTGATGTCGTAAATAAACAAATTCTATATTTAGTATCAGTTTTGCACCCGTGAGAAGTCGGGGCGGGTCGCTAGTTAATTATAATATTCGATTATGATAATTACATGAACATAACCACGTTCCGGAAGGTGATTTAAATATCCAAGTAACCCATAAATAAAAGATTCGACCGAGTATTGCTAACGTGCTCCTCAGAATTGTTCCGTTCCCTCCCGTTCCCTTAATTTGTCATGGATCCTATACTCAGAACCTTACCAAACTTTCACCAAACTACCCTTAAAGTATGTCCTTTATAATTTTAAAAGTACCATCAAAATTGTGCCAACCGATTTTGAGTTATTCACCTATTTATCGCGCACATACATAATGCAAATTTAAGACTTATGTCGTTTTCATAGGGATACCATCATCGGAAAAAAAAAAAAAAAATGGGACCCCACGGGAAGCACTACCTTTCAAACAAAAAAAAAATTATCAAAATCGGTCCACCCAGTAAAAAGTTATGAGGTAACAAACATAAAAAAAAAAAAAAAAAAAAAAAAAAAAAAAAATACAGACGAATTGATAACCTCCTCCTTTTTGAAGTCGGTTGAAAAAACAAAATTACCTTCTTTTATTGTTAATTATAAAAATATGCTTCGAAGTCAAAGTGTTTTATTATCGCTACTGACATAAAAAAGCTTTATGTATTTAAAACATGCTATGTAGACACACACGAATACCTCAAAAATGTATAAAGTAGGAAATGCCACAATGTATAATACTTATATGAGTTACTTGTCCGTTCCCCTCGGTAGAATCTACATTCCGAACCGGTGGTAGTTTTACTTTTAAAGTTGTCTAAAATTAGCATTTAAGCCTACTTTAATAAAGTAATTTTATATTCTGACGTTTTATTTTAATATTTTATACATTCAGCCTTAGTCGTTATAAATAATTATTTAATAACTTAATGTAAACGAAAATAACTTTTTGTTTCGGTTCATTGATGGGCGTGGACTTTGAAAAAGGTTAAAGCAACTACTTTAAGTCAATCTCTCGGATTTTATAAATCTAACATTTTTTGTCTATTACTAGTAAATTCCAAAAATGTGTGAATAACATTTTATTTTTAATTCACCAAACAAACATCTTTCGACTACATATTATAGTTTTATAGAAATACTGTTAATTAACGGTTTTAAATACAAACTAACTCTAAAACGTCGAAATAAATGTTTTGGAACCAATTTATATTTAAGCAGCAACAATAATAAATAATCTCAAGTATTATAAATTAATCTTTCAATCCGACAAACGTCACATAACATTCTAACAACGATACTAGTTATATAAGATGGCTTTTATTTAATTTAATGTCGAATTATGACAGAATAAAATCTTGGCGTCAACCAAAATACAGCGCATTTTTTCATTGTACATAGAAGAGATAGAAAAATAGCAAAGTACAAAAGCACTGTTGTTTAAAAGAGACAAATGTTTCTGGGTACACCCTTGGTAACGTAAGCTAGACAATCGTCATTGTATAAAACGTTTTCTGAGTGGACTTGCCGAGAGATAAAACATCATCGTAACAATTTACACTTCAATCTTGAGTTGTTAATACTACCATACAAATACACATTCCTCAAAATATAAAAACATTTTTTTAATATACTGATGCATATAAGTAGGGCGAAAGGGCTACCACCACTAGTGAAGAAGAATCGCTCATAAGAAATACTGATTTACATCGCCAGTACACCTTCAACTTTACCAACAAATCATGATTTTAAGTCAGTTGTGCATCACACAACTTAAATGTAGCATCGACAAAATTCGTTAAACCGATCACATCCGAATTAAGAACGCTATTCCAAATTATCAATATTTATTTCTTATGCGAATATGATTCCATAAACGTAATATCAAATGACCTAATATATTCGTCAATTTGACACGTCGATTTACATGCACTTGCTTTCCCGGGTTGAACTGACGCGAGAATCTATGGCGACGAATGGCCACGAATGGCGCGATATGGTAGCTCCATCATTTCTCTTCTCATAATTACTATTGGTAGTGTACATAAATCTTCAGTAATCGGTTTTATTCAATTTGCCGATGCTACATCTAATTTGTTTCGTACTATACTACTCAAGTATACATGCACAAAAAAACAAAGTGAAAAATATAACATAAAAATATTATGCATGATAGCCTTCAAATATAAGAAAAGGTATGTTTTCAAACACAACTATTTTGTAAGAAGTTGTGAAATTTTAAGATTATCTTCCAACGATATGCTATTTTTAATGGGTATTGTACACACTTTAAATTATAGTTATTGTTAACAATATGGGGCATCAATTTCTAACGTAACTTATTATGAAATCCATGTTAGTTTCTCGTTTAAAATATAATAAGTGTCAGTAATTTGTAAGCTGAACTTTGAATATGATGTTAGTTTGTTTAATATGATAACAACTCCATTCATTATGATACCGTCAAATATAATTTCGACGCCATTCGATTTCAACCAATAAGAAACTCTTTCGTGGCGGCTACCTCAATTAGTCCAATTATATCATATTAACATTCAAAATAAAAAAAAAGATATATATTTCGACTTGTTTTTTGTAATTACAAATATAAGAAATTTGTTTATAATTTCTACTGTACTAACAACGGTTGTTTAACAATAAATAAACAAGATGTTTATTAATTAGTCCTCTAAGCGAACCGTTTATTTATGGCGTGTTTACAACGTGCCTTCCAGTAAGCTGATTAAGGCTATCCTAATTTTTCACGCCAGTTAAAACCACTTTATTTAAAATTAGTACAAAGTCAAAGTGACTAGAGTAATAAAACTCGAAGCTTTAAAAAATCATTTATATACATACATACTACAGCTATAAGTTAGTTTTATCTATAATCCACATCATAACCATCTGTCTGTCGACCTTTTACTGACAAACTATTGAAAGATTTATTGGTCTTTTGTAAGAAGCAAGCATTAGGTCCATGAAAATACATATTGTAATACCTAGCAAGTTACAATCAACTCCTAAAACGCGACCGAAGTTTCGAGCAAAACGAATATATTAGAGGGAAAATCTGTGTATGGAGAAATCTTTTATAAACAGTATTTATTTTAAACTTATACGTATATGTATGTAATAGAAACAAAACTAAATTCGTCGTTAAAATTTAGCTTTCAAGTCCACCCCAGCTAGACTACACAAAAAAAAAAATTAAATTAAAAAAAAACTTTGCTCAGCGCAGCGAGATTGCAGCTAAAAGCAACTTCCGATGTAATTTCTCTCGGTAACATAAACATAGCTTCTACTTATAGAGTTTGTTTGAGGCTCTTAAACAGCCTGTTGCTTGGTCAAAGCTTACCTTCTTCATTATAATTTACATGCGTTTATTTCACGGTTGTAATATTTTAACATCAAACTCATTGAATTAAAATTTAACAGATTGATGATTTGCGACATTTTTAATTAACACCTTAATTTAGAAATTTAACAAAATCAAAACATTTTGCGTCAGTAAAAGCCAAATCAAATCCATAAACGTTTTTTATAGGTAATTTGTTAAACGGGATGTAAATATATTTTAACTTAATGGAATCTTACCCATGCTGGTCATACGGAAAAGGCCTTCTATTGAATGTGGGCAACACATGACTACATCCTACAATATATTTATAGATAGAGTATTCTATAAATAACAGGGGGTGGTCAATTCACACAAATGGTCAGTTTGTCTATAATATATTATTATAAATATTAAGTAACACTGTCTAAATAGACAGTGTTGAAATAGGAAAGTACAGACAAATGTCTGTACGTTCCTCTTTCAAACCATTGAACTGAATTCGATTAAATTTTGTTTGAAGCAAATTTAAACTACAAAGAACAATATAGGCTACAATATATAACTAACATATGAGGATTAATCCCTGAATCCGGGGGCGAAAAATACTTTATAAATACTATACTTTTACAGCTCTTACTCTTGTAGGTATATAGATTTTTTTAGTATCGAAAATAAATGCATACGCTAACAGTAAAGTTCATTTAAATATAATCTATATTGATATTACAAATGTAAAAAAGTAACTCTATCTGCCTGTCTGTCGTTTTTCACGACCAAACCGCTCTGAACCGATTTTGATGAAATTTGTACGAAGCAAATTTGAACTCTAAGAAAGGTACATAAGCTACTTTTTTGCGTAGCACATGACAACTAATACCCTAAAACGCGAACGAAACCGCGGGTTACTATTATTTTTGTCATGTATATACAAAAGAAAGCTTTAGTATATGAGAAAGTGGTTTGCGTAATAATATAGTACGCAGCTTAGATAATGCCTGCAAATAATTTTCTCCAACTCAAACCCGCCTTTGCTTATTAGAGCAGCGTAATATGTTTATCGCTTCTAATTTTCCGCTTGCTAATTCTGGTTGCGCCTACGATGAGCAACGATCAATATTATCCCTTAGTAACAATACTTTTTTATTATTAATGGGTTACTATTTCATTTGAAGTGATTAGCTTTTAAGATAAACCCAGGACGAGTTAAATATAAAGAATTAGTTTTTAAAAAGAAATTATTTTTAGTAGCTACTTCTATATAGGGAAATACAAATGCATGGAAAGTAAAAAAAGCCGTTAATGGCCTGAACTCTCTCCAGTTGCATCAGTTCATCATCCTATCAGATTGTAAGTGAAGGTTACAGAGACAAGTATACAGAATTTTACGAACCTATATCCTTTTGACTTATCAAATGAGAAACAAAAATACTTAGTATTGTTAAAAGGATCATAACATCTTAGTTCCTAAGGTTAATAGCATATTGGAAATGAAGGAATAGTGACTTCTCAGTGCCAATGTAGGCGGTAGTGATCACATACCATGAGGTGGTCAATTTAGCAATCTACCTCCTTTTTTAAATAAAAAATGAGGAGTATCTCGCTATCACTACATAATAAGCCTAAGAACGATATATTTAATGCCTAAGAACGGAAATGTTCGGCTAAATTATTAATCTTTTCATTTCGCCCGTTTTTATAACAAAATTAAAATTAAAATTAACTTTACTCGAGTAAAGTCGTACTTAAGAACTTACGTAAGCACTTTTGAATCGTTTACAAGTTAAATTAGACTTAAAACGAGCATTACGCAACCAAGACACTATTGTGAAAAGCCGACAATTGACTAAGTTTGTTCTAATACTCTTTAATAAGCATTGTAACGGTTATTAATTATTTACAATTAAATTATTCCTAATACCCACCCACCATGCCTACATGGGTGCGTAGGCATGGTGGGTGGGTATTAAGTATCCACAGTTATACCTTCAAAGTTAAGGAACATAACATGGACTTAAATTGAAGTAAAATTAAATTTTTCTTAACAATTTGCTTTTTCTGTGACTAGGTTTTTGTAAAACAACTTTAACATCATAAATTATACCGCGCACATTTTCATTTGTTATTAATAAGACTATAAAAATATTCTTAATTATATAATGTTATTTCTTGCATTCTTAATTATTATGACTATATTCTTTAAATATATTTCGGATATTACTTTATTGAGATAATTAGAGAACTGTCATTGATATAATTTTGTAATCCATCAATCTATCTACTAATAGCTAACCGTCATCATAGCTTATTATATTTATAATGATAGGCGGACTGGCAAATGAGCCGCCTGGTGGAAACGGTCATCACTACACTGAGATATCGACGTGATAAGAAATATTGACCACCAACCATAGGAAGTAAGTTCCTTGTTTCTGTAATTACTTTGGCTCATCCTTTAAATCAAAACACAAAAAAACTAAGTGTTTCTATAAACAAATAGAGAGAGCTTATTGCTACAAGAAGGTAAAAGTAAAAAGGTAACTACACAACAGGTCACAAAAACAACAAGTTAATAAATATATGACCAACAAGAATATTAAATATAAAAATAAAATTACATTGTTTTGTAAATTTGTAACAAAAACGTATAAAATTATGTAGTATTCTCACCATTTTATACTTAATAATGTTACTAAAAAACGTTGATTTTTAAAACTCGATATCATATAATCATTATTTAAAATGTATAGTATGTAGATTGTAAAATTATATCATCACCGCGACCTCATTTGCGTTGCAACTTACAAACTAAAAATAAAAAAAGGAAATTTGTGCTATGAAAATGTACCACTCCTAATATGAAATAAGGACTAGGGCCTGCCTTCTCTTAAGAATTTGGAGGTATCCTTCCAATGCTTTCCTTCATCACAAATCAATTTAAATCAAAATACCAGAGCATGAAAATTGAGCTTGATCAGCTTTTAAACCGCTATCTTCGGTAAAACTCACGTGTACTAAACCACGAGGCTGTGATTCCTACCAGAACACAGATAATAAAGTATAGCAAAAACCGTTTTTCTATTATATACTTAATTAACTTCCTGCGTTGAAATTGTAATTTGCCTTCACACGTTTAGTATTTACTAGCGTGCGAACTAAAATGAATTGCGATTACATAAATGTACAATTTAATTAATTTATTCTTATGTATTAAGAACATTTATGACTATGAAATAACTATTTATTTAAGACCACATGGAAAGCTGCCACATATCAAGTGCTCAATTGACATGTTAAAACTGATGTCCTAGTAACCCTTTTACATGCAGGAATTAAATTTATTTTACGCTTTCAACACGTAAGCCAGCATTGTGTAAAACAGGCAGATAAAATAAACTAAAGGTTATAATTCTTTTCAAAATAATCTCAAATATAGTTTTACGATATTTCTCTATTTTTTTACATCTTGACGAGATCTTTGATTAATGTTTTGTATATCGTAGAAATTGTAAATGATGTTAGGAATAAGACATAAACGTTCTATTTACTAGTACATACTTTTAATGGACATTTAAAAATATTGTAAAAATGTTATATGGACATTTACGATTCCTATTTGTTATATGTTACAACGTAGATCGTTTGTAAAAGGATTTACAACAAAGGATTCTGTGCTAGAAAATTTTCTAAGGGCATCTACAAATAAACGTCAGTTTCATCGTCCGATACACGCGGTGATCTCATCGACTCGTAGTTCGTATTCAAACGAAGCTATTAGAATTCTCGGATATGACATATCCCTTGTCGTAATTCAGTTACTCCATCTCATGTGAACGAAATCTAATTTGAGTTCGAGACTCAATATTTAGGTCGCGAATTTAGATAAATAATTCGATGATGTCGGAAGATTCATTAATGAGATTAATGTTTTAGCTGAATTTCTCCTTAAAACTATATTAATAATTGTAGATCGATGACGTAATTGAAGGTTTAAAATACTACGTTCCAATTTCACAAGGACCACCGGAAGCCTCGTCCCTAATGAGGTCATCGTAAAAGATGGCCCATTGGACCAAATGTAATGCTTTTCTAAAATTTTGTATTAAGCTAGATACTGTGATCTTTTGAAAATAAATACATATATTCATATATTATTACTAAAAAAAAGGAAAGAAACGTTCTGAAGAACTATTACGTCTTTAATAAAAAAAATGTATACTGAGGTGCTTTAAGATATTAAGAATGGTTTTATAGCTTTTTGTAGAAATAGTCAAAAAATAAATTTATTTTAATTCATACGATTACTTTTTACTACATGATTACTTTGACATTTGGGGGTAACGACAAAATTAAGCACTGGAAGTGGTACTGGATGTCAAGGCTTCGGGTGGGAAAACAGGCTCTATCACATTTAGTTTGGGTCGTTTTTTGACTGCACTAAGTAGGTCACCAACCTTTTGACACTGAAATTCAGTCACGGTGGCCGTGTTATCTACGGTCGATTCGGAAAACGTGACGCCGCGTCGAGCGCGGCGTACGTCGTCCGCCAGGGCGCAAGCGTGGTCGGCTTGCTACGGCGCGCGGCCAGACGCGCTCGCGGGCCGAGACTGGCGTGTTCGCGCGTTTTCCCTCCCGCGCTTTCCCACTGGCATGCGCACATCAAGCCTGCATTGTTCTGCAAATAGCGGCGAGGGCTGGGCCGCTATTCAACCGTGCGTCTTTCAGAGCCAGCGATACACTGAACTGTTGCCGCGGCACTAAAGATGTGCGCGGACAACTTCGTTTTGTTGGTCGAAACAGTAATTTAACCAACTACTTACACAATCGCAGGTAGCCTTTAAAATGTGCTAAGGTGGCCCGTTTAGAACTTATTACCTCTTATTTATATTATTTTGTTTTATTTTTTTTACTATAAATATATTTATCGTTAGCTAAAGAGCTACTAATATCTGCCAAATTACTGACTGTATTAGGATTATAAATACATAACAGATTAAGAACAGCTCAGTATATACTATTCATTACTGTTTTTCAGTTATTATCATACATAAAATTGAATCAAATTTCGAATTGCAGTACTTATGATAAAATAAATTTTATTATTGTATAAACTTACCTTGTGAAAATCTTAAGATATAGCACGAAGAAAAAAACAATTAAAAAGGTCGTAATAAATCCAATGACCCAGTTAAGCTTTCTCTCGCATAGTACGCGTTTGTTACGAGTAGAAATTGTCGAGCTATTTCAAGAACGCATAAAGATTAAAGTCGGTATAAACAGTCAACAGTGGCCACATCACAAATGTCGATCGTCGATAAACAATTCGTTTCCGAGTACAGAGCAGTATACATGCCCTCGTTTCAAACATACTAATGTTCTGAAATCCGGAAATCATGCAGATACTTATGAGTAAAAAGGTTTGTCGAAAAAAACTATTTTAATTACATCAAAGGCTTGGGATGTCTGAAATGTTCTAAGTTATTACAAATTTAGAAAAAAAAAATATTTTAACTCCTGGAATTAATAAAATTAAAATTTACTAGTTTTCGTCTCGACTTCACTGCCATGTGGGAGGGGTAAGTGTTTGATCATTTTTGTTGCCCCAACGTATAAAATGAGATATTGTGAAAAAGATTATGAATGTCTGAAATTATCGAAGAATAAGATTATTCAACGAAAATAATAAAAATTATTAATATTATTAGACAATTATAACATATATTTTTCGCTAAGACATTTTATAAATATACATAATTACATATATTACTTCTCTACGTTTATTTGTACTTGTATCATTTTTTTTATGGTATAGGTTGGCGGACGAGCATATGGGCCACCTGATGGTAAGTGGTCACCATCACCCATAGACAATGACGCTGTAAGAAATATAAACTATTCCTTACATCGTCAATGTGCCACCAACCTTGGGAACTACGATGTTATGTCCCTTGTGCCTGTAGTTACACTGGCTCACTCACCCTTCAAAACGGAACACAACAATACTGAGTACTGTTATTTGGCGGTAGAATAACTGGTGAGTGGGTGTTACCTACCCAGAGGGGCTTGCACGAAGCCCTACCATCAAGTAAAATTTTGATTGACTTAGAAATATTCTAAGAAATTAATTATATTTACTAAAATTAAAAAATGACGTCTCAAAGTCAATTATGTTATATTTTACAGACACAGAATGATAGTAAATATTTTTGTTTATAATAATGTGATCAACTACGTGTGTACCTAAAAAGCTACAAAGGATGTTACAAGGCTTCCAACGATACCCCATACGTTTATATGGGTTATTGTTAGAATATGTTTAGACATTTAAAAGTTAATGGTGGAAAAAACTCACATACATAAATTAACCCTGAAAACATTACACTTCTTTTTGGTTATTACACGATAACTTTGGTACTACCTGTTTGTTTCAGGTAAACTATTATTTAAAAATTAATATTTACGCCAAAAAAGAGAAACAAAATGATTTTTTTATTCTTTATATTTAAACCAATAGTTTTAGAGATTTTACCATTAATTTGAAGAAACGTATTATAAAAGGATACTGTCAGTGATACGACAGTTAGAAGCTTGATTTAATACACTAAATATATTAGCAAAAATATATATATCCCAAACTTTAATAACATTTAAATAAAACTAGTTTTTACGGATTTTAATCGCGTATATTAATTATTTTGGACATCCCGACGTTTCGAGCACTTTACAGCGTTCGTGGTCACGGGTAGGTCTACCCGTGACGACGTAAAAACTAGTTTTATTTAAATGTGTAATAATCGCGAAAATTTAAGACAACTTTAATAACATTATTATATGGAACCAAGAATTTTTCCGTACAAAGTTGGAATGGAAAACTAGTATTATGATAAATACTTGAACTCGAAATTTTAATCTAAGGTGTGAGTCGTTTTTGCCTCGTATAACGAGTTAGCGTTAAGATGGATCGAATTCGTTGTCGAGTTTCGAATTCAATCTCAGAAAAGAGCTCGTTAACTCATACACAAAACAACATTCAATTTTCATTTTATCTCTAGAATTTCATATAATCAACTATTTTTATTGTATTATAGTCAAACCTCTTTGGACGCTATGTGAGTTATTAGACCTTAATCAATCATTAAATGTGTAATATTTTACCAAAACAAACGTTTACATTTTAAAATTTTATAAGCATATTTAATCTACTAATTAAATCAATAAAATATAATGAACTTGGAAATAAAAGTTATAAGTTTTTGTATGTTTTGATGCAAAATTATTATTATTGTTTTCATAATAAATAAATACGCCTAAGCGTAACTATGTCAACAAGCTATTTTTATGATAATTTACCACAAGTACAAAAAAAAAATTGATTAGTTAAAGACATTATTTACTTTCAATCACGAAGCATAAATCCTTTTTTAGTCTATAGTAACTAATCATAAATCGTACTCATACATCATATTATTTTATCATCAAACCTGTTTGCTGTATTTATATCGTATAAACTTTTCTTTTTAATGACATACAATGATATCAAAGGTTAAAGAACAATCACAGTAATTACATGAAAATAAATTAAAGTTGTTATCACTTAGGCACAGCGCTCACTGAAAAATTGTGAATATAAAATAGATTCAAAGGGAAATAGCGGCTCACTAACAATACTGAGGCCGGCCAGATTCAAGCCTTTTAATTAAAACTTTATCTCGAAAATAGGTCGTCATATTATTATTTTTTTCTGTTAGCCGATTCAATTATCTAAATCATTTACTATACAATGAACAGTTAATGAAAAAATCAAGTGGTTTAAATCAAATGAGGCTCATAATAAAACAAGTAGTTAATATACTACCATTCGCTAAAAACTTTTTAGTTAATCTCTTGGTTATGCATACAGCATTAAATACAAGTGAGTGCATGGACATGTGTGTGCTTTTAACTTTCTTAATTTAAAAGAATCTATATGTAACCGTGACTTTATATATGTATATACAACCATTATTATAAGCGACGAGGCTTAAAGTACAAATTTATAGACCAGGGACCGGCTAACAAAATGTAATGCATATCTTTATAAATTGGTTTATAATATCCACTCATAAAGACATCCATCCATTCATTCGATTACAGACATCGTTTCAAACAAAGGAACATAAGCTACCAAATTGTTGATATACTAAGAACTTCGATCAATCGAATATTCAAGGTTTGGTAAGCTGTAGAATATCTGTATTTAATTATGTAAATAATATATATAAAAATAAAAATATCTCTCGTGGTTTGTAAACATTAAATTTCAATTAAAACACTTACCCATTTGAAGTAACAAGGTCCAAAAAGTTATATAAATTGATAACGTTCTATAACTTCCTAGGTTTAATAAATAAGTACAACACAAAATGAACTATTAAAATGCCTGACTTTTTTCTTATTAAGAAACCTATAATACTAATCAGGATGAATAGCCCCGAAGTAAATTTATTAAATACTTTAATATAATACTAAATTTCCATCAAAGCGTTTCGTATTATTAGGAATATTAACCTCTTTTATTACAAACTATGAGCAAACCTTAAACCAAAATGCTCGCTAGATCCCTAACTATATTCAAATAGATTGATATTTTGAGGCCGGTAGTATTTTGTTGATCTAGAGATGCATATATACAATACAATGCACATACATATGTATAAATTATATTACTATGCTATTATTGTTCAGTATGCATGAATTATTTACTATAAGTTAAAAAATAATTACGAAACGTAAATGAAAGGTACACTGGGGTATTTACCCATCAAATAATACCTAAAAATCTGCTTGATTTTTGTAATATAAATAGTAGTAAGTCAGGATTAGTAAACATTTAAGAAACCTGTAAAACTAGTACTAGTGTAACTCACATTTTTGTCAGCGATTACTCCGATCCGTTTTAAAGGCACATATATTCTTCACTGCAAATAACACAAAATCACGCTTGATTTCAAAGCGGCAACTGCATGTTATTTATACACAAATAAGTCGTAACAATGTTCATATTATTTAATAACAAACACGTACTAGAACGGTCGTGTTACAACGCAGCATGTTTATGAGAGCTTCGGAGCATTTAACTTTGAGCTTACTCGTGTTTTTGTTGGAGAGAGCGAGACGGAATAAAAAACAACGTTAACTTTCGGCTAAACTCGGCTCCTTCCGCGTGGCGTTGCCTTTTATGTCTAGACGCTAGTAACACATGGATAGGTATAGCATATGTTTTTTTTTTTTCACAACGTTATATAATTTATTAGTGGACATGGAGAATATTATTAAACTTATTAAAAAGTATTATTAATTATATTTTACATATAATAAAATGATGGCAATTAAATTAACCAATATAAAAAACATAGTAGTCACTGGTTCGCGTTTTAGGGTGTCATATTGTGTTAGGTAAAAAAGTAGTCTATGTCCTTTCTTGACAGATAGACAGGCAGAGTTACTTTCATATTAATAATATTAAAACAATGTAACAGCAATTGAAAAAAACAATTGTATTTTTCAATTTCAATCATTCTTAAAAATTAAACATAAATAGTACATAATTATCCACACTAGTATCACCGATCGTAAGACGTAATATCACCATAGGAAACAGATGGGGGCGGCGAGTGTGGGGTTCCGAATGTCCCATAGTTTCGTAATGCACGTCACAATCGCCCATAAATAAAATACGAACTAAAGAAGTATGACATCCTACAAAAAGTATTAATTCAATCGCATACAAACTAAAATATATGAGATTCTTTTTTATTCATAGCATTTTCTCTCATATTTGGTGAATCATAATATCAAAAGATTATAATTATAAACGTTATATAGCTATGTTATAGCAATAATATGATATAGAACTTTGATCCCGCAATGTCATTTAGTAAGAAATCGCTTCATATTTCACAGCTGTAATATCGAAAACCGACTTACTTGTTTTAATCAAATATGATATGATTATTATAACGCCGCAGATCACTTTCGACATATTACGATCGTGTCTGCGGTGAGTTGCGAGTTTGTTCATACAGAATAACTGTTCAGAGCTTAAACTTTGACAATCTTCTACTTCTAAAGAGTTTATTATTATCTATTACGGTTTCAATTCTGGTTCTTTCGATATGTTTACGATAAAATGCGGCAGAAGACTGCGAATAATATAGTAAAGCGCTAGCAGTGTTAAAAATAGGGTTCAATGAAATTTGTCGATGACATATATATTTTTTAAATATAATAAAAATAAAAATAATTAACAATACCGGTGCCTGCACTTGCACCTGTCCTTATATGTGCGAGATTAAGGAGCAGGTGCATTCCCAACCCCCTAATTATCTCTTAATTTCTTACTAACATTAAGTGTCATTAAAACCGCATCGAAATAACTACAGGATAATTGCATTCAATTTGCAAAAAAGAATACGTATCTTACCTGTATACTATGTATAATCAATAATAAAGAAAATGTTCTTAAAATTAAATTTTGAACACGTTACATTACATTTTTTCATATATTATATTATATGTTTAACCAATTATTTACAAAGTTAAAAACATTTCATTTTATTTGTTACAGGAAATATTACGAATCGAACTACTTACTAAGTAATGAGACGACTTATCGGAATGATACAAAGCTTTCGCCGTCGCGTCGTGAGACATTATCTTAGATCTGCGTTTTAAGGCCATTTTCCAGTTAAAGCATTGACCGATATCGGCAGATAGACAAACAAATGCAATCTTGAAGCGTGTGCACGTCTACTAATGTTTACGTGAGCCGCTGTCATAACAGTAGCTTTATAACTTGTCCATATAAATTAATTTTCTTTTTTTTTTAACTATAGCTATTATATTGAACACGCAACAAATAATTACAATTTAAAAAAAGAACACAACCATACACGCTATTAGAACGTTAATTTTTAATCTGTGCTATTTAATTGTTAATATATAGATTTTTATTGTGTTGAAAAAGTTTGACTCAACTGTAATAAGGTTGTATTGGTATATTTATTAATTATTATTAGTGTAAAATTTTATGCCAAATAAATACGTCATGCATTGGTTTTGAAGTAGGCTAGTTATCCGTGAGAAATATAACAATGGATCAACAAATTCTCAACTCATTTAGTTTTAGTCGTTTATTTTTACAGAGAAAGTTATAGGCGCCGTTAAAACAAAAACGTTTTAGTATGTCTGTAACCGACACGAAACTCACAAACTCTTAAATCATATAGTTTTAGTGACATTTCTGTACATATTAAATATTGATAATTATTATGTAACATGCACTAAATAAAAACTTTATTTACACAAAAATTATTAACATTATGGCCTTAACTGTATATAAATAATAATTAAATATAGTTACTGTTTTTTAATATGATATTGGTGATATATATAAAACAACAAAGTGGGAAATATAATGAATATTATTTTGAATACTTACGTAACTGCGATCAAAATATAACGTTCCATTACACGTTTTCATAAAAGTTTTATGTACAAATTAAAAGATATTTTTTATGAACATTTTTACTTTATTTTATTATTCTCGTTTAGCGCTAATTTTAAATAAAACCCAACGGAACTACTATCTCTTTCAGTGAAACATTAATATGCTAATAGCTCACGTACGTTACACATAATGGTATATCTTATTACATATAACTTTAACATAAATAATGATAATATAATAGTTTAGTAGTAAATTATGAAATTGTATATAATACTAGCTGTATATTTATATATGAAGATTTTAAAGCTATTCGGTAAGAACTAACTAGTAGAACTAATATTTCTGTAATTAGTTTTCTGCCGGTTCATTTCGGTAGAATACACATTCCGAACCGGTAACGCTTGACGATTCATTATAGTTGTTGCACTTGAATTTTAGACTAATTTTATTTTTTTTCTATAACGAATTTCTCTTCGTGATTGACAGTAAGAAAATGTTCTTAGTCCAATTTTATTTGTAGTTTATAGTACCAAGCTACTCTTTGCACATTGGTGCATGTATAGATGCATGTTAACTATGTTTGGCACAACCAATGGCAAAACGAATTATAATGGTATGTTAACTATTATTTTTTCAGTAGTTCTTACACTAATTTGCATCTGCTTTTTTGACTAAGAACCACACATTCTGATAGGAGTATCCCATGGACCTTTTTAATAATTAAGTCAATACTAAACGAAGTATTTATTGATTTTATGTTTACATATATAATATATATGTGTATATATAACATAGAATTCTAAGGATACAACATTATCTGACACCGGAAATGGGTTCATTGTCCTCGGTTAACAAAATGGGCATAAATGATAACATCTTTAATTAACTAACAGAATTTAACTTGACGTGTAATTTGGACATCGTGGAAGCGTTAGAGCATTCGTGTTACGTAAACATAACTCGCATTCAGTTAATTAAATTTGAAAATTATTTTTCTTATACATTATTATAAATTAATAAATTTTGTATATTTTTGTAATATACATTAAAAAATAATAGTAAGAAGAAGTAACAATGACTATGTTCCATTACTGAGCTAAGGTGCTCATTCCATCACGCTTCCCCAATACGATATGCTAGATACACTATAGTGGAAGATTTTCATCTCACACATGCAAGTTTCTTTACAATGTATTCCTTGAAGAAAGAGATGAATTATAAATACTAGTATATACTATTTTATAAAAGGTAGAAAGATTTATTGAATCAAAAGTTCATTGAACTGTTAAAAATGCGCAGCAATTTTAACAAAACAGAAGAAAGTGTACCCTCTACAAGGGAATCGTGCAAACCGAATTTCCCCTAGCGATGTTGTGTTTTGACAGCTGTCGTAATAATACGGTGGCGTTGTGGCCAAAATTTATTATATTTTTGTGAAGTTAATAAAAGTAAAGTAACATAGTCAATTTGTTATTAATGGGTTAAAACGTCGACTAACGAAAGAAGGAAAGTGGTTCTTGTCCGGGCTTGGACCGGCAACCGTCGGTTAAGGTTATAAATAAATAAATAAATTTAAGACAACATCACATACATTACTCTGATCCCAATGTAAGTAGCTGAAGCACTTGTGTTATGGAAATCAGAAGTAATGACGGTACCACAAACACCCAGACCCAAGACAACATAGACAACTAATCGTAATCTGCAACGACTCGGCCAGGAATCGAACCCGGGACCTCAGAGTGGCATACCCATGAAAACCGTTGTACACACCACTCGACCATGGAGGTCGTTGACATATTCCAACCAATGGATGATCTGAGCACCTGTATTATTGCTAATTATTTTACACTTGGAAGAAGCAACAACCGATGCCATACAAGCTCAGTATAATAGGATTCCCAGATACATTATATCCTTGGGTCACTTATATGCAGCAATTATGGTCATACATCGTGGTAATTGAGCAATCTTCTAAATCAAAACAGTACGGGCTGAAATCTATGCAATTCTCCATAGAGTTGAGTTAAAGAAAGCTATAGTGCCCTCAAGAATACGCTTAATCGCGCAAATTAGATACAAGTGCACCTTTTTAAGTGGGTATAGAAAATAGTATACATATATATGGATTAATAGCTAAATATACGCATTAAGTTTCAGTAATAGTACCAAATATTATTCCTGATTAAAATTGACAATAAGAGTACCATAGAATGCCTATTATGACAATATTATATAAATGTATGACCTGTAAATGCGTCATATTTTAATGATGTATATCCGTAACCAAGATGAGTGAAAAGTTATTTTAAAAATGTCATAATGTTGGCAAATTTAATACTGTTCTCAATTTTCAGTATCAATGGAAGCTCAAACGTTATTTAGGTTAACCAACCTATTATACGTAAAAAATCTTCTCCATCCTCTTGAATCAATCTATCTATTGAAAAAAAACCGCTTCGAAATCCGTTGTATAATTAAAAAAAACTAAGTCATAGGGACAAACAGCGGTAAGCAACTTTGTTTTATACTATGTAATCATAATGATTAATTATGTTCTCCCATGAGGTTGACATAATAACTGAGTGACTAAAACCTCTTTAAAAAAACGACTACAAAAATCGTTATAATTTTATTTCTGGCCAAATTGCCAATCTCTTTCATAAACTACAAAAGGGAACGGCACATTATTATGCAATACTGTCACGTGTGACTGGATACGACCAGGATTTTGTGCGGCAGTCCGTCGTATGTAGACCGCAATCACATTCCATCATAAATCAAATCAACATATACTTTATTCTAGTAGGCATTCAATTTCGAATCGACATTTTACTTTGATAACATTTAAAATTAATAACGCGTTATCATTAAAACAGGTAGCCTTATCTATCTCATGTTATTGTAAACAAAAACATACCTACACTACAAAGGTCATGAACTCATTATATTGGTTATCTAAACATATAACTATAATATAATAACATAACATACGAAAAGATCGAAAGATAATAAAGATAATAAAGATTTTTGTATTGACTTTAAAAAACCATTATTTTATCCAACAATACTAAATTGTATTGTAATCATCAACAAGCATGTGTGCAAACAGCTTAATCGGTTAGGTGGAACCGGTTTAATATTCAGCTGCAAGATTTAGCCCACACATGACGTTAAATAACAGCTTGCAATAAACCTCATAACAATGACAAATTTACCTTCCTCGTTTTTTTCATTAAAAACTCATGAGACTAAGTATAATTTACTTATAACACCGTGTTGATAATTCTGTAATTAACACATACGTACCTTTATAATTCGAGGAGGTATCGTATAATTAAGAGCCGTAAAAACAAAAGTGGATCTGAGGTAATTGTTTTTAGTAAGTAACAGCCCAAACTCAATGATAATATGTTGATACCTACACAAAGTATATTCTGTTGTTTCGATCCTGCAAAGTATTGTATTAATAATATTTCGTGTTTCTTTCAAAGGGCAAGGATAAAAGATGTAGGTACACATGCAATGCTTTTATTTTCATCAAGAGCAGTCTCTAAGCTGTCAAAGGGCCATCAATATGCAACGACGGCACGCCGAGCCGGATATTGCTATACACAAAACATAATCACACCTGTGCACAGTACGCATAGACGTCGCAATATTCCACGTGGAATAGGATATGAACGATGTCTCGGATATTAAGATAACAGGAAATATTTATGCTGTAAACCCATATTTGTTTTATTGGCAATGTTAATTATTAGTAGTTGTTTTCATTTAATTTATTGCATCATCGTCCATAATACCTTAGTCGCCATCAAAAACGTTTCTGTGATTTTTTTTTTATGCCAAAAAGCACAGATTATATCGCCAATGTCACGTGCGATGGAGAAGATACGATAGAGATAGATCGGTACGGTCGAGATTACAGGCTCGAATTAATTTTGAAGTCATAGTAGAAGACGAATTGAATCAACAAAACAAATCAGCTGAGGAAAGACCACAGGTCTTAAGGTTTTCGTTTTGTTAATTGCAATGTTATAGTACAACACAACTTAGATGTAGCATCGGCAATATTGGTAAAACCGATCACATCTGAACGAATATGACCTTCTTGATCTTTCTTATGAGAATATGATCTTTATACAAACTTAATAACTTGTAATATCGTATGACGAGGGAGCAATTTCTATTGGTTGTATAAATCGGCAGTAATCGATTCTATTGAATTTGCCGATGCTACATCTCAGTTGTTTCGTACTATCCCCTACTTTTAAAAGGTGACTGATATCAGTGACATCAATTTTATTGAGCTAGAAAGCAATTTAAACTGTAAATAACTTTCCTGAACTCGATATGTAGGTAAATATCTAATTATGGAATTTCAAAGTCCAAATGTCATAGTAGAGGAAGGACACATTAATCATAAAGTATAAGAGGCGACGTATTACGACATAATGATTCTCTATTTTGTCAACAAACTGTTCTCTTCTTTGTTTACAGTAACTTGCAACTAAACGATGTACCTGTCTCTCTCAACTTCCCCCTAGAGAGCCATAGAGGGTTGTAATGGGAGAATGCTATTACTCTTTGCAGCGTACGTTAGCGTTAAGTAGATTAGACATTCTGCTTTGCATATTATGGAAATCAGCTCCTATGTATAGCCGAATATAATGAATCTATATTTTATCATATAACGTCTTTATAATTATAATTTTTTATTAATATAAACCTTAAAGAGTGTTGTACAAAAGAGCGCTGCATTGCATTATTTCTAAAATAAAACACATTCAATTGAACTTTTATTATGCTCTCATGATCTTAAATTACAGCTGAGCAATATTGACAACGAATTACGGATGACGTATGTTGAATAAACATTCGCGCAAAAGTATTACGCAAGATGGTGATTTATGTTTTATTTCGAGAAACATCTCAAAAACACAAACGCTCGTAATTCGGATCACTTATGTGTGTAAGTTACATGCAATTGAAATTAAAACACCGAGCTGTATCTGATATGTTCTGTTTGAAAGATGAGCTTGCTTATATTTATATCATCATAACACAATATAAAACAAAGTCGATTACCGCTGTCTGTTCCTATGTATGCTTAAATATTAAAAATTACACAACGGATTTTGATGCGATTTTTCTTGATAGATAGAGTGATTCGAGACAAAAAAATTTACATATAATACACGGACAATGTAGTAAAGAAACACTGATAATTGTAGAAGTTTCTAATGTGATGTCGTTAATAATTAAATTCTGTAGTACATTAAGTATCTATCAGTATTATTATTAGTATTACTAGTTATAAGTACAAGCAAGCTTTATCTCCGGAACAAAAGTCCTTTATTGAAGAAGGTTATAAGGTTACACTTCACACTACAGCTGTAAGGCGGGGCATTAACCATAAGCTCTTACCAATTTTGCACACTTTAGTCTCAGATTATAGAACAAAAGCCAGATAGAGCGCGGAGAGTTAAAGTGAAGCAAAAGCGAATAAAAAATTGAGAGCGAATACAAATTCTTGGTAGTGCGAAACGACCCGTCTTTTTGTCAATCGAAAATTTTGTCACTTTAATATATTTTTAGTCAATAATAATAATTCGTAATTTTATAACGAATTTTTATTCCATATATATATATTTGTAATGACATAACAATAATACTAAGTTTCTGTTTGTATACGGTGCAAATACCAAAATAACATT
Source organism: Vanessa cardui (assembly GCF_905220365.1). Lineage (NCBI taxonomy): Eukaryota > Metazoa > Arthropoda > Insecta > Lepidoptera > Nymphalidae > Vanessa > Vanessa cardui. The sequence continues at coordinate 5,872,758 of NC_061126.1, forward strand.
TTTACAATTTCTGTCAATCTGTCAGTTTGTTTCGGCTAATCTCTGGAATGGCTGGACGATTACGATAGTACTTTTACTGGCAGAAAGCTGATGTATTAAGGAATAACTTAGGCTACAACAAAAACTCGCGGGTACAGCTAGCTATAAATAAATACTGCAAACATTTTTGCAATCATTTCACGCGTTCGTACAGTAATTATTATTAGGTATTATTTGTATATAATTTACTGTAAATATTTCTTTATTACGTATCCACACTACCGATAATTTGCATTCGCTATTGATTTTGTATTCGCTTGTATTGCTTCACTATAATGTTCCTTGAGCTTCATCTGCATTTTGTTTTACAATTCAGATTATAAAACAAAATGCAGCATGCAACAGGTAAATGAAATAATCGAACGCATCATACACGGATAATACCGAGTGTCATTAAAGCCTATCCTTATTATTATGACTTCAACAGTAATATTTATCGAGTAGCAATACTTAATAGCCTTATTTAAGAAGTGTTTTTTTTATTTGTTTGTTTTAATGCGCTTACCTCAGAAACGACGTCTGATTTAAAAAAAAACTTTCAATGTCAGATAACCCATTTAACGAGGAAGGCTTTAGGATTAACAGAAGTAGAGTATCGCTGCAGATAGCGGTAGCGATAATACCAGAGTGTATTGTCAAAAATGTTGCAAAAACAGGGAAAAATATTATTTTTGAGAACTCCTATTGCGTCACCACCCACTCATAAGATATTCTTGCACAAGGGACATAGCATCTTGGTTCCCAAGGTTGGTGGCGCATTGACGATGTAAGGAACAGTTAATATTTCTTACAGCGTCCTTGTCTATGGGTGATGGTGACCACTTACCATCAGGTGGCCCATATGCTCGTCCGCAAACCTATTCCATAAAAAAGTAAACTTCAAGAACGGGTGTAACTTTGAAGGAATCACCCGAAAAAGTCGAGGCGGGCAGCTAATGATATGTGCTCAACATGTTACGAATATATTTTATCGTATAAGATTAATAGGATTATCCTTGTTTCCAAAATTAATACGTAATAACGCAAACCGAATCATTTAAATCTTCGTACCACACAATTTACGGCTCGGAAGTGCAAGGGTGAGCCAGGCCGCCCTCTAAGGTCGATGACCGCAGGAAAACAAAGCCGCGCACCACCTGTAGCCCGACACTGCTTTCGGTGCCGCCTTTATCATACATCGGTAACTAACGATACTTTATAACAGTACTACAAACATCTTACCGTTTAAAATTGGATAGTGTCGAAATATTCTTACCAACACTATTTTATTCGCCTACATTTTAAACAATTTTTCATATTATATATTCAGCGTATCTATATTTAAAGATATATGTATCGCAGCATCAGATAATTAAGCACTTTGATTGAAATTACTTAGTTTAGAGATTTCATTCTGGATAGCCTTTTTTTTTTTTTTTTTTATTACGCTGGAAAAACGCTTTACGCGCTTCCCCCAAGTGATGGAAAGTGGGGGGGTGTGTGGGACTCCCCGGAGCCCTGAACGCCTAGTGCGCCCAAGCACACCGGGTTTACCCACTAAAAAACCAGCGGTACCCTCTCCGTCTTTCGGCGGACGCCACGGAATCGCTTACGCATGCTACCGTGACGCCCTGACGGTCAACAGCTAGGGGGGATTCCCAGGGTACTGGGACCCCCCCTGGTCCCTACGGCGCCTATTGAGGCGGAGGGAGAAGATGCGCGTAGCGCCTTTTCCTTCTCCCCGGTCGTCTTCTGCGGAGCGAGTCAGAGGCGGCATTTTTTTCCCGCTCCCGCTCCGCTGCTTCCTTCTGCGACATGACACTTTCGCAGAAGGAGCGCATCTCTGACCAGCACACCTCGCTACCGAGCATGGTGTTGATAACGCTCGGTAGCGAGAGGTCTCCGCCCATAGTCGCCGCAAGGATGTGCCTCTGGGGCCCCCACGCAGCACACTCGTACAGGGTGTGGTACGCCGTGTCCACTGGCGCACCACACTCGTGACAGGAGGGTGACTCCTCCCGCCGCGCTATCCCGTGCAGGTACTTACCGAAGCATCCGTGTCCGGTAAGTACCTGCGTCATTCTATACGACAGTGTGCCTTGCTTCCTCTCGACCCAGCGACTCAAGTGGGGACGGATCGCCTCCACTGTCGCTAGGCCCGCCGTGGGAGTCCCCAGATCCTCCTGCCATCGGGCGATCAGGGCTTGCTGGGCTAGAGCCCTGATCCGCCCGATCTCCGCCGACCCTGGACGGTCGCCGCGGTCCCTCGCCTCGACCCGGAACCGGTACACTTCCGCGAGCACCTCCGCCTGGAGCTCCCAGGGCGGATCGCCCGCGAGAAGTGTCGCCGCAGTCCACGACACCGTACGGTACCCTCTGATGCCTCTCACCGCTATGACCCTCTGCGGCTTTCGCAGCAGAGCCCGATTTTTAGCGGTGAGGGCGTCTATCCAGATCGGGGCACCGTACAGCGCCATCGACCTCACTACGCCGGAATAAAGACGCCGGCATAGCGACCCCGGCCCTCCCACATTCGGAAGGAGGCGACCAAGAGCGGCAGCGGCGTTGATGAGCCTTGGGCCGAGATGAACAAAATGCTGCCCGAAGCTCCATCGTCCGTCCAGGATCAGGCCCAGATACTTCATCTGGGCCTGCACCATGATAACCGTCCCCTGGACGGTGATACTCGCCCCTCGTGGGGGTCCTTTTCGTGGACCGTGAAAGAGGAGGGCCTCCGTTTTGGATATGGAGACCCTCAAGCCCAGCATTCCCATGCGGTCCACGGTGAGAGCCGTTCCGACTTCGGCAAGGCGAGCCGCCTCCCGGAAGTCCCGTCCAATCGCCGTGACGAGAGTGTCGTCAGCATAACACAACACCCCCATCCCGGGAAGGACGGGAGCCCGCAGGAGCCAGTCGAAACCGACGTTCCATAGAATTGGGCCGAGGACCGACCCCTGTGGAACGCCGCAGCCCACTCGATGCCGGACGATCCTCTCATCGACCCCCGCCCAGAGGATCTCCCTGTCCTGGAGGTACGCCTCCAGCAGTCTCCTCAGATAGGTCGGCACCCCATGGTATCGGAGTGCCTCCCGTATCGTCTCGAAAGGGAGACTGTTGAAGGCGTTCGCCACGTCAAGCGACACAGCCAGGACGACCTGCCCCCGGGCCACCGCTTCCGTCGTCCGAGTCTTCAGGGCATTCAGGGCGTCGACTGTCGATCGGCCCGCCCTGAATCCGTACTGCGCCTCCGAGAGACCCGGACCGACCTCCTCGAGGTGCTGAACGAGACGGGCTGCGAGGACCTTCTCGAAGAGTTTTCCCGTCTCATTCAGCAGCACAATTGGCCTGTATGCCGAAGGGGAATCCAACGGCCGACCTTCCTTCGGCAACAGGACCAACTTCCCTTCTTTCCAAGGCTTCGGAAACTGCCCGCTGCACAGACACTCGTCGAATAGCTCCCGAAGCCTTGCACCTAGGTATTCCAGGGCGTCGCACAGAATACGCCCTGGAACCCCGTCCGGACCCGGCGCCGTCTTCCTGGCCCTCAAGCGACCGAGGGCCATCTCCATCTCCCGCTCCGTAATCAGTGGTGAAACCACTGGGTCTTCGGTCACGGAGCGGGGCGCCATCTGCGGAGGGACGTGCTCGCCTGGATGGGGGAAGAGTTCCCCAACCAGGCGAAGGAGGAGTTCCGGTGGCATCGTCTCGATGACGGGGGCGCCTTGGGTGCGGAACTTCCCGCGTACACCGCGGTACGGGCGCCCCCACGGGTCTCGATTGAGACCCGCCAGAAGTTCCTCCCTGGCCTTCTCCTTGGCCTTGCGTATCGCCAGCTGCAGCTCTTTTTTCAGCTGGCGATAGGCGTCCAGCAACTGTCCCTCCAAATCCGTGTCGAGGCCGTTGCGTCGTGCCCGACAGCACGTCGCCCGAAGGTCGGCGATTTCGGGCGACCACCAGTATACGTGTCGGCGCGGAACTCTGCGCCGGGTCCGAGGCATGGCCGCATCGCAGACTTCCTTGAGTGAACTGCGCATCCGGCCTGCCAGCTCCTCTGCGCTGGCGCCCTCCCTCCTCGCTGCGGAACCCCACCGCTGCACGATTGCGGCCTCCTTGACCAGCTCTCGATCGACCTGGCCGAGAGACCACCTCGGCAACGTGGTCGGCACCCTCTGGGGTTCCGCCGGCCTGCGAGAAGTGGAGATCTCAAATCGGATGTACCGGTGATCCGATAGAGTCTCCACCTCCTCCTCCACTCTCCAATCAACCACTCTGCGTGCTACGACAGCAGTGGCGAACGAAACGTCCACCACGGAACCCCCGTGATGGCGAACGCAGGTGTGAACCTGTCCCCTGTTGAGAAGGGACAGGTTGGAGAGCAGGGCCCACACCTGGACGGCCCTCCCTCGCGGATTCGTGACAGGGTTACCCCAGGCACGTGACTTCGCGTTTAAGTCGCCGAGAACCATTATCGGTTTCGGCGACTGCCTGGCCACCGCAGCTCTGACCAAGCCGAGATAGGTCTCGAACTCAGCCAGGCTGCGGTTAGGGGAGAAGTACGTCCCGACGACGACGTACTCCCCCCACCCCACGACTACGTAGCCCGAACCCCTTTCGATGAGTGAGAGGGGGGGCCCCGTTCCGCTCCTCGTGAGGACCGCTACGGTGTCGTCCAAGTCTCCCAGCCAGTGAGGTAGGGGAGGGACGTAGTAGGGTTCACAGGCCACCGCCAGGTCTACCTGCCACTCCGCCATGGACTGCAGTAGAAGATCCTGAGCCCCGGCGCAGTGGTTGATATTCGTCTGAAGGAAGCTGAAGTCTGCGCTCATGTTGACATTGCAGCTTCCTCCTCAGCCTGGCGTCGTCCGACGTTATTGGTAGTCTGAGTAGCGAGGGCCACCTTACCTTTCGTGATGGGGGGGCTACATTCTTTAGACCCCATCACGTGCCCGGAGGGCTTGCCGGCGTCTGCGCATACTACGCAGTGCAGCTTCCCGGTACATGTAGACGATTTGTGTCCATCAACGCCGCACCGGTAGCAAAGGCTTCCTCGTTCCGCACTGAATGGGCAGAGCAACCTTGTATGGCCTAGACCCATGCACTTGTAGCAGCGCAGAGGGCGCTGCTCCATCACGTATACTCTGGCCGAGCTCCACCCAACCAAAAGACGACCGGTGACAGCCAGCTTTTTTGCCGCAGTTATTGGACAAGACACGAAGACCATACCCATGGAACCAGGTCCTCGTGAAATATCCCCGCACCTTACCGTTTCAGCGGGGCAACTCCCCTCGCGAACGATTGCGGCAATAATTTTATCTTTAGTGACGGAGTCGTCTAACCCTGTCACCTTGATGTCCACCTTTCTTATGGGGCGAGCAACGTTGGCCACTCCATCCAGCACCGTACGGAGCTTGTCGGCTAGTTTCTCTGCCTGTTCCGTCTGTGCTTTCGGCAGCTCCAACACTCTGGCCCCCGTCGCTGAGCGTCGAACTTTGAGCCCACCATTGATCCCAAGGTCTTGGAGTTTCACGCTCTGCTCAGCGCGCTCCAAGACCTGAGCATACGTGATGCCTTTCTTCTCCGCTTCCGGCTGCAGAGTTAATACCACTGCAGCTGTACGAGGCGCGGACAGCTTAGGCTTAGTTGCTTGTCCTGCCTTAGGCACCATAGGCGCAACTGTGGTGGTTGCAACAGTCGGAAGGGAAGCCGGCTTTCCCTTCTTTCCCTTTTTAACTACAGTGGACCAGGACACCTCCTGGACCATCTGTGGCGGAATTATCTCCGACGTAGGCTGAACGCCTGAGGGACCAGCAATAGATGCCGTCGGAACAGCAGGTGGCGCCCGTTTTGGCGCGGGTGCAGCTTTCGGCGGTGGAGCAGGCTGGACAGCCTGCGTGTAGGGCGTAGCATTCTGCTGTGCCACCTCCCGCCTCTTATCCGCAGCTAACGGAGGGCGATGTATTTTTGCGGGAGGCAACCGTTCCTCTAGTGCGGCAAACCGTGCGTTGATCATGTCGCCGACCGAAGAAATTATGGAGGCTTTAAATCTCTCCATTTGAGCATCCTGTGCCGAGCCGGAAGCATCACTTGCCCCTGCCACCTTGGTCCGCATTTCTGCAAACTCGCGGCGATGAGCCTTTACCTCGGCCTTGAGGCTGTCCACCTCTTTGCGCAGGCGGCCATTATCGGCACGGAGCTTTTGCGTCTCCTCGGCTTCTGTCCGAGCTGCTAAGGCGTCTACAATGCCCTGTAGTGCAGCCGCCGACTCCTTCAGCCTCTTTGCAAAGCCACCTTTTAAATTGGTGGACTTTTGGGCCACCTCCAAAATTAGGGCTGCGCTTCGGCCAGCTTGTGCCCGGAGTTCCTCTGCTCCCATCTTCGTGGGATCTTCGGTGTGTACATCCGAGGATGAGGATTCCTCGGAGTCCACGACAACCTGTGGAGCGTCCTTTCGAAACGCCCGACTACGCAGGGACCGCTCGAAAGCCTCCTCTCTGGCCTCGCTGGCCTTGGCTTTCAGCTCAGCCTTTGCCCGAGCGAGGCCACTACCCCGTCCTTTCGCGGTTTTGCCGCGAATCGCAGGCTTGCTCTTCGCAGCCAACCTCATCTCCGTCTCCGTTTCAGAGTCGGAGTTATAAATAGCAAGGCCCCCATAAGGCCGTTTTCTACGAACCAGGGCGTCGGACGACAACTCAGTGTCGACGTCCATCGCCGAAAACGAAAAACATCTATAAACAAAACAATAAAACAAACGAAAATATTTATATACAATAATAAATATTAAACTGAAACAATTAAGATCTAAAAAGATCTATTCCACAACAACAATAGGACCAATCCTTAAACAAAACAAGTGTCCGATAAACAAAGCCAATAGTCCAGATGTTACGCGTCAGAGATAACGAAAACCGGCAAGCAGGTGTCGTTTTAAATCTTCAATCGTAAAATCTTATCGCACAATTCAACACAACCTCTGTCGACGACGTCCGAACGTTGAATCATTCTGGATAGCCTGTGCGGTCAAGCTCTTTATCATGTCAGAAAAAACAAGGTATGTCAGCTGTCAGAATGGTGTCATGGCTTATAAAATATTGTAAAAGTCAATACACGAATCCGGCTCTAGATTTTTTTGTACTATTTCGTGAATATGTGAACCAAACAATCTTGCCAGTTCCTCGTCATATATAATAACGCTTTTATATGAATCAATGACGCACTTGTTTTAACATCCCCCTGTTACCAAAAATTTATGGATTTAATAAGTTCGACATCGTACGCTGTGCGCGCTTTTGTTTTAGGCATATAATTTTCAAAATTCGACCCCCGCTTGTTCATCACTAATTTATAAACACAAGGGCAGTCCAAACAGAGAGAACAAAACATCATGTCCCTAGAGAACCCTCCGATTCGTGTAAGCCAGATTAATTAGACGCCTGATAGTCACAGTGCGACTTTGCACTTGCACCAAGCACCAAACGAGGGGATCCTTATATTATATTTGTACAATGCAAAATAGTTCTTATTCGTATAGAATATGTGTTATTTTACCTTAACATTTAACAAAATCTACGAATACCGTCTACGAACCTGCAATTACATTATTTGCTGATTCCATTCAAGAAGTGCTTTTTACTCGCTATCTGTAATGAACGCTTTTATACTAAATTATAAAAATCTTACTTTTCATATGACATCTCACTTTAAAATGATTCGTTAGTTTTATATAATTTAATGTTATCGTAAATACCAATATCAAAGTATTCTTTATTATTGTTAGTGACGATCAAGAATTAAATTTAATTGTAGGTAAAATGCTTGCTCATTCCTTCAAATTTAATACATGTCGACTGTATATGTTAGGTCCCGTAAGCTTTTAAGTACAATATGTGAAAACACTATTTATATGACAGGTGACAAACATTTATTATAAATTCTGTATTAAAAAAAACTGTAGAAATGACTTTTTTATTTTATAAAATGCAACCCGACCCGGCTTGGAACGGGTATATGATCTATATGAAACATACCTGTTTGACAAACTAAACATACAAAGATGAATTCTTATTCTTCGTTATAAAATCAAATATCGATTATCAAAATCGATTTGAAATATAATATGCAAATCAAGGTCAACACTATTATTGATGTTAAAACATTCTAAATGTTTGAATTTTTAAAGCATGTTAAAATAAACAGCGATGTGAAGTGATTATGTCACTGTGAAACTGCGACGGGCCATGAACGTAGCTTGGTTGCAAAAACCAAGGTTACTTGAAAACTCGAGTAAATTTTGTTTATCGGTAATATGTATTATCTGTGCCCGCGACCTTGTACACGTTTGAATTTAACAAAAAAAAAAATAATGTAGCCTACGTTACTCCTTATTATATCAGTTATCTGCCAGTGAAAGTCCTGTCAAAATCGGTCCAGCCATTCCAGAGAATAGCCGGAACAAACAAACGGACAGACAGACAAAAATTGAAAAAAATGATATTTTGGAATATGTGCCGTGTATACATACACATGCATTGAGTAAAAAGGGCTATTTTAATATTATAAACAGACTCTCCAATTTGATAATACATGTATAGATTATTTGGGTTCGATTTTTGAAAAACCGAATTTTATTGTGTATCATTTAGATGCATATCTATACATATGTATTAGTATTTGTGTGTTTGTAATTTTGAATGCATGGTGCTGAATCTACCAAAAAGTTTAGTTTTGGAAGTGAAAAAATACTTGGTTTCTTTTTGCCCCACCCAAGAGTAACAACAATGACTATAGCCTGTCGAATTGACAGAGTTCAGAAATTAGGTACAACAGAATCGGAACAGCACCATTGACTCTGAACTAAACTAACTAAAGGGAAACTCGCTAAAGCGTAATTAGATTTACGTGTCCTAAATAGGTACTTGATAGATTATAAATAAGTTGACATTAACAAATATTTGTGAATGATAAAAATTAATATATGTGTTTTCATTTATATAAAAGATTAACTGCTGCTTTTACCGTTCTTGACAGGACATCAAAGCTGGTTGTTTCATATTTAATAAATATACTAGCATAATATCTTTGCCGGCTGTCTGAGTTTATCATTAAAATAAAAATCATAGTATACTACTTTCGAGTATTTTCTAACACACATCAAATTTAATTGTTCTGACTTTATATACCAGTCAAAAAAACTGAATAGTTACTCTTTTCCATCATCACAATAGTTTGTGTATCATCAAACCTGGGACATTCAGATAGCCTACTCGAATACCGAATACTGCTGAGTAAATAAGGTTATACCTTTATCAAGGTTTCGCCAACCTCTGACTTAACACAAAACGATTTAGCCTTTGAAAGCCGAACATATCGTTAGTGGGACGAATGACGCTTTAACAAGATAATATTTGGAGCTATATAACTAAACCTTATTTCATTTATGTTTCCGAACTGTAAACAATGAAATAGTATTCATATTATTCTTATGTATGAGAACGAAACAAGTTATTCTAATAGCTGTTATATAAGGCTCATTTAAATAGCAATTAAGATAACTCGCAGTTCGCACACAATACATCCGACTATAATAAAGACCTAAGGAACTTCACATGCAATAACATTTTTATATCGAACTTATATTGTGTATAAATGTTTCTAAGTAATAATTAAATGTATATAATATATTCACAGGAATATGTCATATCCTTAAATAATTAATCAAAGTCGTTTTTTGCGTCCGTGTGTTGTTTATTACTTCTCAACAAATAGTGTAAAATATAGTAATCGAAATGAAATTTTTAAATACAATTTACACTCTAACAGGACTGACGAAATCATAAAAGATATTTCGAATTTATACATAACGTAATCGTAGGTCTTAAAAATGATGACATATAAAAACAATATTGTGTGCATACTTTAATTTTACTCGTATGAAGTCAGCTTGAGTTGCTACTATAATAATAATTTATTACAAATGAAGAAGGTATAAAAACAATCAATATGAATGATCATGAAGCGACAAGATTGTAGTCGCTAATAATATTGCATGGAAACACAATATTAGTTTTATTTTTAAATAAAAAGTAGAATAGAACAAAAATCGTCTTTTTGGGCTACCTTATATCCCAAAACACGACATCTCACCAAAATTTCACAACAAATGAACGGCTTAGGAACGCATACGGAACGACAAATAATTCATTTATATTATACATTATAATTATCAAAACAAAAAACAAATTGCATTGTCACGCGTAGCGTTTTAATATGTCATGCTTAAAAGTAAATTGAGTAACATTAATTACGTTTATAAGTTGTGGGAACTCGGTTGACAATTAACGCCAGTTGTTCAGACCTTGAAATTAAGACAACAATACGCAATTTAAAATGCGAAGTGGCAATTCGGTCAAGAGTCAATTAAAATCTGTCTCCATGCATTGATTGAACGAACGAACCTTTTATGTTGAGTATGGCGTTGTTTGTTAGGCTTTTATCTCAACCGGAGCGAAACCTGCGTAAGTACCGATTACTTTTCAAATACAGTGAGGGTAGAACGGATTGGTGACAAAATCTCGCTCATTCTTTTCATAGAAATTCTCGATGAACAATTGATGCATTTGAATGAACTTATATAACTCATAGGATTTCATATATTTATGTACAACATTGTAACAATACTCGGCAAGTAATTTGTCTAACAAGATTTTTTTTTGTGTTTGTTTTTCATTAATCGACGTTATAAAAAATGAAATCATTTAAAAAAAATATTTTTGAATTAAATTATAGAATTTTAATGTTAATTGATGTTTTTGTTACTGTTTTTGTAAATACCGTGTATTTTTCTTTCAATTAAAAACAAAAAACATTTTAAACCAAACATTCGCTAGACGACAATTATAAAAAAATCCGTAATTGTAAATTACGGCATTATTTATAATTAAAAAAAAAAACTAAATTTTTTACGAATTATTATAAATGGTACGAAACAAGAAGTATGGGATATATAAAAAAATCCGAATTAAATCATAAATGACGGAGTTCAAAGACTAAAAACAAAATAAAAAATAAAAAACATCGACTCAACAAACTCGTCATTTGTCGTATAAAGTCGGATAAAATAAACTACCAGAGCATCATAAATCGACACGACACTCGTATGATATATATTCATATTTATTCAAACAACCGCAACTACCATAAAATAGTTTTTACAGACATAAAAATAAGTTTCCATTGACGATACATTATTCACATGTAAACACTGCATTCATTGGTGTAGTATATATTCTAATATTTTTTGAATGTTTTATAGAATATTACACGAATTATTGAGATGTTAATTATATTGTATTGGCATGTCAATTTGATTCGCAGGTCAGTAGTAAAGATCATTACGTGTAATTATATCAACCTGCGGTTATCGCAACCGCTAGACGCGCTGATTCCTACACGAGGACAGTAACAAGATGATTCGTTGACACGGTACTACTTGAGCAAATTCCTATATAATATAAATACATTGTAAATAATGTCCATTTTTTTGTATCAAATTTATAATACAACGGTGTATATATATCTAAAATTAAAAAGAACAAACAATGCTTACGTTTTCATTTTCCCGACACGAAAATCACTAACAGAAAAGTCCCATTGTCCATTCAAATTTGTAAAGCCGAGCACTCACAACACAAAACCGTTCCAAACCCAAAATCGCTTGTCTATGACACACTTTCTAAAAGGTCACAGACAAACGCCTACTAATGGCATCTATTTGTAATTATTTTTAAATTCGCTGTATTATTTATGCGCGCTCCAATTCGTTCGCAAACGCGCGATCAAGACCAAAGCTCGGCGCCAACTCGCTGTTCATTCGCGTTGTTTGTTACTACAGACCTATAACTACCGACATGGGGTCCTTTGTGCCGTAGAAGCCAGACACGCGAACCCTCCTCTCGTATCTAAAACTCATCTATAGCTATACTTTCCCTGCATTTCCCATCGATTTTCGACCATTCAAGTTTGATAGGAGTAAAACGAAACCGGCAGTATATTTGTGTACATTTTGTTAAAAGTAAACGTCGATTAAAAACCTATTCTTTGTCTATGATCGATCAAATAGTTGTTCGAAATTTAAAATCTGTTGTTTGCTTGTAAGCATGGGTGTATGAGGTATTCATAACTGCTTTTGAAGTTGATTGAAATATAGTGTAGGTAGTAATTTATAGGCTATCTTTGTTTGTCAATATCAGGTGTACCGTTATGTACGACCGCTTTTAGTGAAAGGGTGATAGCTAGCAATTGATACAGTATAAGAATTTTTAATGAAGTTCCTACACATTGTATATATAATTACTAGTTATGACAGCTTGTAACACTGTTAATTGGAAAAGAAATATTTCTCAAACGTTATAATTACTTTAAAAAAATGCAATTTATAAATACCTAATGGAACATTTATGGGTTGTAACTTTTTCTATGACAGTGTCTGAACTAGATCGAAAAGACTCTTGGTCTGAATACCACAGAACGAAAGCAGTGGCGCCATTAATAATTTAATTATAACACAATATTAACACGGTCTAAGAGTTTATTAACCTCTTTAATCTAATTTGGATTTAATTTTCAAACCAAGTTTATTTAAACTTGCTCATCATACACAAACAAAATTTATTAAAATAAATACCTAAAACTCTTGTACATATTCACTTCGATTATATTAATTACTTGCGATCCGCCCCGACTTCGCACGGATGCAACACTGATACGAAATATACTAAAGAATTTGTTTATTTACGACATCGCATTAGAAACTTCTATAATTATCAGTTTTTCTTTCTAATCAATTTTGGAATTTAATATATAAACCTTCAACGTATTTTTATCAGTCCATCAGAGCCCTTTCCTTAATCTATGTACATTAATATCCAGTTAAATTCAAAAGCGATTATTTTTAAGATATATTACTTGATATGTACTTTGTGGACGATGTGCGAACTAAAGAGGAATATTAGGGCGCGTTATAATGTAGGGGATCAGTGACGTGGGTTAACAGCATTGAAGATGCATTGAACAAATTCAATGAACGAAATTAATATAGACGAGGTATTATTTTTAAAAATAGAATTTAATCGTATCTTATGCAGAAAACGCTAACTTTATTTTACATTAGGTTCTATTATAAACTTTTTAAAACTTCATGATAAGATTTTTTTTGTTTTTTTTTTTTTTTTAATTGCCAGTCTTGTCAACTTGTCAATATTGCTTCCATATTTATACTACATTCATAATTATTTTACTGATAAAATGTCTGAACCTGTGTTTTACCCGCGTGAAATTTAAAAAACACTTCACAACAAATCCACCAAGTATTTTATAAAATAAAATTCTTTCTTAGGGAATGTATAAGTCTGTAATTTAAAAGGAACCTACCTGCCAAATTTCAAGTTTATATATGTTATAGCTTTTGAGATTTCTTGATTAAACACTTTTGATATAGATTATGATATTCTATACTATTTTTTGAATATTACAATTAAAATATCCTCCCAATTACGACATTTCGAATACATTGCTTAAGTTTTTGTTATATTAAAATTTAAGGACTCCATTAATCTTCGTAGATTTGCGTCGACGCAGCCGCCTGCATCTCCTCGGCGCATCATATTGATCGCCATTCCACTCACATTCAAATTATTTCATTGATTTAATATGCAGCGAACATCTTCAACACTGAACTATTTTTTTTACTTATATAAACACCGACCGTTGGTCTGATAGACCACAGACGGATATTATTAGTTACATAAGATAATACGTGATACATCTTTCGATTTTTATTTATAAAAATGAGAAAAAGTGGAGATAACGAATACTTTGACGACATCCATGGTCGAGTAGTGTATAAACCTGTTTGTTATGGGTATGTACTCTGATGTCCCCAAGTAAGAACTTTTCGTTATAATAGAATAGATAAACACCAAGAAAATATTTTTCGCTTTTTGATGGGGGCGCTGCACACCCCAAACTTCATTCTATCGATCCGTCCAAAGTTTGGTTTTGAAATAATATCAAAGCCGTGAGGAGTACGTATTTTACATTAGAGAGTTTTTTTTATTTAGATAATTATTTACTTTTTGCCTTAAGATTTATATATAATAACAATGAGAACAAATGATATTTTTAAAAATAAAAGTAAATAAGTTTGTTAATTAAATGCCTTTTATTCTTTAATATCATTAATTTTCGTTACGAACATTAATTTTATTATAATTAACTTTTCAATAAATATTTACCCTGTATCCAAAATAATACAAAAATAAATTCCACATAATATTATAACTTTAGTGTTACCAAAATCAAATACTAACATTACCGTATTCCATTGCATAAATATTATTCAATAAATATTTGTGATCATATATTACGTCGTAGTCTGATTAATACACCAATTTATTACGGTTAAATCTGGTGCTTTCCATTAGTCGAATGACAGTTAAATGCGGTAGATAATTTATGACAAATCAATTGCACGTTATATGGCGGCAGATCGCGTCTATTAATTCCTACTCGTTCCGAACCTTATTCCGAAGCCACACGAACGAAGCATACAGAAGATCTGTATAAATAAAATTGATATTATAACGTTCTTTACAGGTAACAATGATACACAAAAAACTTTTAGAATGTTGTAATTTTTTCTAAATATGAATTTGTTATATGAGACTTAAATTTTATACGGGAGAAGCTGAGATGAGTTACTAGTAAAATTAAATCGATCTCCACCGCTATTCTGAGTAACTGTAAAATAAACGTAATCGTTCACCGCGACTATACTCAATTGAGACGATATAACCGTGTGCACAATCACATATATACTCTATTCCCTCGACGTCATATGTCATATGCAAGATCAAAAATTTTAGTAGTTTTCCAAGACACGACAATGAAAACTCCGGGCAGCGTTATTAATCAAAATCAAAATAAACTTGATTCAAGTAGGCTTTTACGAGAACTTTTGAATCGTCATTTTACAATTAAGTGAAGCTACCACCGGTTCGGAAAGTAGATTCTACCGAAAAGAACCGGCAAGAAACGCAGTAGTTACTCTTTTTGAACATTAAAAATACAAAGTCAAGTTAGTTAAATACATTTATTTATATTAATATATCCCGCTTGGAAGTCATCAGGTATTAACTCCACGCTTTTTTATCATCTATAAAATCTTGTATCGAATAATATGCGTTTTTTACCAATGTATTTTTTTATAAACGATTTGAATTTACGGAACGGCAAAGTTAAAAATGTCTGCCTTGCCTATAGACACCTTGCCCCAAGAAGGATTTATTGCCTTTGAATTATAGTAACCGTACCAAATAAATTTGTTTTACCAGAGATTTAAACCCAGGACCATGTGTTCTACAGCCATATAAACTAGCTATTCAAGTCATAAGGTTAAAAAAGAACGTGACTGTATAGTATTACTACTGCTACATTTTTTTTAAATATAACTCAAATTATTAGCTAATATTTTTTTGTTATTTGTCGTTTAAGTTGGAAAAATGTCGTGCGGCCCCAGCGCCTCTATAGCGTGCGCTGTTTAAATCGATACGACCATATAAAATCATGAAGGAAAACTTTAAAATAGTCCAAAAGAAAATATAGCGGCTTTGTTAGATTTACTTATAAAAAATATTTTGGGGGTCATTAGTTAAAACAATTAATGATTGTTTAACTGGCTGAGTTGCGCTAAAGTCTTTATTGTATATAAACTTCGGGCCTGTATGCGTTAATGTATGTAGTTTTATTTTCAAAAATAAATATACAAAAAATATCTTTGGCGATCGAATATTTAATATTTAAGAGTCGAGATGGCCCAGTGGTTAGAACCTCGTGCATCTTAACCGATGATTGCGGGTTCAAACCCAGGCAAGCACCGCTGATTCATGTGCTTAATTTATCTTTATAATTCATCTAGTGCTCAGCGGTGAAGGAAAACATCTTGAGGAAACCTGCATGTGACAAATTTCATAGAAATTCTACCACTTGTGTATTCCACCAACCCGCATTGGAACAGCGTGGTGGAAAATTTCCAAACCTTCTCCTCAAAGGGAGAGGAGGCCTTTAGCCCAGCAGTGGGAATTTATAGGCTGTTGTTGTTGTTGTTGTTGATCGAATATGTAATGTTGATGGTACCTACCCAAACGAGCACGCATAAAGCCTTAATGTCAAGTAAAAAGTATATAATAAGTAAGATATATGTATATATTGATTCATAGTTAAAAATACGGCCAAGTTTAAGATTAGCGTTGCAAGAATATAATCCTCTATCAAGACCCGTATGATGATTATACTGAGTAGTTTCCCATGTGTAGGAGAGGCATTCATACGCTCACGTAGCGCCTTTATGCTGTCTACAAAGAATTTCTTTAGGGTTTTCAACATGTTGGACCTTTATATTGTAATTGGATATAACCATCAATCAATTTATATTTTATTTTTCTTTTATTAAAAGGGAAGTACTGAATAAGAGGAAGAACAGAACACCTAACTTTGTTTGCTGTGTTCAAATCATAATAAATGACTTAAATGTTATTAAAACTTACATTGAATTATTAGAAATAATTTGTAGTACTAAATAATTAATTTGGTCAAATAAACAACGTTGAAATAATTTTATTCATCTTTTATTTGGCGGTGAAATAAAACAACTTGAAGAATTTCTACAAATTGATGTAATTGTATATTCACTAACCCTCGCAGAAGTAGCAGGGCTACAAAACTTCGTCTTTCTTTTTTTTTCCAACAGTAAGAATAATACAGATTATTTTTTACATGATTGCATTATGTTAGGAACATAAACAAGTAATATGTAATTTTCTGAATTGAAATTTGAAAGATTTCATAGAAATGCAAGATTCCAAACACTTAAACATTTTAACAAAGTAGGATTGCATAGTAAAATACATTAAAATACAATCAATATTTGGATCACAATTTCGGTTGTATTTAAAGAAAACTTTTAATTTTTACATGCAAATAAACCTTTTACTTTTATGTTTACTGATTTGAATATACCTTTATGAATATGTATGATGCGTTCTTCTCCTAACATTCATAGTATGTGACAGCCCTAGTAAATCGACATTCAATACTGTTAGAAATAAGGTCAATAGAACCAGATTACGCGTTCAAGATTTCAATGTTTGAATACGCTTAATCTCAATCGAATTTGTGTATCGCTCATTCATTCATGGAAACTTACGACTTAAACTTAAAAAAAAACTATAATAAAAGAAACGTAACAGGTATAATGAATCGTTTCGTTAAAATTCATTGACGTTATTCAAATAATTTACGTAATTTTATGTGTCTTGCTATGGACCATATTTAAAAAGAAGGTTTTATCACGAGAAAAAAATGACTCCGCAAAGTCAATAAATCCTTAATGGGGCAAGGTAGCCGTTTCTATAATAAAATTCCGCAGACATTTTTAACTTTGCCGTTTCGTAAAATCAAACCTTTTATAAAAAATACATTGCTAAAAAAAGCATATTATTCGATACAAGATTTTATAGATGATAAAAAAGCGTGGAGTTAATACCTGTTGATTTCCAAGCGGGATGTATTAGTTTAAATAATTGTATTTATTGACTTGACTTTGTATTTTTATGTTGAAAAAGAGTAACTACTGAGTTTCTTGTCGGTTCTTCTCAGTAGAATCTACTTTCCGAACCGGTGGTAGCTTCACTTAATTGTAAAATGATGATTCAAAAGTCCTTGTAAAAACCTACTTGAATAAAGTTTATTTTGATTTTTTGGATCTTGACCACTTACTTGAAATAAATACTATTTTATATCAACAAATATTGTTCAATATATGTTGATATAAAATAGTAGTTTTAACCCAAATATTGAACAATATTGATAAAACAAATAGTTTTATATAAATAATAAAAGTATAAAACGTTAAGAAAAAAAACGACCAATATTACCAATGATAGTTTTTGGAAAACTATTTACACATGAATTATATTTATTAAGATTTTTATTACGAGAAAAATACTGTAATTTCCTGCAAGGCTCAATGTGAATGTGAGAGATAAAAACAATATAGATACTGAAATAACTTTTGCTTATCATTATTACGCTCAACACTATATATTAACTTCAAGATAAGATCCCAATGACAACATTAGCAGTCCTTTTCTTGTAATAGGGTATTACTTAAGAGTTTTATTGTTAAGATTTCAGGATTAGTTATTTTTATAAGCTTAAGCGGAAACCATACATTTTAATTGTCTTTATGCAATTACTGGGAATTTCGCATAAGCTTGTGCACAAGTTAGTTATCGCGTGATCTTGCACGTTGAACACTGCAAATTCTTGTAATAAGTAATAATTAATTTCACCACCGCCCATAGACATCTGCAGCAATGAGAGGATTTGCAGGTGCAATGATGAGAATATTACTTTATATTTCATTATAAGATTAGATTAAAATTCATAAATAAGATATTTTCTCTTTTCACCACTGTCCATGAACATTAGCGCCGTAAAAAATTGAATCACATTACTTACTCGCCCAATGCGCCATCAACTGTTTTTTTTTTTAAGTTCCTTGCGCCCGTAGTTATACTGGCGTTATCATCCTTCGAGCTTACACTACGCTATTATTAAGTTAAATACCACCCAGTTAACTAATATATATACTGCTTATCTAGCTAATGTACATAATGTATTAAAACTTTCATATTTACAATGAACATCAAAAATAATATCACAAAAAATAGAATTTTTGCTATGATATCACCTTCCAGATCTATCCTTTACAGCAAGATGAAAATGCAATCCAATCCTAAACGGCTAGATGGTGTGAACTAAAAATATATTTCGATAGTTATAAATTTGATCTGGAGGTTATGACACCTATCATAATGTCGTTAGCGCAAAGTTTAACCTAAATGCGAGCATCGATACTCCAAATCGGTAATATTTGGAAATGTAAATGTAAAAATAAACTAGGGCCACTTACCAAATATATCGATTACACGCTCTCTGTAATGATTAAATTAATTTTTTGTTCATACTTAATTGTACAATTAAAATAATAATAATATTAAAAACTAAAATTAGAACCTACAAACTTTTACTTGGTGGTAGGGCTTTTTGCAAGCCCGTCTGGGTAGGTACCACCCACTCATCAGTTATTCTTCTGCCAAATAACAGTACTCATTTTTGTTGTATTCCGGTTTGAAGGGTGAGTGAGCCAATGTAACTACAGGCACAATGGACATAACATCTTAGTTCCCAAGGTTGGCGGCACATTGACGATGTAAGGATTAGTTAATATTTCTTACAGCTTCATTGTCTATGGTTACACCTGGTATTGGTTTGTTTTTAAAAGTATTTATTGGTGTGTCTATGGAGCATAGCTTAATTGAACTTGCCGTGATCTAGACTGCTGTTTAAGTGGTATTCCTATTATATATAAGATTTTAAATTAACATGGTTATTTTTATTACTAAAGTTATTAATTGCGGGATATTTACCATGTTTTTTATTTTCACATGAACAAGACATTAGTAGATAATGCCGTAATATCGAGTTCACCGAATATAAATAAAAAACATGGTAAATATCCCGCAATCAATAACTTAGTAATTCCTATTATAATTATAGAGGTTACTAACTTATATGGTGAATTACTGTAATAATAGTAATGATTTTAGATAAAGGCTTTGCCAAAGTCAGTCTTGCAGCCTGTTTGTACTCTGAGATAAAACTGGTATCATTCGTATTTTTTTCCGCAAAACCGCACGAATGCATAATTGCGGTTTGAAGGGTGAGCGATGCAGCGCAATTACATACAAGGGATAGATCTTCCTATTAGTAATAAATTAATGAACTGATACACAACGAGAAATGCGATAGGACAGCATTGACGTAGCTACACTCGTTGCAAATAAATGGCTGGTGTCATTTGTCAGTTGTGTAAATTTAATCGGCATTTCAGAATCTAGATGTGTTTACTTTTTAAGCTAATTGTATAAAATATGATTGGCTTTGAAATTGAGGCGATGGCTCAGCGGCTAGAACGCGTATCTTAACCGATGATTGCGGGTTCAAATCCAGGCAACCACCTCTAAATATTCATGTGCTTTATTTGTGTTTATAAATCATCTCGATCTCGTTGGTGAAGGAAACATCGTGAGGAAACTAGCATGTGTCAAATTCCATAGAAATTCTGCCATATGTGTATTCCACCAACCCGTATTGGAACAGCGCGGTGGAATATGTCACAAACCTTCTCCTCGAAGAGAGAGGAGGCCTTAGCAAAGCAGTGAGAAATTTACAGGCTGTTGTTGTTTGATATTTAAAACAAGATTTCGAGATAATTTCAAGAAAGTTTATTTGCTTGTAAACGTTAAACATCCAAGAAGATATTCTTACAGCTATCCACAATATCGCCTAAACAAATAAATAGTATACAAATATATAATCGAAAAACTTTACTCTAGTATCACTATCACTTTAAATTAACACATTAGTTTGAGAATATTTAATAATACAAATTTCGGACTTAAATATAAAAGGCATAACACATTATTTGGTGTATTTTGGAAAATTATTTCAATACAAATTTTAATCAAACTGAAAATTATACTTAGTTAATTTAATAATAATAGCAATATAATATGCGACATATATTTTACAATATAACATACTCGTAGCTTAATGTTCGCTATGTTGCATGTAAAACAAAAAAAAGATTAATAATATTTAAACTTCGTAAAATAACAAACATATGAAACATTTGTTATAAGAAACTTAATAATGTAGCTTGCTTGCTTGCTTTATTTAATACCAAAATGTATGAATTTGATATTAAACATAGTGTACATATAACATCTGGGTGAGTAATTTTGTAATACAATACAAGTTAATATACAACTGTACTTTATATTTGTTGACCAAAAATCCAATATAATTAATTTTCAGCTAATTTTTATATTTCTTTCCAGTTAATAAATAAATCTTATTATTTTTATAAATAAATACAGATACTAGATCTGGCTATTGATTTATTTCTTATAATATAACTGTTAAACACAATCGGAAATGCTTATAATAAATAAAACGCCCGATGCGTTGCAATCTTAAGCATTAAAATATATTTGTTGCAAATTAATGCTTTTCAAATAAATTATTATAAAAATTCATTTAAAGCTGTTTTATTATAGTATAAGAACATCTCTTAGTGACATTTGCTCGTTTTAAACTAAGACATTGTAGCTTTATGCTTGTAAATTATAAAGATTCTTACAAAGAAACTACAAATATATTATTAATAACTTTTTCCACTAAATATACTATTGTACCGATTGTAGTTGATAAATATTATAAAAAGTTAAAAAAATGCAAGTAAAAGTTATTAATTTGCTTAAAAGACAGAAAGCTAAATATCATACAAGAAAATTGAGCAATGAATATTCAGTTTTAGTTCAAATTTATGTATATGTTTAAAAAATTTGATAATAAGTATATCAATCAATAAATCCATGGCCCTCTTTCATCTTCAGTTTTCAATAAAAATCAGCATCATCATAAATTATATTAACATCGCTTTATTTATAGGAATACACATACAAAAATAACATCGAAATTGTTTAATTACGGTTATAGTTTTGAATAATATATATTTTTTTAAATGATTGAAATTATACAAGCAAAAATCGAATCATTCAAGATGATTATATATTTAAAGCTAACGAAATAAATATTTGAAAGTGTGAACACATTGTACTTAAAGGAAAATGAAGACGTATGGAAGAAACTGAGCCATAAATTTATATCAGCCAAGTCCTACTTATTTTTCAAGACATAATATTATTACAATTATCAAATACGGAACGAATCGTCGAATGACCTATGAATCTAACATTATAAAGGCAGAACCATTAATACTGAATAATTTTACGTTGAATATAAAATATATAAAAGTAAAACTGGACGAAATAATTGAGACTATTCGCTATAAAATTGGTGTTTCTAATTTATCGAAAAATGTCACGTAACTATTTCATAAGCTCCAATATTTCCTACAGATTATATAAAACTTGGTGTCACTTTCCGCCTAACTACTGGGTCCATTCGAGTAGGTATTGCTACGTTTTTATAAATTTATCCAAAATACTGACACTACATTTATATCGCAAAAATATCGCTACAAAATCTATCTGATCAGACTGAACCGATTTCCGATCGATTGAATACAAAAATCACTACATATACTTTTAATCAAAAGCTTTCGAAAAAATATTATTAGGTCGATATTATTGTTCCCACTGTACCTAATAAAAGTTCGCGTGTGTCCTTTAAAATATCTTACAGCTTAAATAAATATTATTGAAATGATATTTATTGTGATATTAATTACAGTTTTTTGCGTAAAATGAATTTAATATTAAAAGATATAAATAAGGACACAAGCACAATACATTAGTTATGTTTGACAATTATAAAGCAAAGATGAAAGTTAAAATATGTGAAGGTGATTTACAAAATAACCTATTGGAAGACTCTTTATTTGAAACGTGAATGCATGACAATAAATGTTATACAGTTAATCTGTAATGTATGTGGAATGTGAAGATATCTAAACGCCTAGATACGTCTCTACGCTAATTATTCTAAGTTTACCTAAATAGTGTGACAAAATGAACACAAGGATTTTATTACTCATCCACTAATAACGATAAAAATGAAGAAAACAACATCAAAAACATTAAGCGCTAAAAGTAATATAATTAATCCAACCCGTCTAATTGAGAAATACTGCATCAATTATCAACATACATCCGCTAAGATAGTTAAAGCGTTTCATAGAGCTACAAATAAATAACACATTAAAATATCTAAATACAATAACTTAACATTATAGCAGTCAACTTCAGAACAAATACAAGCGCTAGTTTAAGTGCACACCATGTATAAACAAATGATGTACGGTTTCATCTCAGGGTAGTTAATATTCGATACTCTTACACGACTTTATTCCTATACAAATATCTATATACTTTATGGCACTAACATCTATCTACGCCACTTGTCTACGTTCAGTGTCATAGTTCAGATCAAAAGTAACATGATTCGATACAAATCTTTGGCGCCGTTCGCTACATGTAAGCGGGTTTCATTTTGTACGCCCTCTTCCATATTTCACACAAGCACACCGTCGAGTGGAATCGGTAAAATATCGCCAGAGGCATCGAAACGTGCGTTATGATCGTCCATGCCCAGAGGCCGTAGAAATGCAATTGAACAGGATGTGACTCTGCCCTAGATTTCTCCAGAGTATTAATAGCCCACATTGCCAAGTTGGTCACGAGTAGGAACGTTACAATTTCCCTTCCCGGTTTTTTGCGTAATTGCTCCGGAGTTTTTGCTGATCTCCGACTGGCGTCCAATATAAACATCGTCTGGCATGTGGTCTGGACCAGTGACGATAGAGCCGTTATCAATATAAGTATTGTATTCTTTTCGATTGTAAAATGTCCCCCGATGATCGTGAACGTTCCATAAATGAACATTCCGGTTTGAGCTCCGACGAGGAGGATGTTGTCGAGTTCCAAATTCCTGTTTCCATCGTACTTCAGGTTCCGAACGCATACCATTCCCGCTAAGCTGGCAAATGTCGTCATTGCATATAAAACCAGTTCGCAAACATTTACTTCGACCACCGCTAGAGTAGCATATTCTTTTCTTGAAATCAGAACGAAGAACAAAATGAGCGATATGATAGTAAGAACTAATACTAATATTCCAAAAAATAAACCTTTATGAGCTCTAGCGCAGTCGACGCTGTATAAATGAGGTGATTTCTTGTAAGCCAATCCTTCTAAGAGTCGAGCTTTGGCTATTGCTTCTGCAACATCTTTCGATGGATACTTAGATATGTTTTTCCACATAACATATAGTATGGCTGCACAGATGAGAGAGTATTCTATTGTGCACGGAAAAAGGAACGGCGAAGCGTCTTGGACCAATGAGCCCATGATGTTCGTTCGACGGCATTCGAAAATATGATGAGGTCCTTTCAGTCCTCGAGGTACTCGCAAATGCGCTGCTGCTGGATGAGATGGTGGAACTTCAGTCGCCAACGATGCAAATGCCTTTTGAAATGCTGAAAATATAAAAAAGTAATCGTTTTATATCAATGTTTCCAATTACTCTAATTATTATAATCTTATTCCAATTAGTCTAATCTTACAAAAATAAAACTATTTTTTTTATTCAAAAAGGTTCTAATATATTTATTCATTTTCAAATTAATCAGATAGGAAAGCCCAATTAAAACTTGACTTGACATGATGCAGTAAATTTCTTTCATAACTCAATGTAAAAAAGATTTATAGATATGGATTATAGCACTTTAGCTATTAGAAATATTTTTCAAGCAATAACATAGAAGACCCCGTTAGGAATTAGGAGTATCTATTATCGATCTCGAAACTCACGCAAGAATTTAGGGCAGAATTCCATTTGAGGTCAACATTGACAAGAATGCTATCAACATTGTTCGGAAACATGCCTACCCATAACAATGGTTTCCACAAATTAAAATCATTTATTTTATTCTTAAACATGTAAACTCGCAACGAATTTCATTAAAACCTTGTATCTACCTACGTACATAGTTAATAAGCTGGGTCAAACAGAAATAAATTGAAACAAAGGTTCGCGTGAAGGAAAATTACTCGGTAGGGGTAGTACATAAAAAATGAGGTTAGCCTGTTTATGGAAACGTTAAGCGTACTGTGTTAGCGGTTTAAAATTGTTAACTGGGCTTACATAAGTGGAACTCTGTAATTGGTCAGATTTGATTCTGATAACAAACAGCCAGTAAACAGCTTTTTTATGATAGCTTTTGCGCATAAAGACGTTGCATTATTTGTTTTATATGTCCAACTGAAATTTGGAATCTTGTTTTTTGTTTTAAAATGTAAATATATTTTTCGAATTTTTACGCATATAATGCGATATTATATTATTGAACAAGTTATCTCAGGATATCAGAAAATAGCTTATAAATTGCAGGAACTAATAAATCGAATCATCGAAGCGAACTCTCCGACATCACTACGTTATACAGCAGCGTTCAATCATAATTAATTCAATTAACAGTACACAAAGGAAATAAACGAAATAAGCGTGAGATATATAATACTGTCACAGGATATATTTTAGCGTGACTACTGTCCGTTCTGGTAACAATTTTACACTCAGCGTTTCGACAGTAGTAATTAATTATGATAGCTCGAATTTACCCATTCTGCTGTTTTTAGCAATAATTGGTAAAATATTTATTTCAATTACGTCAGTATCATTGTTGGAATAAACTTGTTTAAGTTTTTCATTGATAGTGCATTGTTTAGCATAGTTTCGTTATATATAAACTAATATTTTAAAGCCGAAGGGCTTGAATGTTTGTTCGTGATTCCGAATTCCGAGTCTGATTTTGAATATGTATATTTATAAAGACGACAACCGAAGACTTCTTATGACAAAGCGTTGACATAATAATCAACCAATCAGCCAAACTGTAGTTGTTTAATTATTGAAATCCAAGTGGATTACAATAGTTATAATTATATGCATATTTTTTTCCATAACAAGTAAACTTAATACGTATGAAACAGTCATGTATAATCGTGAGACACGTAATATTAAAATATTTATTCCGCAACGAACCTTTTTGTTTTTACGTATTTTATTCGTGTGGAAAATATCGCGTATCTTTCACAAAGGGATATTCAATATCCATTTTATACAACCTAGTATTTATATATTGATATTTATAGTACTGATTATTGAAAAAAACAGTGTTTGTTAAAAAATTATGATTGTTTTTTTTAATGTGCTATAAAGCAATATAATTGTGGGAATTGCTAAAAAGTACTGAATTGGTCTAATTACGTTGTGACAAAAATATTTCATTTAAAATATATTACATAAATCAAGTTCTCGTACAACAAAATTTTACTGTTACAAAATCCATTCATTTTTTAAATAGTCAACAATATCTTCACTTTATATGTTGCAATGAATTTGTTCTGATATTCTAAAAAATAAATATATAGCAATTTACAAAACACTTTATAATAGTCGAGGGCTTTATTTTCAAATCATGTCATCGCGTTAAATGCGTGATTTGAAATCAAATAAACACAGAAGCTTACCGTGTAATGATACTAGGTTCTTTACAAGATGTAGCCGTTCTAACAAAATGACAGGTAAAATAAACTTACCAAGACGATGGGAGATGCCAATTGTTTTGTTCTCAGGGTCGTAAAATGTCAGTATTTCGTGTTTTGTCTCCTGAACAAGCACGTTGAGCCAGACGCTAAGGTTAGTGCCCACCATGTGCATGAGGCCAAAACGGGCCACTATCTTATGTTTGTATACTTTCATCTGAAAAACATTTATATGGCAAATTAGAAAATAATAAAGGTGATTTTAAAAGCTAGTCTTTTTGCTCTACTTAATAAAATTGATACAGACCAGACTAGGTGGAGTAGACTAGCACTTAGCTGACTCAAAGAGTTGTACGTTTTGACCAACTCTCCCAGACATTATTTTTGTCATTTTATAATTGTTACAATGTTGAATTCATACACTATTCCATTATATTTCAATATATAACAGCATTAACAATAATTTAGCTGCACACTTTGACCAATCGTTGGTTATTTTTGTAATTTTATCTTTTAAATTCAAATATGATTACATTTTTTTCAGTGGGTTAGGAACAAGTAATACAAATGGTTAAAAATTAAATAAGGACAAGAGTTCTGTTACAAAAAAGGGCAGCAATATTCCAATTAGACTTAGTTGTTATAAAAAAAGTGATGTAACTTTTTCTAACCTCATTGTTGAGAAAGATGAAGTACATCTGTATAAATATGAAGGCCATTCGCGTGGCGGGCGTCAGAGCAAGCAGGACATTGTGGCAATTCGTATTCCTCTCGAGCTCCCAATACTGCCCAAACTCCAGACCCGAGTAAATCATTGAACCGATGCCGAATGCTATTAAACAAACAAAAAAAACATAAAGAAATATCTTGTAACTTCTAAATACCCAATATATGTATACTTTCTAAATAAAAGTGCAAAAATATATACTAAAAGTGCGTATATTTATCAATATACATATGAAAACAGTTATACATAATATAGAATATTTCAACGATAATCGTAATTATTATTAATATATCCAACGTATAGACAAATATTTAAAAGGGTCCATTAAACAGGATAAAGTTAACTATAATTCAGATAGCTTGTTTGCGAGTTAAAGACTCATAAATAACAGTAAACGGACTATACGGGTTGGCTCAAGACAACATCATCTAAACTTTTCTGTAATCCTGAGACATTGAATAATTCATATAAGACAAGTCGCAGAGATAAAATCTCTTAATACTTAAGTACGTTAAACGTAACACACATACGTCAGCACCTCAACACTATTTATTATTCTAAGCGTAGACAACTGAATGAAAAGTTGAATTGCAAACGTTGTTTTATCTCTTTTAGAATTCTCTTACAGTTCCAGCGCCCGGAGTTAAAAAGAAAATAAGCAAACGGCCTTTCTGAGCGTCCACTTAGCCTACTTTGTAAAGGTATAATAATGAAACATAGAGAACCATAACAGCAAAATGAAAAATAATACTCTACACAATGCGAATTGTTATTCCTACTACTAACACAGTTATTTTCCATTCAAAGTTAAAGTTGAATAAGAAAACTTTTTTATTCGTATAAAATGTTGACATAAAAATAATCAAGGACTTCTTAAGCCCAGTTGAAAACAAACTGTTGTATCATTGCTGTACAAAATATAAAGGAAACAATTGCTCATAAACATTGCTTAGCATGTGTTTAATTAAAAATTGATTTAGCTCTGTTTGTTTGTTCGGCGAACTTATAACGCAGTTCAAATAATTATTTGAAAATAGTTCGGTAGTAGCTGTTGGCAAAATTTTGTTATTAAAAATAAAACTTTTTTTAATTTATTTTTTAATGATCATCACTAACTATTTAATTATTTCGATTTGTTTATTTACTATCATAATTCTTAAGAAACAACACGAAATCTGTTTAATTTATTTAACGAAACAAAGAATAAAGTGTTTTCGTGTTGTTAAGTAAATTACGTTCCGTTTAATTCAATACGTAATGAATACAATAACTTTTCCTTATCAAGGCTGGTGATAAAAGTCCTTGAAAATTTTGAGCCCTAACTTCTGAAGGTCGTTTAAATTTTATTTATTTAACGTTCTTGAAATAATGTTTTCAGGCAGTGAAATGTTTGTTTGTTATTTAATATTAACATTTATTTGCCTTATTTAATAAACGCGTGTGAGCGTATTCATAAAATGTTGATTGTAATCTACCGACACACATTTGGCGAAGAACAGATGTTGATAGGTAATTACTGATCAAGTCAACAAAAAATATATTATATCGTTACAAATATTTTATAATTTTGTATAAAATATTTATCCTGTAGCAATTACAGACTATAGTTTTGTGATCGTAAAGTATTTAGGGTTACTAGAATACCAAATTAAAATAGTTTTACGATAAATTCTCTAGGTATAAAACTCCAGATTTTTATACTATCGTCTATTTATAGCTTTACACTTTTATTAGATAATTTATGTAACTACTTTTAAGATTTATAACTTACCAACTGCGCCCATCCTCAAATAGAAGCTACCGTAGTGATGTGTGCGTGTGGCGAGGGCGAATCCCAGCGACAACCGCTTAGCGGCCAGCTGCGGTTGCACATGCGTGGCTGTGGTGTTGCTGCGCTCCGTCCGGGATGAACACGAGTCGGATTCCGATGGAGATGAACTCGAGTCTGATTCTAAATGAAGTTGGTTTTATTTATTTTTAAGCTATATGAATGCTTTAACGAATAAAATAAATGACATTAGATATATTGCCTTTTTCCCTATGTTAAAATCAAGTGAATTTCAAATTAGTGCGAAAGGGAGAGTAATCATAATGATAATCTTAATAAAGTTCAACTACAAATACATCTTCAGCTAAAATTATAATTAAACTATATTACAATATATTAGTATATAACAGTTTACATGTTAATGCAAACTATTTCAGAAATAAATATTGAAATACATTAAATACTCTTGTGTAGAGAGAGATAGAAAGTCTATTAGAACTTTTAAATTTAGAACAAATTTCAAATTCACAGCATTACACAATTCTCATAGAAGAACTATGGATTAGAACCTTTCTTTAAGTATTTATTTAAAAACAAGTCTATCATCAATTATATTTTATTTTATATCAAACACAAGACAAATAAAAATAGAATTAAATTCATATCGCCACTTGAACACGTATTTATCTCCTTGTCAGTCAAGAGCCATTCATTATTTTGGATTTAGAATTTCATATTTTGCTTGAAATTATTTTATTCAATTCCTTTATAAGGACGAGGGAATATTTAGACGCAAATACCATATGAAACGATGAATATATTAAAATACGTTTACTCAAGTAAACGAAAACATCAGGAAAGAATATAATAATCTTTTGTCTCATGTCAACGCTTTGTTCTGCCAGAAACAGCTTACTACAAAGCGGATTGAAATTTTTCCGTCTGCAAAATGTTTTTACATAAACAATTCATACACTCACATACGATTTTACTTGCATTCATTTTTTTTGTCAGAGATTTTTTAATCGATACTTTTTTTGACATCAGATAAACTATTAAAAACACTGTATTTTGCTTGAATTTTATTTATTTCATAGTCGCGTAAGCCTTACAGGAAGACAAAGTTACTTTTATCTATATAGTATTTGTATACATTTTTATTAGCTTTTAAGATGAGATCCTGTCCGCGAACGGTTTGTTTTATTCATGACAAAAGTGTTTCATTGGGTTTTGCGAATGTTTTTTAAATAAGGATATATAAAATGCAAGTCTCTTTGAGACGCAAAATTGAATTGACGAACCGTCAAGGATTTTTACGGTTGATAATACAATATCTAAAGATAATATATATTTTCTAAATTTGAAAATTAACAGTTATTAAATGACCCGTATCTTTGCTTTTTAAGAAGGTTAGGAGCTTATTTTACTACGTTGCTCAAATACGGGTTAATGCATACTCATGTAGTAGAATTTTACGGAAATTAGGCTCATGCAAGTTTTATCGCGATGTTTTCCATCACCGTTCAGCACAAAATAAATTATAAACACTAATGAAGCACATTATAATTTAGTGTTGTTATGATGGTACGAAAATCCAGGCAGTGATTAAATGGGTATTAATTCACGCACAATTCATTATTAATAGTTTAAAAAATAAAATGTCACAGACAATTTTTTTCACTCTGTCCTGTGCTATTTTATCAATATATTATACCATAGATTACAATTAAATTTTAAATTAGAGGCATGTAAAAATGTATTGAATTTATTATTATAGAGTTGAGGCTATATTCATGTTTACCCCGATTCAACAATTTAAGCCCAAATCTAAGGTTTTAAACACTTCCCTGCAAGATAATTTTGTAAGAATCGCTTAATTAACAAGCAACGCTCATTTCTTTTTAAAACCTCCAGACTCGTAAGAGGTAATTAGTGAGCCGGCTTCGAAAAATAAGATTTTCTTTAGTCTTCATTTTGGGCTTTGTAAAATAAATTTTACTTTATCAAGATCGGTTAATCATCAATAAAATGAGTGTATTAACTAAATGTTACTCTGAATTAAAGACGTATATTCTGATTATCAGAGTAATAAAATCAGAGTTTCTCATTAGGAGTTTAATTTGATAAATAAACAACTTGAAATCATTCTTTTTGTACAAAGTGTCAAACGCTCGCTGAACATGTTTGCCGTCTTAACGAAGTGCATTTCAAATTAATATCCGAGTAAGTTTGTTTAAACATTTAAGCCCAAAACAATGACGAAACTAAACACACATATAGTCTTCCTACAATATTTTTTTTATGGAATAGGTTGGCGAACGAGCATATGGGCCATCTGATGGTAAGTGGTCACCATCACCCATAGACAATGACGCTGTAAGAAATATTAACTATTCCTTACATCGTCAATGCGCCACCAACCTTGGGAACTAAGATGCTAAGTCCCTTGTGCCGGTAGTTACACTGGCTCACTCACCCTTCAAAACGGAACACAACAATACTGCGTACTGTTGCTTAGCGGTAGAATATTTGATGAGTGGGTGGTACCTACCCAGGCGGGCTAGCACAAAGCCCTACCACCAAGTAAAAACAATATTTTCATTATTCGTTATTAATTAATAAAAGATACACATTAATGTAGTAAGAAAAAGTTCATTATGAAGATAACAAGTACGCTTACTACATAATATGATTCAAATACCTTTGAATTTCTTTTGAAATCCAGGAGAAGATTCTTAGTATTTAAATGTTAAAAAAAATGCTTCGTACATGAAATAAAACAACTCACTAGCAACGACAGCGGTGTCAGCTGCGGAGCGGGATCTGTCTCGGAGCAGAGCAGCATACATGTATAGAAGGAACACCATACTGCCGATATACAGGTACAGATAAAAACCCTGCCGACAAAATTAAACATTTGTATCTGATTCTAAACAATACATAGCATTATTAAACAAGGAAAACTTACTTATAACTAGTGACAGTAACGAGAAAGATATCGTCACATAACAGTTTTAAATAATAATGTCTAATATAAAAAAATATAAATAACTTTCATTATTATTGAAAATAAGTAAAAGGAAGAGGAGTCTTAAATACCTATGTAAAACTAGGGAAAAAAATTGGTGGTGAATTGAATTTAGTGAGACCTAAATGAAATAATGAATTCGCTGGCCATAATTTAATAGAGATGCACAGAAAGATCAGTTTTTTTAACACGCCTTATATATTTGTTTGTCGAAGAAAAGTAATGTATAAGCTATGTAAGGTTAAAAGGTATTAAAGAAGTTCCAGTAAATGATTATCCAACAATCCAATTCGCTTTTATAATTTAGAACCAGCTCAAAGTCTTTCTTAGTAGAAAAAAATAAATTTTACTTAGCTTTTTAGTACAGTTATCTATCTATAAAATAATATTAGAAGTTTTTGGAATATATTCATCATCGGTTATATCAAATTGACCATTTAACAATGTATTTGTATTACCATAAAACTTACCTCATAAAAAGATGGTGGTATGTACGTTGAGATGACTTCGGCCATTGGAAACGCAACTCCCATCACAACCAAGAGTTTCCCATACAACGCCGAAAGGGTCGTCGCGAGTGCATCCCCTCTGTTAACAAAAATATAAAAAATATATTAAAAATATATTATACAGCAATGACACTTTTAACAAAAGGTATAAGGTAAATAATATCACAAATAGGCATTCGTTGGTAAACATACATTATAATAAATACGCTTACTATAACAACTAGCATTTAAACCTTGATTATAAATACTAAGTATCCAATGATAGGTCATAAATCCTATACAATTATTGTTGTAAGTATTTATAATTCATCTTTTTAGCTATTAAGGAAGACGTCACGAGGAACCATGTGTACTTACCCGCATTGGAATAGCAGGGTGAAGTAAGAATCAAACCTACTCCTTAATAGGTAGAAGAGGCCTTTAGAACACAGAGGGACGATGACAGATGATTACTTTAGTTATTTTTTAAAATGATGGAATTAAAGCTTTTTTGTTGGATTATAATCCTGTACAATATTATGATATTTATCATATTATTGTTTCAAATTTCAATAATGAGTACTGTTCACACGATAATACGATATCACAGTTATTTTTAATTTAATTTCATGGCAGGATTTATATAAATTTAATTGGCCTCTGTTATTGTTAATGTTTTGTTATATTGTTCATATATGGGTTACTACATTTATTTTTTATATTAATGTACTTTATTACGACTTTACTTTCTTGTCGATTCTTCTTGGTCTCGGAATCTATATTCCTTACTAGTCTTACATTTCATTCAGTAGCATGAAGATTCTAAAGTTATTTTATGAATAAGGATTTTTTGATTTTTGAAGCAATGTAACATTTTAAAAAGATATAAATTTTGGCAAGATTATTATAAAATTAACACATACTACAAAATTATTGTGTACATACACACTATATGTTAAACAATAAACTAGTGTAATTCTATTATACGAGATAAACATAGGAAACATGATACTATTTGCTTTTAAAGTGGAATTAATTCGGTCGCTCTGTTTATTGAAATTAGTTGATTAAATTCTTAGTACAACAAACAATGAAAGACTGTACATTGATATTGTTTATTTCAATGCGCGCTGCTGTAATGTACAGAGTTATTACATTATAAGTTAGCACCGCAATGTACATCTTGACGTATAGATCATGTCACTTAAGATGCCCCGGTAAGTGCAAGAGTATCGGAGTGCATGAGATTATAATACTAGTTTAAAAATAGCACCAAAATACAAATTATATTAAATTTATTAAACGCTGATTATTTCACGTGGCGGGACACAACCAGATCTATATGTATTATTGTAATACTTGTTTCCTTTAAACATTTCAAATGAATGCTCTCGATAAAATTAATAAAATAAAAGTAAAATTAATCACTAACATATTGAATACAGTTTTCTAACTGCTTGTTATATTCTAGTTTTTCATAGTAAATAGTTCATGGTAAAATATAAAAAAGAGAAAGGTAAATGCTACCCTTTATTATTTTTTAACCTAGCAAGAAGTACATTGCATCGCCCACCTGATTTGGATTGAACTATACAAATATTTTTTTTTATAATCGTTCCTATGTTCAATCTTAGAAAAAAGAAATAGTTTATTTTGAATAGAAACAACAATGGTACCATCATCATTGAGTATGACGGAGGGAGACATCACTCTTCCATATTATAATATAGAGTTACTTAAATCTTATCACATATTCTGTTTAATTGTGACTGTCGCATACATAACCTGAACTAATATTTTAAACGCGATGTAACGCCAAATGTTTGTCCGTCTGTTCAGAGATAATCTACTGAATCGATTTTTGTGAAATTTGTTACAAGTTTAAGGACGAAATGACTCTTTTTCACCCTCGAAGGCTGAAAAACTTCTTGTCCTTTCAGTTCAGCTTAAGTTTCAGCATTTTCATTATAAAATGAATTTTGATGTGATGCGATCATCTTTTCACAATTTAAATAAAATTAATCTTAAACTAATGCTATCACCGGTCAAGCAGTTTCAGTTTTCAGAGCTCTCGTTGAAGTACATAAAATTAATGAATTTTTCTCAGAGTCTCAACATTAATTTACATAAAACGTTGAATGAAAACGAGCGTGCTACGGAAATTATAAATGAGCAGTTTCGTCGTTTTCATCTTATTATTGAGAATCAAAGAGCTCTTCTACAATTTAAATTAAACTATTTTTCGCCCGTGGCTTAGCTCGCGTTTTAGATTTTTGTTATCATGTTTTAACTAAAAAAGTAGCCTATGTCCTTTCTCGGAGTTCAAGTTTTACGACCTCTATGGTCGAGTGGTGTGTACACCGGTTTTCATGGGTACGCCACTCTGAGGTCCTGGGTTCGATTCCCGGCCGATCCGATGTAGATTACCATTCGTTTTCTATGTTGTCTTGGGTCTGGGTGTTTGTGGAACCGTCGTTACCTTTGATTCCCATAACACAAGGGCTTCAGCTACTTACATTGGGATCAGAGTAATGTATGTGATGTTGTCTCATATTATTTTTTATATCTATTTAAGTTTGCCTCATACTAAATTTCATCAAATTCGGTTCATGGGTTTTATCATGAAAGAACGACTGACAGACAGACAGACAGAGAGAGTTACTTTAACATTTACAATATTAATATAGATAAATTATTAAAACCTCACACGAATTGATATCTGAAAATGCTAATGTATTCATTTTGTTTGCTTATTAATTCGAGCAATACTTAAATCTAAATATTTATAGTACTACCAACTACTGTTCGCGTTATTACCCGTTAAAGTTTTCGTCACCATGGAACGTGGCGTGATCTTGTATAGCAAGGATGTTATGGAGCTCTATAAGGGTAACCGAAACTATCGGATATCCGAAATAAAATTCTATCCGAAACCATAACCGAAATCGATAAAAATTGTCTACTATATTTTTAAAAAAGTATCTTAAGTTTTCAACCGACTTCCAAAGGGAGGAGGTTATCAATTCGTCTGTATTTTTTTTTTATGTTTGTTACCTCATAACTTTTCACTGGGTGGACCGATTTTGATAATTTTTTTTTTGTTTGAAAGGTAGTGCTTCCCGTGAGGTACCAGTTTTTTTTTTTTCCGATGATGGTATCCATATGAAAACGACATAAGTCTTAAATTTGCATTATGTATATGCGCGACAAATAGGTGAATAACTGAAAATCACGTGAACCAATTTTTATAATTCTTTTTTTATTATAAAATATATACTTCAAGGATAATTTGGTGAAAGTTTGGTAAGGTTCTGAGCACAGGATCCATGACAAAATAACGGAACGGAAGAGAACGGAACAATTCTGAGGAGCACGTTAGCGATACTCAGTCGAATATTTTATTTATAGGTTATTTGGATATTTGAGTCACCTTCCGTAATGTGGTTATGTTTATGTAATTATCATAGTCGAATATTATAATCAACTAGCTACCCACCCCGGCTTCGCACGGGTGCAATACTGATACTAAATATACTACAGAATTTGTTTATTTACGACATCACATCGCAAACTTCTAAAATTATCAGTGTTTCTTTACTATATTGTTCATGTATTATATACACAAACCTTCCCCTTGAATCACACTATCTTTTAAAAAAAACCGCATCAAAATCCGTTGCGTAGATTTAAATATATAGGGACAGAGAAAGCGACTTTGTTTTATACTATGTAGTGATGGAACTCCTATACGGCTCGCGGTTAGAGTGCGATATGGGGCAGAATTTCTTACTATCTTTAATCAAACTTTGTGTATGTGATGTGATGTCATATGATGTACGAAATATAGTTTATCTTTTTCAAAGTTTTTTTGCTGAGTTCGATTACAGCTCTTTCGAGGGATCCTTGTAGTTTACGCCGCGTGACGTATTAAATCCGCATTTTCGAAAGTTTATTTTTGCTTTATTCGCAGGTTTCCTTTGAAATTGTCCTCAAAGTAGTTTCTGACTCATATAAACGGAAAACTTAATCTATCCATATTTAAAAAAAATAGTTAGTCAACATCAGCTTCACTTAAAATCAAAAAATAAATAAAAAGTTTAACAAAAAGAAAAACCGACTTCAAACAAAACACTATTTTAAAACAAATGAATATGCACGAAAAAGTAATAAAAATAATTGCGTATTCAACATATTTTTTAGAGTCTTCCTAAGTTAAATAAAATGAAAAATATTAGACTACTTAAAAGTCGATTAACGATTATATTATTTAGTTATAATTATTGTTATATTTGGAGTCGGTGTCAGCCAATAAAACCCAACAGTATATCTATCAAAAAACAATACGAGAATATTTTAACAAATATGTTTTTTACAAATTACCTTTTACACAATAATATACTGGATCAATCAAGGGGCTCGTATCGCTTCTTTCTTTTGATTGTTGGGGCAAGGGCACCGTGGCTGACACCGGCTCCAAATATACCAATAATTATAACTACATGATGTAATCGTTAATCGACTTTTAAGTAGTTTCATTTAACTTAGGAAGACTCTAAAAAATATGTTGAATACGCAATTATTTTTATTACTTTTTCGTGCATATTCATTTGTTTTAAAATAGTGTTTTGTTTGAAGTCGGTTTTTCTTTTTGTTAAAATTTTTTGGTACTGTTTTTCTCCGTGATTACACCTAAGCTAAATAAAAGTCAACAAATAAATGTAAATTCGTGCCCTGTAGTTCTCCCATTTGCAATTTACCTATTTAATTAATCTATCCGAAAGAATCGGACAATCCGAAATAATTTCGTATCCGAAACCGTATTTGAAACCGGTGAAATATTATTCACATATTCATATCCAGGTCTGAAATAACTTTCATTTAACATCCCTGTTATATAGTGTATATCTCCATAAATAAGTTTATAGGATTTTATAAATCAGACTTGTATATTGGGTGTAATCCTGGCTGTCTAAAAAACGAGTAATAAACTCTTTAGAATTATAAAATAAAAAAACATTTATTTGAATGCTTAAGAAAATCTTGTCTTATTATTTTGAATTTAAGTATATTTTTTACTGGATATTAATTCGTATATATTACATATTAAAAAGTCATTCAAAAACATCATTCAAACCTCAAGGAATCAAAATTCCAAATTCGAAATTAATTAAATCATTAGTATAAACAAAAACAATTAGGGCATCCTAGAATAAGTAAATTAATTACTGAGAAACCGTCAAATTTCCGGTTACCAGAATAAGCTTTTATCGTAATTTCCGCTGTTTAAATGCTTGTGTATGAAAGAAAAAAAGAATTCATATCAAGTTAATGAATACGAATGCTTAAAAATTTTTTAAAAGCATTTTTGAGGTGTTTAAAAATGCACCGTTTACTGGATAAAACATTTAGGGAAATGCCAAAATAATTAAAAGGTAAAAAATATATACCAAATTGAGGATATAAAGACTTAAAATAATTGGTTTTATACAAGCATTTCACCAAACTTTGCATGGAGTATATTAAATTTTGATCTTAATTTTTTTATGACGATATAAATTTTGTAATTTAAAAATGCAAAACATGTTTACATTGTACATTAAACACGCACTACCCTCACGTTAGCGTGAACAAAATTATATTAATTATTTATATTAATTTCTCCAATAAAATTTCAATAATATTGCTTTTCATTTCAATATAAACGCACTAACTATAGCATTTAATATGTATGGTTTATTATTGAACATATTAACTATATTCACGGGAGATATGTATAGAAACTCTATTTAAGTTGACTAATACAAGCTTTTAATATAATTAATAAATCCATATAAAACGATGTTTATAACATGAAATAAAATCATATGTTAATAATCATATATTGCTTCACCTGTAACTAATATTTATAAATGCGAAAGTAACTTTGCTGGTGGCTCTTTCACGGCCAAACCAGCGAACCGAATCTGACAAGGCAGGAATCTATTATGAACCAACCTCTAAAAAGCAATCGAAACTGCGAGCTACAACTAGTATTACATGTTGAATTAACTATAACGAAAATGGTATATTTTCGAGCCGAGATGGCCCAGTGGTTGGAACGCGTGCATCTTAACCGATGATTTCGGGTTCAAACTCAGGCAAGCACCACTATGCATATGTGCTTAATTTGTATTTATAATTTATCTCGTGCTCGGCGGTGAAGGAAAACATCGTGAGGACACCCGCATGTGACTAATTTCATTGAAATTCTGCCACATGTGCATTCCACCAACCCGCATTGGAACAGCGTGGTGGAATATGTTCCAAACCTTTTCCTCAAACGGAGAGGAGGCCTTTAGCCCAGCAGTGAGAATTTACAGGCTGTTGTTGTTGTTGTTATACATAAAACTGGCTCACTAACCCTTTAAGCAAAAACTTATTTACAATGAATAAAGACTCCCAGTGAAATTGCGTTTCAAAAATAGTGTTGTGATTTTACTATGTGCCAAGAAAGTCTGCATAGAAAATTGTTTCAGTTACTAATTCATTCAACCTGTATATACGTTATAAGTGAATTCCATTCATCTGGAGGAACCCGTCGCGCGATGTTTCTTTGATGTCTACTAAAGCATAAACTCTTAGCACGGGTTCTTTGAAATCTACTACATCGTATTCTATGAGCCATGAGATTTAATTTTTTTCTAAACATCCGGTTTTCACGTTACTATTTTCATTCGAATGCGCTATTACATGTTTAAACCGTTTGATATGCGTTGATTAATTTTATAAAACTTTTACTTTTGTAAATATTATGATTGCCATTATTAACAATGGTATTTACATAAGATTATATTATAAATGTTTATTTATCTTCTTTACCAAGACTGGTGATGTTCTTCCATTTGCGGTTTTACAACGGCGTTCAGTCAAGGACTAACTGACCTCTAATCAAATCCGATCGTATACCAAAAGTGTCTCTTGCGCGCAATATCTGCGCTAGTGTTTATAGGTTCCATCAGCACCAGCCATTTATCACATATATAACGGACAGCAATACTTAATATCGTTGTGTTTCGAATTGAAAAGCAAGTGATTCCTATAGTTGGTGGCACCTCCATGATATAAAGAATAATTCATATTTCTTAATGTACATTGTGTTAACGCTCGGAGTTAACAATAAAAAAGACGAATAAAATAGTATGCGCTTTACTTCGAAGATTTTTCGCATCGTAATAATCTTTACAAATATTGTTAGATATGTTGTTATTTTGATATTGTTGTTTTTATATTGTTAGAATAGCGTAAAAGGACCAATCGCAGTCGTCGAAGTCAGTTTGCGTTTTGTAAATGCTTGAAGTTTAGTTTACTCTTGAACACATTGTCTCACAAAGTTATCATTTTGACAGAACTCCCGGACTTAAATACTACTAATTACTGCTCCAACAGGGGATCTAAATCTAAGGCTTCAGGATCAGAAGCGACATGACTTGATATTAAACAAAAAAATTGTCACTGAGTGATATTGGTACATTCTCTGAAAAGCAGTCCGACTCTAAATTATAAAATTACAATTTAATTAATATCAGAAGCTTATCACGAAATGTTTAAGATATAAACATACTATTAATTAATATCGTCCATATCAATCACACTTATACTTAAAAAGACCCGAAAAGAAACGAATGAACATACACTCTTTATAATATGGATCCTACCTAAACTATTTCTAATTAAAAATATCAGCGTGATTAATGCAAAGACAAAAAACCGAAAATATTATATCTTTGCTTCGTAAAAATAAGAAATGAGTCGCTAGAAGCATAAAAATTGTTCATTAAAAATAAGACATAATATTCTCGTATGTACCTGCACGATATGAAGTATCCTAGTGAGAGTTTTATATACATGTGTTTCAATTTCAAATCAACAGACACATGCAAATTTCACGCTTCGAAAAATAGGGAGCTTCTCTCTAAGCATTTTCTTTATAACAATTACGGAACTAACAATGATACCCGCTACTATCCTGGCGAGTTATATGAAGCATTGACTTTTTTTATACAAAACTAAGGGCGTCTTGAAATGTAAAAAATATAACGAACAATATGTTCTTCAAACTATTCAGCTTGATAGATACAAAAAGGGTTCACTTAAAACATGTTTTTTTTTTAAATATAAATTGGTTCTAGATATGTAGATTCACCATATAGTTTTATTCTTCGCTTCTATTTAGGATGTTGGTTCTTAGGTGTCAGACAAAAAAGTAGCCTATGTCCTATATTATATTCAAAGTTAAATAATCAATTTATATAACTTTGAATATTATGTTTTTTTGTAAATTTTTAGGTTGGAAAGATTAAGTTATGTGTTTATTGGCGATTCTACGGTTAATTCTACATTCGAAACCGAAATAGCTTTACATTTGATGTAATAAAAGCATAAGTTGATTTGATATCCTTGTTAATTAACTTCACACACGTGACTATATATTAGAATTAGTATATTATGCAAATATGCCTTGAAATTTGTCGTCTGGCTTAACATGGGACGCGCTGCGACGTGCTGCTAAGATAGATGTACCGAGTGGCACTAAATAATAGAAGACCAGGAAGCAAGGACCCCTCGGCATTATCTTTCGCAATCTCCTTGTAAAAGTATTATTCAAAACGTTTCAAACTTGAGGTATCTTTTCGCCTGGTTTCTGGAAACCCTTAACGCTCCCTCTGGGAAAAGGGGCCCCTCTCGTGCGTGCCTCGTTGTCATGGCAACGGTGTGTTATTGGCTCCCCACAGCTATTGTAACTTCCAAAGATGTCTATAGGAATACGTATAGTAAGCCACTCTGTCCGAGATGACATAGCCCCAAATTCATACACGCCCTACTTCCCAGTTGAATGTACGCACTTGATATTTTTTTTTTAGATTTGAGTGTACGAGGGTTTTGGCTTTTGAGATATTTATGTTTTTTATCATTTGTTTCCTGTAGAGGGTAAATATTTATATATCGTACTTAAATAAGATAATGATAAAATTTGTGTTCCACACGGTCACATCATATAGTTCAGGATCCCTCATCCATTTTTCACTTGATCGCTATCAAATTAATAATTTCGAGAGTAGCTTCATTATGATGAGACGCCCAAAAAGTTCCTGTACGAAAACACTCGATTGTGGTAACCAACAGAGGTAGCAAGGATATAACATATTTATTTGATGATTATCGAAAAAATATCAGCAATCATATATCATTATCATTTCAGAATTTACCTGAGTAAGCAACGAAAAATTCTCTTAGTGACGTTTTTTTGTATTAAATTACTATTTACTAAATTATTCTGCAGTTTTTAAATACTTCGTGACCCTATTAAAATATAGACATATTAAGATATATTTTATTAATAAATAAAACAGTTTATTTACATACACTTAGCACATTACAAAATTATTATTGCATTTAATACTATATGTAATCATTATATACTTTAAGTTCAACAGTTCTACCAGCACTTGGTTATGCTGTTTTTCGTTGAATATAAATGATATTCACGAAGACTCAAACCCTCGGCTACCCAAAATGTACCTGATTCATTATCAAGTTCACACCAATAATTTAATAAGCAATCGAGATTAATGAATTATATTTAAGTTTAGAATTAATTTGCTGTCTAAACTGTTTAACTGTATTCGTTAGATATTGGTCGATGTAACTTCTCAAAATACCAAAAAAATTAATACGTTATTAAGTTTATTATATCAGCTGTGAGATATACTATTTTGTAAATTCATCTATAGTACCTACAGTCCACAAGAGGACAAAAGTCAAATATTTGATATCGAATTGAGTTGATATCATTGATCGAATGCTTGTATAATAATAATTTATGATACTATTTATGGATATTCAAAAAAATGGCGTTGACGTTAAAACGCATGAATTCAAGTAAATATAATTAGATGAATGGAGGACATACATCGTAAGCAATAAAAAGAAAACATTTTTACTTATATCTGAAATGATATCTGGCACTGAATGGAACTTGAATTACTGATTAGGGGAGGTACTTCTACACCCCCCTCATCAGTAATTCAACAACCAATTAGCAATGTCTAATATTGTCATATTATAAATCTATTAGGAAACTTGACGTGAATTATACAGGTAAGATGAGTTAATTCATTAATCCAAGGAATAAAATCAATTTGCCCTTATACACGGTTTGTAGAAATAATTGTAAAATAATGGCCCGTTAATGGCCTACTTCACCTCCTAAGGATCAAAGGTCACCTCTTAAAAAGCTTACTGGGATTCCATTACGCGGTTTCAATAAAGATGGATATACATATGACAAAATATCAACCGGCAACGAAAGGTTCCTTACGGTGAAAAAATACCCTATACGGCCTTCGACATAAATTAGAATGACGCTGTAAGTTCAAAAGTGTTTTATATAATTTCTATTAACTATTTAAAAAATGATGAAAGATTTCATTGGCTTATAAAAATCATTTCAATCAAGTATGCATTAAGTTATTTTATAAGTAAAAACGTGCCGTCTAAAAACGCTTTTTTTTTAATAAGTACTTAGAAAATGGTAATAAATAAAGATGTACGAGTAAAGAGAACATCAATATAACCTCGTTATACTCGGGAGCTATCGTAAATTTCGTTTATATTTTCGATACTTCTGATCAATTTATTAGTATATATATATAACGAAGCGTTAATAAATTATATTGTGATATATATAATATACGTCAATTTATATGTGCTTCAATTTATTTATAATTCATTTAATGGGAAACATCGTAAGGAAATCTGCAATCAAATGAAAATCAGTGAAATTAATGAGTAATTAATAATTAACTAAAAGTTGAAATCGAAAATCGTTAAACTTTTTTATTATCAAAATAAGCGATTATTTCAAACCACTGGGTCATTCAACAACCCTAGAATTCCTTTAGTCAAGCTTAAAGTTTAATCAGACCTTCTGATTACACGTCCCATGTAAACAAAGAATTTCCATTAAAACCTTTTATTATGGAAGCATAAAATCCTCGCCTTTTAGAGATAACTTCCACTTTTTTTCGTTATTTTTGCAATGTTTTATTGTTAGCGAATACGCTCAAGATTTAGTGGCTTCATAGCTGTTAATTTACGAGCACTCGAGTACATTTTGTGACAAGTCCAAGGCACTCGGTAGAGTGAGCATTTAGCCGGGAAATATAATTTCCCTTCCTCGTGCGAACAGATCCGCTAGAGATGAACGTATGCTTGTCGATGGTTTCATTAAATGATTTTAATTAATATTTTTTCTAATATTTCAATTTTTTTTGAAATTAGCATAAGTATACTTTATTCAGGACAGCTATTGAACTTAGCACTAAAGCCCTTTTCTTTCAAGTTGCCAGTATTTTTTTTAATAATAGAAAAAGCTGAAGAGGTTTTATATATTTGAACACGGAATCTCAAGAGATCTGTCAGTTTGGATAAATCATTTTACGTTAAAGAGAAGGACTCTTGACAACTTGAGAAACTTTAGTAATTCTTTATATACATTTAT
Source organism: Vanessa cardui (assembly GCF_905220365.1). Classification (NCBI taxonomy): domain Eukaryota; kingdom Metazoa; phylum Arthropoda; class Insecta; order Lepidoptera; family Nymphalidae; genus Vanessa; species Vanessa cardui. Next base: position 5,916,575 of record NC_061126.1, read on the forward strand.
TTATACTAGAATTACAAAAGTTTCCTTTTTCTAAAATATCATATACATCACGTTTCGACTCACAGATAAAACAGTAATGTTAAAGTACGTGAACTGTGAAAAGCAATGAAGCTTGTATTTGATACACATATTGAAAGTCAATTTTGAATATTGCCTCTTTATTAGCATACAATTTTACCAAAGAAACGTTTTCACATTTCAAAAAGGGAAAAAAGCATTACGAAAACCGGTAATAATTAATTACATTACCTATCCGCGTATCGAACAAAGTGCTTCAATCAATCAAAACACTTTTATAACATTATTTAATTTATTTCGTATAAAATATCATGCGTGCATCAGATATGGTGCACTGAAACTTCAAAACCCTTTGAAAAAGTTTCTCTACAATTACATTATCCTTTGCAATTTAATAATGTTCCTTAATAATATTTTATATCGAAGTACGTAAGTCGTAAAATGGCTTCGGTCATCATACTTATTACTGCTACCAAATAGTATTACCAAAATTGTGCCATGTAAGGCCCCTTACATAAATGTTGGAAAAGGAGTTCCAATAATATAACCTTTTACGATGGCAACATTTGACCGTCGGAAATATTTCATTTATTACGTATACTGTTGGGAGCGGAGTAAGAAATTATGCGCATAGTTCTGATAAATTGCTTTCCTCGGTTTAAGGTCCGTATATCAACCAAGAAATTATTTCATTAATACATAAATACATTTGCACATACACATATTATAAAAAATACTATAATGAACATTAAATAAACTTTTTTCAAGTAGGCTTTTACAAGCACTTTTGAATTTTTGAAACAATTAAGTGAAGCTACAATCGGTTCGAAAAGTAGATTCTACCGAGAAGAACCGGCAAGAAACTCAGTAATTACTCTATTTGAACATTAAAAAAATAAAAAGTCATGTTAATATATCCTGCTTGGAAGTCAACAGGCATTAACTCCACGATTTTTTATCATCTATAATAAAAAAAAGCGTATATAATTTATATTAGTAATTGGCTTAAGAGCAGAGAACATTGGACAAGTGACAAAAAAGGCGTTAATAGCTAATTATAAATAAATAATACGCGTATACTCAAGCAAACACTAACCACAGCTGCTAATCTTTATTTGCTCAATTGCACCTCATTTTATGCATATTGACAGTGATGACATGCATGTGTCAGGAGTGATCGTGTCACAGTATAGCGCAATTATTTGAGCTTTCAAATTTTATATGTTCAGTAATTAGGTGTTAAAATAAATAAAATTGAATTAAAAAAACGAAACACGACACAGCCCTTGGATATTACACGCACTCAACCACCGGGATGATTCGTTTTGACACAGACGGACACTACAATACGCATGGCTTGTTCAGATTTGACAACGCTACTCGCAGTGTCTGTACTTAACACTGTTATGTATTCTGTATAAACATTTACCATTACGAAGATCTGATACTAGGCTTTATTTATGATCATATTTTTGAAATTGATAAAATATAAAATTCATTACGATATAATTAGTAACTCCAAATGTACTCAATTTAATTTCTGTTTCATTATAAACTTATTCAACGTAAAAAATATATTATTTCACACCTCGGACGCGAAACAGCGCGATTGTGCTCTATAAAAAATAAAAATTTGTTATTTTTATTTTTTTTCCGCTAACATTTAAAATGCTAACTGAACTCTAAGAGATAGATCAAAATAATGTACATATTAGTAGTAAGTATATCATAAAAAGGTTTACAAAATACTGTGTATGTATATATGTCCATCTCCTACGTAAAATTAACTCTAACCCTTTTTTATTATTCACTTTTTGCGAGTGAATTTAAGCTTTACAGCATTAATGTTCACCCTATTAAGTCCCTTAAATGCATTAAGCATTTCATATAGATTAATAGCACCCTTTACTACATGTAATTAAATTGATATTTTCAAATATATCACAGATCATAAATGCCAGGAATTAGGGGTTTGTATCGTCTAATGACAAAAAAAATTGATGTCGTATATAAAGATAATCAGTTGTATATTCAGTATAAGTATTGCACTAATGATAAATAAAATAAAACTATGCTTAATTTATGAAAACAACAATTACTTACGCGCTTATTATGTGCATGTTTTGGATCGAAGCAGATGGCCTCGTCGGATGCCTGCTCGGAGGTAGGGGTGGTTGAACTGAACCGCTGCCGGACCCGTACAGCATTGGTTGCAATGACAGTGACGCGCCCAAGGTCATTGATGGCGGGCTGGATAACCTGAATAAAATAAACCTTCGTATAAATAATAAGCATAAGCTTCATCTTTTAACATAGACAACAACAACAACAGCCTGTAAATTCCCACTGCTGGACTAAAGGCCTCCTCTACCTTTGAGGGAAGGTTTGGAACATATTCCACCACGCTGTTCCAATGCGGGTTGGTGGAATACACATGTGGCAGAATTTCTATGAAATTTGTCACATGCAGGTTTCCTCACGATGCTTTCCTTCACCGCTGAGCACGATATGAATTATAAATACAAATATAGCACATGAATCAGCGGTGCTTGCCTGGGTTTGAACCCGCAATCATCGGTTAAGATGCACGCGTTCCAACGACTGGGCCATCTCGACTCATAGACAAAAAGATAATTTCAACAAACTTAATAAATATTCCAAGTTATGTTATATATATGTGTACCTATGCTATGTTAGGTGTAAATATATATAAATAAATGAATTAGAAAGTACACAATGTTAGGCTCATGTCAAAACAAAACTGATCGGCCGAGCTATTCCGACTTGAGTTACGACTTCTCCGTAAATCTCCACACAAAAACAAAGATTGGAGTGTACTCAACTGTAATGGTACGAGAAAAATTGCTCCGTATTTTATTTAGATAATTGCCAATGTTTTTTTTATAAATGGATGTCTCGTGAAGCCAAATTGTTGTGGAGAGAGTAATTTGTTAATAAGGTTTTAGCCCCTTCATGTGTTACAGACGCTGGAACGAAAACGAAAACTTAAAATATTACAACACTAGTAGTCACCAGCGGCTTCGCTTGTGTTGGGGGCTGGCTGTGATTTATTTATTTAATGCCACACTGTATACATATCATTACAGATTGTGTCCCTATTCGATATTACAGCACTTTAAGAAAGAAATTTAAAATATCTATCTATGATATAATACTAAATTGTATATGATATATTCCAAGCAGCAATTATTGTGATTTCAGTCAGGATGCAACAAAACAAATCTGCTCTGTCTGCTATCACATTGAGAGTACGTAACGTGCGCGTCAGAGGTGCTTCCTTGAGTAACTTGGTTCGTAGTGTTAGGTAAAAGAGGAGCCTATTAAATTACATCCAATTCGATTCATTGGTTTGATAGTGAAAGATCAACAGCCAGGCAGACAGGGTTTCTTACAAATGTATAATACTAGTATATAAGTACATTTATAACACTGATGGAAATATAGATTAGTATGATTTAATAATATGTGTCGTGTCCTATTCATTCAGATATATCCAGTTTATTTGTTTGATTCTATTTAACAGCAAAATGTAGATTATCCTGGATCGGATATTTGAGTTTTATAGGCAATAAAATGGTTCCCATGACAGGATAGAATAACCTTAAACGAATATAGTCGTGAGTTCAATTCGTATATAAATAAACATCGTATTCATTGAGCCGGTATCGTTAAAACGTTATCATTGAAATAGGAGTTACATCAGCGCGAGCCACAATAGTTAATAGCCTGTCGCTTCAGAGAATACAGTTTACAACTCAATCCATTTCTATAAAATTGTATTTTCAAAGAGCTTTACTTTTAATATTTTATTATTTCGCTGCAAATGAAACATTAATTACATTTTTAATGAAGAGCTTACTGGTAATTATAACAGAACCAAATCTCTATACAAACATATATTATAGTCTATCTTTTGTTTGGATTTATAATTAATAATTCGTGTTTTAATTATATAATTAGTAATTAATTATTATATAATTTTGATACGTTTGTTAAATCTATATTTTAAAGTAGTTTCAACATATTATTCATGTGTTTTTTACCGATTACATACAAATATTTTGTTTTGAATGGTTTGGTGGTAGAGGGGCTATGACCGTTTGCGTAAGTACCAGCTACTCATCATTTATTCCACTACCAAACAGCAAAACTCAGTTTTGTTTGTGTAAGTGAGTCTGTAATTACAGGTACAAAGCACATAACATCTCAGTTTCCAATGTTGGTAGATCATTTGCCATGTATGGCGTAGTTATAATTGCTGAAAGGCCAATGTCTAAGGGCAGTAATGACCACTTACCACAGATAATTCGTTTACCCGCTCGCTGCCTCTGTTATAAGATAAATTGTATATAACGATTATGATTGTATACTTGAATGTTAGAATGGAATTGTTATAGTCGAAAAAGCATCTTGTAACTGGACTATATCAATAAATATGATAATTTATTTTTACGAAAATCCACTTTATAACTAGGATTAATTGAAGCCAAGTCGTGCTCAGAATTTAAACAAAATATACGACACGCGCTCAAACCTTCAATAATCGTATGTAATAAAATATAATTTTGCGATCAATATAATTCATACAAAGTAAAGAAAACATAATATATTGGTACAAACACTATTGATTTATGAACCCATTAGAATGGCAAAACAGTTTAGTGAAACCTAGACCGCGTCTACAATTTACTGGTCGCCGTTTCCGCCTGTCTGGACATTATGGGAATCTGATACACTCCAATCGTAATTCCCGCTGGATATTATATTTCGAAAAGCGAACAAAAACGAAATAAAACTTTATGGAGAGTACTGGAGACGAATATATGAGAAAAGTTAATGTCATGATTGCTTCTACGCTATGTTGAAAAGAACATCAAAATGTTCTATAATTATTTTTTATATAAAAACTTATTTTAACACAACCTCTTTAAAAAAAAATAGCAGTTCCTCCAAAGTATTTATATTAGAATCTTATACGAGACTTTTTATTCTCTATATATTTTATTCCGTTTAAACTTACTCTAGTGTTATAGGTATTACCTCTTTGAACGATAAGCCTTAAGATTCAAAGCCTTTTATTGGAAAAGAAACTTCAGAAGCGTTAATGTGTGCCTTTACCCTTCAATCGAAAATAGATTTCAATCGATCAATGAATTACTTAAAATACCTATTAAATTATCCCTAATTTGTCCAGACAAGTTTTAACAGGTATACGAGGTAGAAAAATTTTGTTGTCATTAGTAAATCTGAGTAAGAAAACACGAATTGAATTTTTCCAAATGTAAAATAGCATACCGTTTATACAGAATATGTTATAAGTGTGGTTAAGTTTGTTATTCAATCTTGCCAAAACAGCTGCGCGGATTTGGTTGAAATTCTGAATAATGATAGTTTATACGTAGACTGAAGATATAGGCTACTTAAATTACAAATGAAAATAGTGGTGAGAATTATTGTTATTTTAATTTAGAGATGCACCTAAACTATACTTTGCCTTAGCAACTTTTTAGTTGAACTATTCGTATAATTCGTAATCACAAGATGCTACTTATTATATGAAAATACCTCAGAGGTGATTCCAAATGAACTCGATGGGATGAACAAGATGGCGCCGGTTGGTGTGTCGGGTGAGCCGGGATTGGTGGAGGGCTGCTATGCCTGCTTAATGTCTCCGGTGACACCAGTGCAGCTCCCGGTGACGCTGGGCTTGGCAGAGGCGGAGCACTGCTCCCAGACATCTCGGAGTCTGCGCCAAATGTACCCCTCGACACATGGGACCCGCCCGACATGTTGTTCGCTGGTATTGAGTAGCAGCTAAAACAACAAAATTGGAATTAGATTTATATCTATGTAGACATAACACATGTTCCTGAAAGTAGTTTCTTTAAGAGTCAATCGTTCCTTGAAATAAAAAAAATATGGGTTTTTGAATACAGAGCGTTCCTTCTCATAAACTAGACAAATATTGGTAAAAAAAGTATATTATTCGATAGAAGATTTTAAAGATGATAAAAAAGCGTGGAGTTAATAACTGTTGACTTCCAAGCAGGATATATTAATTTAAATCATTGTATTAAACTAACATTTTTTAAATGTTAAAAAAGAGTAACTGGTGAGTTTCTTGCCGGTTCTTCTCGGTAGAATCTACTTTCCGAACCGGTGGTAGCTTCACTTAATTGTAAAATGACAATTTAAAAGTGCTTGTAAAAACCCACTTGAATAAAGTTTATTTTGATTTGATTTGATTTGATTTGATTTGATTTGATATAGTTTGTATTTACGTGAGTACAATATCGAAATATACAGGTATTTATATGAAAAACGATAAAAAATAATGAAATAATTATAAAAATAGTTTTAATGTTTTTTAGTAATCTTTCTTCTCGGCGTAGATAATTTAAGTAGTAAAAACAATATAACGAAGAAGTACCAGTTTTCTTAAATAACGTCTAAGGTTTCCATTACAAGTTTAAACATTATTAAAAGTTTCTTGCCATGAAACTTTTAATCCTTCCGTTAAAGTTACTTGATATTGAATTAATTCAACACGTGAAATTCAAAGGAACCGCTTTTGTTGCATAATTTATATGGACTATGATTTTAGTATATATGCTTCTTGTCTGGGATTATTTTCACGTATTATCATTACATATTATAAAACAATGTCTTCTGTCATGTCTATTCGCCTGAACGCGATAAATTCAAAAATAACTGAACGGATTAATATACTTTTTTACCAATTAATGAAGTGATTTGAGTGTACAAATGAATATACAGGGTTTGGGTATATACCAAAAGTATGCCTATATTTTTGTTATAAAGTTTTTATATAGACTTCACTTGTATACGTTACTCTATCCATACAAAGCCTTTAACTATAAACATCAATAAGTTTGAGTATGTATTATGACGTTAACTTTAAATTAGATTTCTATTCCAAAGACAAACTCGTCTGATCTTATCAATCTTATCGAATAGAAGGCTCAATAGATCTGAACAAACTCCGAATAAGAGGTTAAGGGTAAAAGATGGGGAAGAAATTGATGGCTCAAGATTTCGAGTATTTCAATCGAAGACGTAATACGCTCGCTGCTCGATTTTAATAGAGCTGTCTAAATCCTAACGAATTTTGTTCAGTCGAGATTTCAAAAATCCATTTCCTCTTTTTGAATTACACGAAATCCAAGCTTTGAATAAATCGAAGCAGTCAGTACCAATTTCATATTTAAATTTCGAATACCTCTACATTTCTGTCAATCGTTTTGCAATTTTCATAGATTATGTTTTATTTTTCAGAGGTTAATAATACTGGAATGTTGTAGGAATCACGTTCGTTCTTCCTGTCACCATTCAATTGGTATAATACAAATAATAAGCCGATTTATTGGCGCCTCTAGATATCGGAGGACGTGACGAAAATCCCGACATCCGCTCCAAATGAAATACCGTTTGACAAACTTCGCTTTCAGTTGCCGAACTTCTATCTATTTAATATTCTAACGTCAGATCTCTGGGTATTGTTACGATTTACAATGTGAATAAATCGATTGATGTCTATTGAATTCTAATGTTGACTTAATAATTTTAAGCTTGTCTTTGAAACAGCCGATCCTATACACCACTAATATGAAACGAAACTAGTAACTACCAGCTCCATATAAGTGTTATATTTAATGGAGGAGTATATGTATGTATAAATGGTCAGTGAAAAATATGATTGTTAATCGACTGAAAGGAATAGACGCCAACAAAACATTATTATTTAATGTTTTGTGTTTTAATATAAAATCTTATAATTTCTTTTTAATTATCCTCCGCATTGAGTAACACAATCAGTGATGAGAGTTCCTTCATAGATTATTGCAGAAGACAAAGCCAATGACCTTTTGTTCGTATAATCTCTCTTTAACGTCGAACAAAAGAGGTATTTGAGCACATTTCTCTTGCTGATATTTGAACTGGTATATTTTGCTTGTGAATAGTAGAATTATCTATCAGTTATACTGGATATTTCTTTGAAGAATGTGATTATTGACAATGAAAATTATATCTTAACCCTTAATGTAAACGGAACAAGAACGAAAATTGTCTACTTATTCTTATTAGCTTAGGTTTACGTTTTTGCTTTACATGTTTTGTGTAGTATAAAATAAAAAGCTTCTGATAATCTCGACCAGTTTTAATAAAACCTTTTTTTAATAAAAACTACTATAATGATAAAATAACTTCCAATTTATAATATCTTTCCTAATTATCTGTAAAAAAGTAATTTAAATTCCAACACCTTCGAAAGCACTTATTATAAACTCGTTACCCTCAACTAGACCTCGGACGATTAAATGAAATTTTAATTAAATGATACTTCGCGTCAAAATAAAATTCGTTTCAACGTGTAATCGAATAACATGAAGCGACGAGCGCGCCATTTCCGCATCCAATATGGCAGCGTTTGATTTCCTGTAGCGTTTCCCGCGTAAACGTTTTACGTGGGATTACGATGTACGTTTATTTTAATCAAGCTTCGTTGCGCCGCGCTCAACAACTGTCTTTACGGTGTTGAAATATTTATCCCTTATACCTACATCTCTATAGTCTAGGCTTGGTCTAGGTGGAAAAAAAATATCAGTTTAAATCAATAATTTGCCTGAGCTTGATATTCATATCAGACGTGACGTCATAAAGCGTTAATTACATTTATTATAATTAATATTATTTAGTGTTTGTTTTTTAGAGGTTATTCTTTCTCCTGATTAACGAAAAAGCCGATATTATAAAACTTTTAATTTTCAATGTCAAATTTGACTTTAATAATATGTTTATATGTTGCGTATGCTACAAAGCATAAACTGTTATTACATTCTATCTATACATAAAAAGAGCCGTACGATGAGGCTATTAGCACAATACGGGCGGATCGATTGCTTGGCTCAATACTATGTGTACTATAATATTTATTTATTTCAAGTTTTCGTTACGGAGTACTGGATTTCCGATAGTCAAGATTCGGAAAACGATCATCAACATCGCCCAAATTCTTTACACATAACTTGACCTAAAATAACGCGAAGTTTATTTAAAAGAACATCAGTACATTCGTAAAAAAATAATTATAAAAATGTTGAAATGGGTTAAGTGTCAAAATATAATTAAAACGAATTCAATTCACGTTTTTAAATGCAACATTATATCATTTATCTAGAACAAAGGAAGACCTTCAACTTCAAACGAACAATGGTTACTTCAAGCGGCCTAAAACACGAACCGTCTACGGTTGGGTTACAAACTACCAATACTGTTAACTAGGTCTGGTCACGATCCTCGAGCCCCTATTATACGACATATGTTTATTATATTTTTGTTCGACACGACTTGTTTGGTTTGTAAAGTCCGCATAATTTTAAAGCTGTATGTATGTATTTAAATCGAAATTTGATCAAGTTGGTAGATATTTGATACGATTACAGTTTATAGCATTGACTGGCAATGCAAACAATGATTCGCAAAAGTTAAAATCTAGATAAAAAATTAAATCTGTATGGGGAGAACGTTTTTATTATTTTCGAATAGCCTATTTTATCTTAATAAAGTTATTAATTTCGGGATATTTACCATGTTTTTTATTTTTGTTCGGTGGAGCTCGATATTTCGACATTATCTACGAATGTCTTGTTCACGAGACATGGTAAATATCTCGAAATTAATAACTTTAATACTAAAAATTAAAAAAAAAAGAAATAATAATAATAATAATAATAAAATATTCGAAGCCTTATGAATAAAAACACACTTTACTTATTCCCGCTGCAAAATTTTAACAATATGAATACTTTGTTATGAACCGATTTTATTTTAATGCTGCAGTAAAAGAAGAATTATATAAAGGGCACCACTCCACTAGATTTTAATTTTATTCGATTATTTGTATATTTTAATTTCATAGAGGAAAGTATATAAAACTTAACATATACTACGTAAGTGTCTGTAAGCCTTACATCATATCGAGTATGCAGTTTATGTGTGATCGCTCGACTATCGTTTTACTTTTATTTTCAAGAGACAAAACAAAGGCTTCCTAGCTGTAACGGTAATAGCTACGGAACCCAAATAACGAGGTTTGGGCGACAAAGATTAAAACAATTATACGATACATATGTTTTTATTTTTAAAAGAATATCAATTGCTGAAATTGTAATTTATAACAAAGAAGTATCTATATAAAAGCTACCATAGATTCGAAATCTTTTTCTAAGTTTTTGTATCGTAGATATGTAAAAATTATTCCAATGGAAGTAGTAATAAAAGTAAATAAACCTTCGTATTTCATACACTTAGCTAATACTTCAGATGAATTGTGCATTATAATCAGGAATTCTTATTAATTCCTGATTAATATATTTTTATTTATAATACATCTCTATCACGCTTTACTTATTTCCACTTTAATTTTACTGCCAAAATACCGATAACAGTTTCGTTGGCGTTCAAAACGCTATTTATTCGAAAATCCGTAGTGAATATCATAGATTAATCAAGCTCTCGACTAATGATATCGCGTCAATTTGCCGTCAAATTTTGTTTATTTGGTGTATACATGTAAATAGTAATTTTTTATATTGTAGATAGATTCCGTAAGGGGAAAATAAACTGAAAATAGACAGAAAATCAAGCTGTGCTTTAATCGGAGCAAGGATGAAGCTAGAAGTGAATGGCGTCCAAAAACGGAATAATGAAACGTCAATAGTCCAGTAGGAAACGTGGAAGATGATATAACAAATACCATAGACTGAACCTCCTTAAATTTAGCCTAGGGAGCCTATGCTCAGAAGTGATCAGAGCACGTAGATAAAGACAGTATCTTTGACGACCTCCGTGATAGAGTTGTGTGTACACTGGTTTTCATGGGTACGCCACTCTGAGGTCCCGGGTTCGATTCCCGGCCGAGTCAAGTGTAGATTATCATTAATTTTTTGTGTTGCCTTGGGTCCGGGTGTTTGTGGTACCGTCGTCACCATATCATTTTCAGAGTAATGTATGTGATGTTGTCTCATATTTATTTATTTATTATCTTGTTGTTAAGCAAGGCATTAATAGTGAGATGATGAAACGTAGATCAGACTCTAGCTACCCACGCGAATATCCTACGAGTAAAATTCACACAAAGTTCACCAATAAAATCGAGATTTACAGATATTTATAGTGAGCCTCAACGCTGTAAAACAAGTAACGAAGCATCGTTTAGCAAACATCGTTAACAAAACTCCTTTACTTGAAATACGAACTCATTCACTCAATTCACTTTCACTATCTATAATCTCACTAATCTTTGAGCGCCAGTATAAATATTATCAGTCATATACACTGTATGTTTGTAGCGTACTATGCTCTGCCAATCCATAACCGAACGATCATAAGTATCCACTTTTGATCATAAGAAAGTGGACTTAAATTCATTGACGATAGAGCTGCTTTTAGTTTACAGCATAAAGTAAATACGTTTAATAGTATATTGTAGACGGTTTCGTAGCGTTCGCTTTCGTTGGAGCCTGTTGGCCGCCCGCCCAGTGATCAATGAGCGTCTGTAGTAACTGACTTTTTACGCTGAACGTAGTTTTGTACTTTTATGCAAAGGGATGAGATAAAGGATTCAGTTACGAGCTCATTCTGTTGGGTTTAATCTGAGGAGAAAAAGCTATTCAATGATGAACGATGAAAGAGAATGTAGTGAATGTTAACATTTAATTTAAATCAATAATGATCAAACGAGTAGAATATTTTATTATGGATTTCGCGCCTGAAATATGATTAAATTGATAATTATTCAAGCATAACTTAAATTTAAGAGGGATTTAAATAAATTATCCAATTGGTATACATTACGTCCAATTCCAGTGTAGTTCGATATTATTGGATTATACGAATGAATCAATTATGCAACTGTCTGTGACGCAATTACCAATTGATTGAATATGTTCGACGCTACATAATCCACAATTGTTTACTGTTCCACGCTTCCGCCGGGCCACATTACCGTGTGGTTCCGGCATAATATAGTACCATACCATCACGACTTTTTGATGTTGCACCAATCGACTGAGGAATTTTTTGTAAAGCAAATCATTAACACAAAGTCCATCAATCACGTATCTGATGATAAATATCAATGTAACGGCAAAAGTATTACCGAAGATAGCCCAGGTGATCAACCTCATAATAATTTCCTAAATTTGTATAAACTTGTACACTGCGCCGACTCCGACCAAATGGAACAAGGGGACGAGCAATTATTGATGATGATTATGTTATTGTTGTATATCGTTCCACTCTATACAATTTTGTTGTTGTTATAAGTGTTGTTTTAAGATCAATTATAAAGTACTAGTAGTCCCCGGCGGCTTCACTCGCTTTTCAAGGGGTTGATTGTCATACAACCACAGCCTGTAAATTCCCACTGGTGGGCTAAAGGCCTCCTCTCCCTTTGAGTTGAAGGTTTGGAACATATTACACCACGCTGTTCCAATGCGGGTTGGTGGAATACACATGTGGCAGAATTTCTATGAAATTTGTCACATGCAGGTTTCCTCACGATGTTTTCCTTCACCGCTGAGCACGAGATGAATTATAAAGACAAATTAAGCACATGAATCAGCGGTACTTGCCTTGCCTTGCGTTCTAACCACTGGACCATCTCGACTCTTTGTTGGTTGTCATGTTTTATGCAAAAAAACGTAGCCTATGATATGGTACTTGAACACTAAGAAAGGATTCTTGGTGTTCAAGTTTGCTTCATATCAAAATTCATCAAATTCGGTTCAGCGGTTGGGTCGTGAAAAAGCGACACACGGACAGACAGACAGGGTTACTTAAACATTTAATAATATTAAGATATTAGATAAAAAATAACAACAAGAATAAATGAGAAACAGTTCTTTATCTATTGATGTTTATACACAATATTTACAATAAATGTTAAATATTGTTAAAGGCTTATAAATAATAATACATATTCAAAGGAGCAGAACCTTGGTCTGTATTAATGGTAGCAAAATATTTAGTTACATGACATGTGGTCGATACCGCAGGAGCCGCGTTTGTTTACAATGTAGGTAACCGTACATGTGGTTACACGAACATTATTGAGTGAGCTCTTTGAGTATTCTCCTTTCCACTTTACTCTTCACCTGACGCGGCAAAAAAAGGGTAATGGGTTATCAAAACATAAACGCCAGATGATGTTCTAACCGAGTTCTTATGTAAACCAACTACTTAAATAAAACTTAACATTATTTTTACTCGTGTGATGTATACGTTTTAATATGCATGACTTTAGTGCAGTTCAGTACTGAGATGTATAAAAATACGTGAGCCACTGATGTGTGTGTTTGTGTATGTGTGTGTGAGTATTCTCAACTATTAAAACGATGACAAAAATTATATATAGTAATAAATTTAACTAGCTATATAAATCTTGTAAAAGAAAAGAATAGAAACAATGTCCACGTAAAAAAAGACTAAAAGAGTAGTGTTTTACTACCGCGCGAATATTCACTCCCTCTTTGCAGTTTCCCGTTTTGTTTCGTGAGTTTTTTTTAGCCAAGATGCTCGGCGAAATGGTCGTAAGAAAGAATAAGTAATAACTTCTTACGAGAAGTATGTTGTTACTTTTTGGCTTAGGCTAGAATTGTTGCATCATTTCACTCGCCTTATATATGAACAGAAAATAGTAAAGCCTTAACAAACGCTTTCGTGTAAAAGAAAATATACAAAATTTAGGACAAATTGCTTCATCATTCGCTCTTTAACACATATCAAGTGAACAAATGCTCCAGTTGCTATTTCATTAGCGAAGGGTCGCGTGAGATATACACATTCTCTTGCATTTTAAAATTAATAGTCGACCACCCTTGTCAACGGACGTTCGCGGGGTAACCGGTCAATGACCCCAAGTATTTAGGACGAACCGGGGCTTTATAACATTGAAACAAATACGCCAGGAAGTAGGGCGAGGGGTTCGAAGCGTCAATGGTTTCCTATCCTGACTTCAAACTTTGACAACTTCTTAAGGTAAATTATTCATCAAGGGACTCGGGATATACTTGTTTGCCTGTCCCTTAAGACGGCTTAAACCCTTATGACCGTCGTAATTTCATCAGACCAGCGTGAACAGTTTCTAAATTAAACATTTAACTTTAACAACCATTAAGAGCAGCGACTACCTTTCGATGGCATCAGCGTCGACTTCGTTTCCATTGGCCAAGGTTTCTGTAATCTTCATCGCTACGGATTTCTTCGAATCACAAATGATCCCTTTCATGTAAACGCTAGTGTCAAATCATTTTTAACTTTCAATAGCAACACGCAGGTCGCCGCGAACGCACTCTCCACACTGAATTAGATGAGAGCAACGCGGGGGATCTAATTCGATGATACCCAGCTCGATTGCAGCAATTTTGTCCTGCTATTATTGCAAGCACGAGGGCGGGACAGGACATAAGCTCTCGAGCGAAATTGTTGTACAAATAGGTTATTAACGGCCTCAAATGTGACTGACTTCGGGACGTGGGAATGTCAGGGACATATTATCGGTTCTCTTGATCGTAAGAAACAGAATACGATGAACGCAACATCAATACCTTTATTGTGGAGAGAATCCATAGAAGTGACTGGTGTCTATGATGAGGTTAATTTTTTGTAGTAAATTCTTGGAGTTTAATGAGTATAAAATCATAAGGGAACCGATATTATATTAAAACGGGCAGATAGTCGGTGCAGATAAGTAAGCTACAAAGCCTTATTCTTTGACCAACAGTAGGATATTTATGGCTTTACTTTATCTTTTTCAAGGTTTTTTTTTTGTACCTAGACGGAAAAGTATACACTACAATACGAGTACAGGCGTTTCTAATGTATTTTAGTATTTTGATGAATCAAAAACATGATAAACTTGTATCCTAATTATTTTAGATAAAATTAATTACTACGTGGTATAAATATAGTACGTTTTACCTTACTTTCTGGATGGGTATGTATATTATTCAGCTATTATAACAAAGGGTATTTTGCGCAAGAGCTGTAATTGAGGGACGCAGGGGTCGGATGGTTACGGATGCGGATATTGTCGATTTCACTGCGGAGACAGTCTGTGACCATGATTCTGAATGGAAATACGATTTTCCTTTTTTTAATTGATTTGTAAGACAGCTGAACAATAATCCATGTTATACTTCATAATCATAAACAAATGCCCTGTCATCGTCTGATTTAGGATGTTATGACCCTTGAGATCAGACGTCAACGAGGCCTGAAGTTGCACAAACTTCCGCTTCGAGCCGGAGTTTGAAACCAAGACATCTAGTCTGACGCCTTATATCAAGCCAGCACACAAAGATACAGATAATTAAGAATGAACGATTGTATTGAAGATACAGCTGAAGTTAACTGACTGACTGAGCTTCCACTAAACATTTAGAACGCATTAGAACAGCGTAGTGGAATATGTTCCAAAACCTTCTCCTCATAGGAAACCTTATCCCAGCAGTGGGAAATTTACAGTGTTGTGGTTCTTGATATTATTGAAACCCTATCAAAACATTTGCCTAAAATATTTTGTACTCTTATATTTGGTTTTATTTGTCTGTCATTTTTAATGGTTTGGATCATAAACATTACTTTGAATTGCCGACGATGCACTAAAAATAATTAATTTAAAAAAAAACACAAAGACCGATATTTCTAAAAAAAAGAATGTTGACCAAATTTACGTCCACCGACGATTTATAATATGCCGCTAAAAATATTCTCCGGTTAATCTCACCGTGTGAGCATGTAACTCGCAAAATGCACAACTACCGGCCACGGAAGATTAGTGTCAATTTAAATTTACGATCACATTCGCGGCTCACGTGACCGCCGGTGATTTTGTAACAGGTCGATTACGCTGCCATTTTGTTCTTAAGCCTTTTAAAACAATCGAGTATGAAATACAAGTTAGTTCATTAGCGTAGTCTTGAATACCGAATTGAAGCTTTTTTGCAGCAGTATCGTCGAAAGATCCTTCATTTTCCAAAATAAAAAATATATTTTACTCATTCAAAGACGTTCTTAAGTCTGATGTCTTATTTTAAGTAAATGCTTCTAATGATGGATTACATAAAACATTTTATTTCTTGAGACTTACTTGAAAGACAACTTATTATCCACTATTTAATTTATTAATATAAAGCCACATTTTTTTTAGTTACGTACTATCAAAATATATGTACTTTACTCAAGCAGGCTTTTGCAAGCACTAATGAATCCTCATTTAAGAATACATATATTAAGTAAAGCTACCACCGGTTCAAAATTTAGCTTCTGCGAAGAAGAGCAGCAAGAAACTCAGTAGTTACTCTTATCAGTTCTTTTTGTTAGTGTCTTAACTAATTACGAGAGAGTACACATTCTTATGCGAATCACGTAAGATGGAAGAGACGCGACTCCTTTATATACTATTATACCTTCGATTGACCGATTAAGTCGAGATTGAAAAATCAATTAAAATTTTCAAAGCAAACTAAACATATGTGCTTCACTTTCATTTTTGCCTTATACAATATCGTCACCGTAACTAAATTTTAACCAAAGTTTCACACTCACAATATATTTTCAAAGAAATTACGTATGTCATGGTCTGAGTGTTCATATTATATTTATATTGTGTGTATTCCCAAGCCCTCGACACAGCATTCAGGCAAAAGTAGTTGAGTGTGAAGCGTTTTTTATAAGAATATCTCGACATCGTCAACAAAAAATCAACATTTATTCAATGATGATAAATTCCAATGCCTTAAGAGTAAATTACAGTGATATAGCATTTCCTTAATAGTTGCTGAAAAACAATTACAACTATTCAAAAATGAAAACCAAAGTGTTAAACCATAAGCAAAATTTGTAAGTAAGAACAGTTACTGTATAAAACACAAAAAATACATTTATATTTTATAAAATAAGTACTTTACAGAAACCCCATTTTATTTGACATACAAATAAAACAATATGAGTTATTACCGTCACACAAAAAGCAAATGTTGTAGTATAATAAGTGTTCATTAAAACTTCACGTAATTATTATTTACTCATATATTTTTATTACTTAAAGTCGTTGGCCAAAAGGCGACGCGCAGTCTCGTTTCAAGCACGCTCGCGCTTGCTAAGAACACGAATTCAATTTATAAGCAAATCTCGACTTTAATCCGATGAAATAAATCTCATTTTGCAGTAATAGATTGCTGGTACGATTTTGTCTAGCTCTGCATACATAAATTGTACCATTTAGTAGAGACTGGAATAGATGGAAATATTCTCCGTGGAGTAGTGGCGATTTGCATAATAATTCATTCAAGAACTTCCTCATAAGTGGGAATGCTTCGGATTAATTCGGACAATACCGTAAATGTATTATTAAATCTATTAGCGTTTCTCTAATCGGTCCGGACTGTGTCAGAAGCTTCTGATATCTTCTACGTCATTCTATGGTAAAGCAACAATCTGTAAATGTCCCACTTTTGATTGCAACCTCTCCTTTTGGGTAAACAATCCGTTTGTATGTTTAAATAAAATGTCGCAGTAATTTGTACGTGTATATTTTCACTTAAAGTTTTATGCTAATTTGAATCAAAATAAAATATGGTTAACACTATTTACCTAATAGTAATCTAAAGTTATTACGTCTTTGATTTGTTTACAAAAAAAAGTAAGAAAAGCCTTTATTTTATACTGTATGGGGAAATAAGCTAGTATTATCATTATTTCTCCTCTAACGAATGTTCTCGAACTTTTGCTTTCCTAGTAATTGGCGAACAATAATATCAAGTGATATTGTTCTTTTCAATGAAACTGCTTGGAAGTGCTCATTAAAGAAACTTGACGTTTTCGCCCTGATTGCGAAGTCCCGCCAGCGGCGTCGTGACAGTTTATCACAGGAACAAATGTTGTCCTTCCGTCTGGCAGATAACTTTGTTATATACACTTGACATAACGTTACGAGAACAAAAACAAGAATTATTATGTTCGTTTGTTGTTCATATGCAAGAACACTTAATATTCTTGACTAGATTTAAATCTTTTGTAAAAAGATTTACGATGATTCTAGACAAGAGCACTATAAACAAATAAAATGGGCGCTAAAAGCTTTACGCTTTTAAATATCCAACTGGAAATACTCACAACAGTACATCGAAAGTTTAATGTTAACATTATAAACACTGAATTATGAAAGTAACCGCTGTTATATAAATATAAGTGAATATTCCACGACTGTGTAAAAACTCGAAGAGAAAGAATTTTGGAGCTTATCTACCACGTGACTTCAGTAGTTGGATACGTATTACAAAGTATCAAGTATACAATATTTCCTGAGGATGTTTTTTTCCACTGCTTTTGGTGGTCACCAAACATTTTTTAACAAAAATTAAATACATAAAAGTTGTCAGCTCCTTGATCGGATTTTAAACTGCAAACATTAATTAAGATTTACGTTTTTAAGCCACTGACCCCTGTCGGCTCTTATATTGGCTGTTAGATTTAAATGAACACCAAAATGCCTTACATCATAATAATAAATAGTCATAAATATAATATACTAAAATCATTTACTAAGGATTCCTCGATATTATCGATTTTTTTTTTATTTTTATAACTAGCGCTTGCAATTCATATTCCATGAACGCCTAGACATTTTACAAGGCAGGAATGTATTCCCCCAATAAGCTGCGTAGGCGACACACGTCGAGAGGTGGAGAGGCAGCGGAGACATCTGTAGGGTCCTCCAAGTCACAATAGCTATAAGCTAGGCGGTAGATGCATCTCGCACAATGCTCCATAAAACTTCAAACGGCATAACTCAGTTATATTTAATGACCTGCCCTTTAATTTTCATTTACAAAGGATTAGAAATATAAATAAAAGTCAAATATCTCAGGAAACATTTTTAATGTTATTTTTTTTTATGTAGTAAATAGTGTTCTATACGGGATATCGATTACCCAATTTAAATAAAGAACGATTCTGTAACCAAAATACGTTGCTACATTTTTAAGATTAGCGTGTGTTATTTTTACGTACAGATCCTAAAGCATTAAGCCGAAAATATACAAAATGAATATAAAATACCAAAATTTGTATACTGTAATCCCTACAACATCGTTGTGAAAACGCAATTTTACAGCGGTATTTATAGTTCTGAAGCTGACTAAATATAGCGTCATGGCAACACCACGGCCCATTAACGTTATCTCCCTACAAATCACCATTGCCTATTTTCACACGATCACAGAACCAGTATACGCACACATGTGCCATCAATTACGTAAAAGGAAATATAAGTATCTGAGATTTCATCTCAATTTAATGTATACCCATATAAATATCCTACTTGTCATTTACTCCTTGTTTTATTTTACTGTTCAAAGCTATGGAGTCAAGTATGAAGCGGTTCGAAACAGAAATATTAAAAAGGGCTTAAGTACAATTGTAAAAGATTCAAGTCGTAGATTAAATCAATCTCTCCTTGAAAGTCACTTACTATATGTCTTGTATATTTATATACGTTTCCGAAACTTTTTGTTGAAGTTCTAATAAAAACTATAACATATTTTAAACGGTGTAAATGATGAATTTTGTTATCAAGTACGATTGTTTTAGGAAAATTTCATAGAACGTACAAATAACGAGAAAAGTTACCGTATTACCTGCCAGCATATAAATAGAACAAAAACAAAAAGTTCTGAATTTAAATATTATCGAATGAAAGCATACAGTTCTAAAACAGTCTATCTTTGTCTCCAATATAGATACTATAACTAAAACAGAGCATTTATTAATAATTCATGGGACATTATTTGGTTTTTAGCTACAAAAATATACATGAGCAGAAAATAGCACACTAACCGCCACTCAAAGCGCCTCCATACACCAACAGCGTTCATTAACCACACAAAAGTGTACATTTGAAAACTAGAGTAATATCAAAGTTTTGATCAAAGTGGAAGCGACAGCGAACAATGAAAAAAGCGCAGGAACTACAATATGCATTTTCTTCGCGGACAATGTGCGAAATATAAAGTGCTGAAAAGCGCTTTCGTGCTATCTTTTTAAAAACTTTACAATTTTGTTGTCACTGTATTCTAAATTACAGCATTCGATGAATATGTATCTAAACATTAATACTAGTTATAAGAAATTTAATATCAGCGGTAAGATGCCGTAAAGTATTAGTAAGGGCTTCTCTCGCTAATTACATTCCGGCTATCATCGACCCCGATGTCTTATAATATTCCCGCTCAAGTAACTCGTAAAATGACTCGATTTACTGAGAAGGATGACACAAATTCTATGCCAGCGTTACTGCAAGGCGCGTATTCGAGATTAATCGCGTTACTGAATCGTTTGAGGAAAAATAATTTGAAGGTAAAATACAAGATATTATAATGTACCGCGTTAGGCTCCGCTAAAGGGTTTTATTATAATTAAAATAAATACAGTTAATTAATTCCAATGTAATTTGCTTATTCTAAGTCAGATAACCAACGGTGGCGGTATAGGGGCAATAGTGGACACTTGGTGCTTCCCAGGAGTATACATAAGAATGTAAATACATTATTTAAATATGTTTAAAAACTTGTTTTTATAAATAAATATGCTATATACAATAAATATTTATAAAATAATGCTACTGCTAGTTTTCTTTAGTTATCACTTTAATTGGAATTTTATAATTAGTATACAAAACTTCCGCACTAGTGATAGACGAAAAGCCTCAAGTGACGTTTCTCCTTTTTCGATAATTTCGATTTAATTAGTTTCGGGATGATACCTTTTCTTCTCGAAATTAACAGCACAGACTCTACCACCACATGAGATTCTAAATTACAATTAATTTTGTGTTCACATCTTTGTAACAAAAACAAAATCAAAACAATGATTATCGTTGCGTTGAAATTCACTCCTAAAAGGTAAGCAATCTATGGTCTAAATTTTATCCCGATGAAAATGTAACAACGGTACAGTTGTATCGAAAATTGGCTACTTTCATTATAAAAGATTTTAAGGGCCTGGAAGAATATAACAAAGAATAGACATGAAAGCGTTTCCGTATCAAAACAATGCAACCCATGGGGAGCCCCAACTTCCGGCACCTAATGTCAGAGAGGGAGATCATGGATCCACTTTATAGAGCATCTCTATATTTATGTATAATAGATTAACGAATATTTTCACAATGTTTTTGTTTTATAAATGAAACAAAGGAACCCATAAATCATAAATGTTGCCAGTTCAGACTGAAGCGTCAATAAAATATTCTCTAGTATAAAGATTGATTGAGCAATATATTATATCCGGTATATCAATATGGCTAGCCTAGTAAGTAATAATTAATTCTACTATAATGTAATCGCTATATTACCATTTAATAACATAAGACTAGCTTCTTTTATTACTCTAAATCAAGAATTTATTATTAGGTTATTAAGATAATTAACCATAGGGTACATTAGATTACCCGTATTATAGAATATTAAAAAAAAATGCACGTAACAGTTACCTACCGTAATTACTTCATATTATTGAACAAAGTCCTTCCGCAGTGTTTGTATGTTTATTTGTCTGAAAGCAATAAACTTAAGCATCGTCAAATCAAATGTAATTATATGAACGTCGCAAATGCTGCGTATGCCAAAAACCAAAAAAAACGAAAAGATTTATATAATGTATATTAAGATATTAACATTTTATGTAAACTCTTATACGGAACTAAGCCGAGAATGCTGGTATTTTATAAAATATTATGAAGTTATTTTTTTATTATTTCTAATAACCATAATTCAATTAGTAATTTGTATTTCTATTGGTTGTATTTGTATGTCCATACAGTTAATAACAAACAGCTAGCACAATCTTAATTGTTCAAGCTTGGAACAGGATAAGCATTAATCTAGAGTAAGGATTTAATTCAACAACGGGACTAAATAAACAATGCAATAACGTAAATGCAGTTCGATTAACCCTACTCTAAGAGCTTACAAGATCTACATATAAATACAGATAAACAAAGGCTTACCTAGTTTCTGTTAAGGAAGGTAAACAACTATAACTGCGATAACATAGTTGAATAATTATATCTTAGAAATTAGGAAAGCATTATTTATTCACGACGTAAATAAACACAAGATGTTTTAAATATTTGAACTTGTTATTTAAACCTTAACTTCTATGAAGTAAAATATAAATGTGTTTTAACTGATCTGATTAGAATTACTGATACGATAAATATGTCGATTTCAATGTACCCTTGTCATCCTAAATATTCGTACATTTCTAATTTAAATAGACTTCATTTGTCTTTTGATAACGATCGCAAGCGTAGCCTCAACGTTAAAAAGAAACATGTACCTTAATAAAAAATCACGGTTACTACATTTTAATAATATAAGTTGAAACATTCGTAAAAAAACTTCCGACATCTCAATTTCCAAATCCTTGTATGACATTAAATCTATTATAGTAATTTATCATCACGTCGTCATCCCAATGTTATTCAAATCGAGTAACTCAAACATTTTTATCAAAGATCGTACGTGACTCAAACAAAAAAACCTCAACGATGATTCCTGCAATGTTGCCACCGTATAAATTGATGGTTTCCCCATTTAAATAGTGAACCTAGAATAACAATGTTTGATTTATGACGCGTGATAGGTCGTTGAGTAAAATATTACCCGCGAGGGCGTCAAGAATGGGGGAGATGCGAGGCTTCTTTGTAGGAAGATTCAACGCAGATATGACTTTTATTCAAACGCAACCTATTGTATAGATATTTAAGTTAAGCAAATTGGTGTTTTATTGACCGTTTAAAAGGAAATTTAACTCTTATTGTTACATCTCAATGAATGTGCTAATGTATGATTTGTTTTTGTAACTCGATCTTGTTCTCGGCGGTATAGGAAGACACCATGAGTGTACTGTCTGCATATCTCGAATTAAACTGTCACATGTGTGCCATACACTCAGCCCTGTAATACGTTGGTTTTTACAATGTTACACGTTTACTATTTATGTAACGAATGTTGTGAGTGAGTATTTCTTAATCGAATGTACTGTGTACCTATAATATTTGACGTAGTGTTGAGCTTTTAACGCCTATAATATAGTTCAGTTACCATTTACAGTTTTCAATGTTATTTATAAACTAGCTATGTTCGCGAATTTGTACGCCTATCAATTTAACGATTTTTTTTTTTATTGTAGCTTAATTAACTCCTAATAATACCAGTTTTCTGTCAGTGAAAATCCTGTCAGATATTAGCCGGAACAAACATACATAGAGTCGAAAATTAAAAAAACATTATTTTGGTATATGTACCGTGTATATTGAGTATTAAATAAAAAAGAGCTTTTTTAATATTACAAACACACACTCCCATTTTATTATAAGTATAGATTACATTTAATTTTAAATCGGACTCATTTAATCGAGAGATTATAATTTTATAATGTCAGTTAATTAACAACCGGGGAACATAAAGTATTGAAACTGCTTTGTATTATCGATTAGGTTAATTTTCCTCTGGAACTTCAATTATGTTCAGGCTATCTTATAATGCCTTTTACTTATTCCGGCATAACGGCATCTGTTACCTTGCACGCCTGAGATATGAGCCTCAACGCCCCAATGTATAATGGGCGTGAATAACCATTATACTAGCATAGATGGAGGCATAACGCTAACGATATTTGCATTGTTTCGAATATATTGATTTTGGATTAAAGCGAAAATGGTAGTTTTAGCTTGTGGGGTTTCGAAAGGTTGTGTCGATATGACAGTCATATATTATAAGTCATCTTGATTTTTGCTGTTAATATTATAAAAATAAATAGCAAATCATTCCAGTTTTAAGTGTATAAAGTTCCAGTAATTGTTCATTTCTTTTTCTCGTATAACATGTAAATATAATAAATAAATAAATATAAATATGAGACAACATCACATACATTACCCTGATCCCAATGTAAGTAGCTAAAGCACTTGTGTTATGGAAAATCAGAAGTAACGACGGTACCACAAACACCCAGACCCAAGACAACGTTGAAAATTACTGATAATCTACATCGACTCGGCCGGGAATCGAACCCGGGACCTCAGGTGGCGTACCCATGAAAACCGGTGTACTCACCACTCGACCACGGAGGTCGTCAAATATATATACATATAATATTGACTAACATTAAAGTTTATATTTTTATATTTCCTTTTACTCGTACTCAAGATGAATACTGTGCTTATTTACAACGTATTATATATAACGTATAACAGAAAAAAATAGTGGGATAGCATAAAAATTTAAGAGTTATATATAATTTTAAATAAAAAACATGCGAGTCGTTTATGGTAAAGACTGTTATCAAGTACCGTAAATAAATTAGCGTTATATATCAAGTATATAATGGTAATTTACATAAACTATAGAACTAGTATTTTTCACAGTATTAGTCTCCCTTAATGTAATTGAGATGGTAATTTGATTTGTAGTCGATGAAAATACGAAGGGAGTGCTTAAGGTAATTGGCACTTGATAACCTGCCTAGACAAGGGAAGAGATCGCTTTGCGGAGTGATGACTGTATTCTTATTATTACTTTAGTCAGTCAAAAGAGCGAATGTTTGACTTGATGGTTGTAAGTCACCTTCTTCTATTAATATTCGGACCAAAACACATTAAAATTATTGCTACGCCAATCCATGCCAATCTTTGAAATCAACAATGTTATTTATATGTGCTATTCTACAAGCAACACTTACTATTTTTCTGTTACTATTTAATGGGTGAGTAAACTCATGTAACTACTCACAAGGGCTTATGCCCTTGTTAGTATCTAATGTCTTGTTTCCAATATCGGGGGCGCATTCTCGATGTAAGAAATAATTAATATTTCTGTGTCTATGGGCAGTAGTGACCTGACTTAAAATCACCATCAGGTGACCGTTAAACCACCACAGTAAAAAGCACCTGTGTTTCGTAACACGATAGCATAGTAAGAGCTCTGATTAGTCTTATCAACTCCTGTGTAAATAAATCGAAAGAAACCCTATAGCTGAATTATTTGCACATTGCAGTTCAGTATTTAAGACTTGTTTAATGAAATTGGAAACGAATCAAAATTAGGTTTAATTTAATTTAATTAATTTGCGCCGATAGTATGTTTTAATTCCAAACTAAAACATACTATCGGCTACAAACTAGTTTATTGAACCTGCCGGGCTTTCAAGGCACTATTTAAATTAGAATAACGAGTTAATACAACATTTTAACTTGATATTTTTGCTATTTTAATATTACCGTCTTATAATAACACTAAAATAATGTCGGTGAGCTGAAGTAGACTACTTTAACTATGAACGCTATTAATAAAAAAACGTAATTCCTACACTCAACGCGAACGATCACACAAAGTTATTTAAAATTAATAGCATGGTGGGTAGGATTGTTAGCGCAATTTTAACTTACATTAAGGTTTTCAATTTTAGAAGCGGAAGTTCCTTCATCGCGGATGAATATTCTGGTGTAATCATTAAAGCGATTAAGTTTATTACCTATCCTAGACACGCTTTATACGGTATAGACTTTTATACAAAAGTTTTTAAATAAATCGCATTTGTAAGTCTAGCAATTTAATAAAACCTTTGAAATCTCATAGTACGAATAGATATTCGATTGGATTGGCTGTTAAAGTTGAGTCCGATTTTATCCTTACTATCAAATCCTATTCGAGACCTGTAGATACTCGAAACTATTATATTAGAGCCAGTATTTGTGTTTTATTCGTTTAGCTAAAATCCGTTTTGGGATATTATAAGGAATTCATAACACAATGATATGGGTTTAAATATTGTAAAGACACTTGAAAATAATAGATATAAATTATTTTCAGAAGTAGAGGTTAAAAAGTAACTACTGAGTTTCATGCCGGTGATAGAGTTACATTTGATCCAAAACTGTTATATGAAAATGTTGCTTTTATAATTATACTTGAATAAATAATAAGTATTGTGTTTGATTGATTAATAGAACCACGTCTTTGGTTTATCCAAAATCAAATTTTGATTTAATAATGTTTGATAACAATTTTATCCCAAATAAATGTATAACAACATATTCATTTCGTACGTTAGTTCGAAATATATTTGATAATATTTTTATTTCTACTAGAGTATTGGCTGCCAATGTGCAGTCAGAGTAAGAAAACCATCGTCACTTTTCAAATTCATTCCTTTATCAAGTCTTAAAGTCTTAGTTCCTTTTGAACTAAATCACAAAACTAACAACTTTATATAATATTAAACTTACATAGTATGATAACTCGATTCAAAATAGTGTAACATCTTTGTTTTATATCATATGAAATCTTTTTAATGGCGTAATTAGACATTCCATATTTAAATTAGATATGACATCTTCTACTGAATTATCAAAATATTTCTGTCAGTGGCATATATGCTCGATCGGTAATGCAGATTATCGTTCATAGTGAGCACGCGAAAATAGATCGTAAGGTGACGAACCATTTTTTACCTCGACTGTACATAGTTTGGTATGTCATCCCATTATGAAAAATACCGCCTGTTTATATTTTGTCATTTCTATGAAATATATTTGTAAAGGTAAGTCAAAGGCCTCATTCATCCTGTAATTATCCTAGGCGAAAGAAACTTATACGCCAAATTCTATAGAAACCAGTACACATTATTTGTTAAATATTTCGACATATGAAATTAGACACATAACAATTTCGAAAATATAAAATAAAAAAGTAAACGTTTAATTTATTACGCGCTAGAAAGTACATGTTAATTACAGTGATTAATAATTACTGATATTTTTAAAGGTAATGCGTATTAAAAATCATATGAGGATAACTTTAATCTTTGCTCATCATGCCAGACACATTTGTTCTAAGATTTCATATAAATTCTGCTCCTTAAGCGCTATGAGTGTTTTATAGTCTCAAGCGTCAAAAAACTTATATGCTTTATATTTTTCAACGTCTACCGCGTTTGCTGAGAGTGACGTTAAGAAAAATATCTTGCTCGTGGAAATTAAATATCAACAGTAGCGTTGTGTATCTTCGTTTATACATACATACAGCGTTATTGTAATTTGTTATTGTATTTACTTTTATTGCAATATATACATGCTCAACAAAGCCTGTAAATTTCCCTAAGCCTGTTTTTTACTAAGGCTTTTTCTCTTAGGAGAAAGTTTAGAACATATTCCACCACACTGTTCTAATGCTGGTTGGTGTAATACACATATGGCGGAATTTCTTTGAAATTAGACACATGCATATTTCCTCACAATGTTTTCCTTCACCCCAAACACGAGATGAATTATAAACACAAATTAAGCACATGAATATTCAGTGATGCTTGCCTGGGTTTGAACCCGCAATCGTCGGTTAAGATGCATGCGTTCTAAACACAGGGCCATCTCGGCTTACGTACTCATTTACATTACAAATCCAATATATTAAATGTCATCATATTTGTTGTTCATTTATTAGTAGTAGACTTATGTGTTGTCAAATATACCCATGTCGCTTAAATTTTCACTAACACGTATGCAAAGTTCACGAGCAACTATACAAGTCAATTATT
The DNA here is from genome assembly GCF_905220365.1 of Vanessa cardui. Taxonomy (NCBI): domain Eukaryota; kingdom Metazoa; phylum Arthropoda; class Insecta; order Lepidoptera; family Nymphalidae; genus Vanessa; species Vanessa cardui. Next base: position 5,944,298 of record NC_061126.1, read on the forward strand.
GTCGTGACAGCGAATTCAGAACTCGAGGTGTTCTAATTAATTGTATTATACAGCCTTCGTAATATCGGTTTACTTGATAGATATAACCTTATTTACTAAACATTGTTACTGTTCGTTTTACACAATTTATTTATTATATTATATACACATATCTGTTATATTTATATATAGTAATTTAAGTATTATACGAGAAAGCCCAGTAATTAGAACACCAGGCAAGTACCACTGAATTTTCATGTGCTTAAATTGTGTTTATAATTAAGCTCGTACTCGGCGTACCCAGCAGTGGGAAATTTACAGGCTGTTAATGAAAAAAAATTAATGACTATGTGAAAACGCATAATTAAAATGTTTGAAGAAATTTCTAATCAGTAATTCTGAGTATAAAGTGCGAAGTATTTCGAAAAGGAAGCAACACTTTTGTTTGTATAAGCGAATAAAAACGCGACTTCTATTGACTGACGCGAGGCACGCGATTCGGCAAATACGGCTGACTATCAAATGTCAATGTTATGTGAACGTTTCCCCTTTAATCATGCACCGGTTTCGTCACTCCGCAGCGCGACAGACTGTTTCGGTGCAATTTAGGGATCGCTCTTGCTGAGCTGTCTGGCGTGAAATTAGCGTCACATGTCGGCTCAAGTGCCAACCACTCATATGTTCATGTTACCGATTACGCCATAAACACTGCAATAGTGGATAGACTTTTAAAGGATCGCGGGAAGTTTCCAAGTGGCCATACAAATGAATGTTGATAATTATAAATGTGTAAGAAGAATGCCTGTGGGAATTCTGAGATAGGTTTTCATCGTACTTTTCGTTCTCATTTCCGTCCTTTTGTTTATGGAATTCATCCAATTTACACAAGAATCGTTGAGGCCCAGTTCATTATTTAAGTTCATTAAGACATTTGTCTCATTATACTTTAAAAATACAACCAACTGATTGTTCGAATGGCCTAAAAAATATATTTTTAAAGTCGGTTAGACATATCATCAAATTTATCATCGTCGCTATTCAATAAATATATGATATTAATTTACAACAGACACACTTATCACACCAGTACCAGAAGCCCTTCACGCTGACCGCAACTCCTCGAGAAATAGTTCAGTACTAAATGTTCTCTGACCTGTTGTGTGCGGAGTCGTAATAACCGACGAACTCCAACTGAAATTTTAAGTGCTCCAACTCTACCGAGGTCAATGGGATGCGTATTGGAGCATACAAAGTTTATTTTTCTCTCGAAACATTATTTGCTTACCTATTTTGCGAATATTTCATATTAACGCTTATTGCTTTATTGCTTTCCGGGACCATGTAAACTTATCTAGTTTACATGGTCTTCTGGGTACACCAAAATGCATGGTTTAAGAAAATGACAGATTTTCTGTTAAGAGACTTTTAGTAACAGACTAGTACGTTTCGAAATTGGTCGTGTTACATCCCTTGATGTAAATTATGGAACGCCTTTAGTCCTACATCCATCAAATTAATGAAAAGAAAATGGAGATTCCATTTGATGAACTGAATGAACCTTCCTCATGTATATCTTCTTTAAGAATTCCGGCGTAAATCATGGAGCAAAACATTAACATATTCATTAGTATTTACTTTTATTTTACAAAAAGAGCATATAATTGCTTGTGATCACATTTGCCCATTGAACTTACGATTAGAAAGAATCAAGAAGGTACCTTCCTCGATAAGGTATCCCATAGATCTAATAGAAATACAATAGTATACATACATTCTCGTTTTCTTTTCACTAAACACACACAAGTGATGACCAAATAATAACAGTAAATTGTTTCCATGAAATATGTGAATGCATACGCATGATAAATCGTACGCATTAATCTTAGCTAAAAGGCGGAGAAGCGATTATGATAAATGGAATCTCATAAAAATACATTAGAGCAAGAACGTACATAGATACACTCATATATTATTACATATACGCATAATTGAAATCAAAATATCTTTATTGAGTTATAATTTTGTTAAAATAATAATTTAGTAGGAAAGAATTCAATTCTACGATCTATGAACGATAGGTCAGCTACTAATGACAGGTTTTCTTACTGCTTGTGCTACATATTGGCTGTACTAATGATAATTTCAACCTGCGTGTGGTAAGGCCCCCTTTCTCTGACAATACATTAAGGCGACTTTAGCTGTTATCAAAAACCTCTAAACATGTACTTAAAGGTAAATTATTTTAATCCAATGTAATTCTGGCTTGTCCCTTTGTACTATGAAAGACAGCTTTCGATAAAACCATTAGAGATTAGATTTTGAAGATAATAGTGAGTGAATAAAAATTAATTGGTATGCATTAGTAGATATTATTTATTATAAGGGAAATTATTCATTATTTTTTAAGCTTTTTTCATGCAGTATTTCGAAAGCAATCGATACGAATTTGTTTAATTGCTTGATATTCATAATGAAATTTATACTCCAACAGTGATATAGTTAATATTTTTATAAATCTTAGAGAATACAATAGAGCAACATGCGTTGCCATGAAATTACCAAAGTTTACCATAATTAAAGGTACCTGTTACGTTTTGATTAATTTAATATATTCATCATTTTAGAGTAATTATATGAAATTAAGACATATTAATTTTAATTATCAGTATGAATCAATCACAAATCTAAGGATAATTTAATAAGATTATATATAAAGGTTCTTTATCAATTATATGAATCGACAACGAGTAAATTCCAAAAATCGTACATTTAAAGTGAGAAACAATTAGTTACCTTTTAAAATCTGAACTGAAACGGCGCCGGCGAATCGCAATTAACTTTACATTGAAGTTGACAAAGGACGCTTTGAATGTCATAGGCAATGTTTGTTTCGAGCGCGGGAATTTTCGAATAAGTACTATTACGACTACAGTCCGAAGTACAACAGGTTACCCGAAGCCTTTTTTACTAACATTGATTTTTTTATGGTGTAGGTTGACGGTCGCGCATATGGGCCACCTGATGGTAAGTGGTCACCATTACCCACAGACAATGACGCTGTAAGAAATATTAACTATTCCTTAAATCATCAATGCGCCACCAACCTTGGGAACTAAGATATTATGTGCCTTGTGCCTGTAGTTACACTGGCTCACTCACTCTTCAAACCGGAACACAACAATACTGAGTACTGTTGTTTGGCGGTAGAATAACTGATGAGTGGATGGTACCTACCCAGACGGGCTTGCACAAAGCCCTACCACCAAGTAAAATTGATAGTGACTTGACAGTCGTTCCCTATATTAATATTATAAATGTGAAAGTAGCTTAGTCTGTCTGCATGTCGCTCTTTCACGACCAAACCGCTGAACCGAATTTGATGAGATATTGTATAAAGCAAACTTTTACTCCAAGAAACATTTTTTCCTAACATCCGATACCCCATACACAAGCGAAACCGCGGGAAAAAACCAGTACAAAGTTATTTTTAATATCACTTTATGTTTGTAATAATTTTATTACAATTGATGGAAAGATTCAAACAATGTACATCCATTTCCCTGTTAAAATGTTATTGTAGACAAACCATAATGCGTTAATTGTGACCCCTCTAAAGCTAACAAAGCCCCTCCGATGAGATGTTATGGAGCGTGATGTTTTATTAGTAAAATTTATTATTTTATGTCATTCTTTGTTTTGGTAACGGAGTACGTAAATTACATTACACAAAAACACTGTGGGATCTCGTAGCCTAAGTTGAACTGTTTGTATTTTCTACCATCTGAAGTTTATATTTCTTTTTTCTATCTTTTAACAAGACTTATTGGTAAAACAAAAATACATTTTAATATTACATTAAATACTTGGACAAAAAGTATTATATACTTACAATTATTATATATATATATTTTTTTAAACATCCCGACGAATTGTTATATTTAAAAGATATTAACTTATTCTAAATAAGGTTTACATTAATATTTTTTATTCAAATTATTTCATTCATAATGCAATTCTTAAAATGACTAAAAAAAAATATTAAACATATTCTACGTACGTTTATAATATTAAATACGTATTTGAAAGAGCGTAGGTAGATTATTTTCTAAAAGATTTGAATTGGAAATGTGTGAAGAACGTGCGGCATTTCAACGTATTTTGTCGCCATAATAATAATGAGGTTTTCATAAAAAAAAAAAAAAAACTTCAAATGAAAAGCCGTGTCTATCCGCTGCGAACCTTTGTTTGCCATGTGTCTGGTAACTCAGTGCTGTAGTGTATGAAAACGCAGCTTTAGATCTTTCGCATGGCATCATCAATCAACACGTGTCATAATGTCGAGCGGATACAACATGTGAGGTCGAACTATTAACATAATAAATCTTACTTTCAAGTATTTTATTGTTTTGTTCTTTTAATAATTATCGTCTTTGATTTATCGTTTTTTTTTAAGTCGTGCAAGTATACTTAACAAAATATTTTGTCCAAGGTATAAGACGAAAAAAGTTTAAAATATCGATACTTAAGATAAATATATACAATATAACAGCATCATATAGCATCATAGCATGACATTATCTACAGGTTAGGTTTCTAATATCTCCCAAGACATGTTCATTAGGGCCGGCGCGGCCCGAAGGTACTTATGGATTAAACTAGGAGCAGGGGGAATCATTATAAACTCTTGTTATATTCTCTTAAAAATATAGATTAAAAAAAATCTTAAAAATTGTATTTAAATATGTATTTCGATCTATTTAAAAATGCAATATTCACATTACAAAAAAAACCTGAGATGGCCCAGTGATTAGAACACGTGCATCTAAACCGATGATTGCGGGTTCAAAACCCGTAATATTCATGTGCTTAATTTGTGTTTATAATTAATCTCGAGCTCAGCGGTGAAGGAAAACAACGTGAGGAAACTTGCATTACATTCCACCAACCCGCATTGGAACAGCGTGGTGGAATATCAAACCCTCTCCTTAATGGAAGAGGAGGCCTTATCCCAGCAGTGGGTAATTTACGGGCTGTTACTTTATACTTACATTTATGTTATGTAAACGGGTCTTTATTTTAGTAATAATATAGTATTATAAAGTATTACTCATATTCTGAAAGTAATTAAAATATCGGGCTTGGTGTTATTTCGGCGAGCTTCATATCTAATTAAGTTTCATGGACATGTTTATTCGTGATTGCAGTTCGTCCAGCAAATGATAACACTCGTTAAACCCGATGCTACCGTACTGATAAAATAAGCTGGATTATATTTATTACAATGCATTTGCATTTTTATTATTACATTTAAAAAGAATTTAAATTTTACATTCTACAATTCCTATTCTTTAGGGATTTGAATAATCTTATCAACGAATTGTAATAGCGTATGTATATCTTCTTTTTTTGAAATTTAAAAACCAATAGGTATACCTAAGTTAGTTCAAACCGTATTTCGAAGCTATGTTATTATATATAAAACAAAGCTGAATATAGCTGAGTTACCTATAAATAGCTAAATACCAATTTGTATATTGTTATTCATTAGATACAACAATAATTAATATTTAAGTTATTACTCGCCATTTCAATTAGATAAGTAAAATATAACTGAATAATGAAAATAATGAGAGTGTAAAATCAATTTCATTCGTCTCAAAAATATAGTAGAAAATCAAAGCGTCGAAGTAAAAATATCCTTAAATGGTTATGATTGTATACTAATCCAGAATGTTACAGCGTGGTGAAGAGCGCTCGAATTTCATGTCCTTCGCTATATAAAAAAATTAATCATATTAATGATAGTTTAAAATGTTCTTGCGTAAAATATTTTAATCGTAACGTCATTTGATGCTTGCTGAATACAGTTAAAATCGTAAATGCGACGCTGAAAATTCACGTGATAAATATAAAAATGTTTTTCCACAGTAACGTTCGCTTAGTATTGATGTTCGTTGACCTGTACCGATATTATATTCGGGTTCAGTGAAACGAAGTAGTTGTAATAATCTATATCAAAATGGAATAGTGTACCAGAGAATAATGGAACGAAAATATATTCTTAGAATTTTATAATTAAACGTCCATTTATTGTTATGTACAAAATGAGATCAAATTACGTCACGGGTACAATATAAGCTATATTTGGTCGCTTGGCTACACTGTCACAGATAAAATAAAAATAGAATTTATTAAAAAAAATTAAAACTATTTTCAAATATTGTATAAGAATTACCAGTAATTAGTCCAAATTATAAGCATATTTCATTCGATTTAAGGCTATCACACATCTATAGTAGTGAATTGTCAGTATCTACTTCGAACAGCAATTAAAGCGGCCTTAATAAACACTATCAACTTAATGGTTACAAATCTATGTAATAAATGTCTTTAAGTATTTTATGTGATTTATTTATTATTGCTATTGTATAGAATGAAAGTAAAACATAATAACTGCAATTTTCCCATTGCTGGAAAGCTCGTCATAAGAAGGATTGGAGATTATTCCTGCTCTAGTGCAGGTCATATGACTGACAACTGAAATTAAATCCGATAAAATAATTAAGCCAGTTCAACTTAATACACTTATTACAAAATAATTTTTTTGGTATGTCAACACAGCTGTAACAATGTCAACAGATCGATTTGATTTGCAGATATATTCGAAGATTACTGGCCGGAGATTGACTTTTTCTATCGGAAAAATGTACGGAAGCGAACCTTCCGGTATCAGATAATCGTGATACATTAATATTCTCCGCACATCATACGTCTAATCACATCATGTCTGATCAGGTGCGACGCGGCATTACGCTTGACGGTAAACAAATAGCGAGATTTCCGGAGAAAACGTGCGCGGCTCAACTAGCAAATTGAAAGAGGAATACTAAGCAGCTTCATAGAACTAGGACTCAATCTGTTAACACGACTGCGGAACTAATAGCATTATGTGCGAGACTCTATGTATTGTTCATAATTAACATAATATCATTTATTTATTACCTACGTATTCATAATTATATCGACATATAACTTATTGTCAAAAAGTGTAACAACTTATGTTCATGTAATTAAAAACCCAAAAAAAACACCAGAATAATAAGCTGAACTGGCAGTGGGCTGACCATATTTGTAGAACCGATAACCGTTGGGGAAAACGTGTTCTAGAGTAGAGACCGCGTCTCGGCAAGGGTGGTGTAGGACGTCCTCTAGCACGGTCGAGTGATGATTTGCGCAAGACGGCTGGCAGGAGCTGGATGCGACAAGCCGAAGGAATACCACAGTGGATTTGGAGAGGCCTATGTTCAGCAGTGGACAAATATCGGCTGCTGATAATGATGAGTTATGATAGTAATGCCATTTATCTCACAAGAGACAAATAATAATATAAATTAAACAACATGAAAAATGCTCGTCCTGATTTGGACCCAAATTTAATTAAAATTCACGAACATCTACTGAGCCATCTTGAGCATCATACAAATAACACAGCTGTTACAAAAGAAATACAGCGTAATCTTTCCACATATCCATTTCCAATAATAAAATACCTATTTGAACCGTATTATAAAGTCTCCAAGGAATATCTCGGAACGCGTGAACAAAAATAAAATGAACCGTAATAAAAACCGTTCCGTATCATTCCTATATAATGACAGAATTATTCAGCTGAATGGTTCTGTCGTTAAAAGGACATTAAATTTCAACCCGTAAATCTTATTCACGCTTTTTTAATTCAAAAAAACTTGAGTTATATTACGCTGCATATTAATAAACCAAGTATTGAAACGGCGCTTCTTGTTGTTTTTAAAAACCTTTAAATATAATACTACCGCTGCCTACGGTTTAAAACAAAATTCTTTAATCTTAGCAATTCATTCAATTTGCCTTAATTTTTCAACTAAAAGTATGAAAAATACGAGGATCATTGACATTAATTTTACGAGAAATAAATAAAGTAAAACATTTTTTTTCGTAGCTGAAGCGGCAATTATCCGTAATACGATTTTAATAATACGTCGTTTTAATCCTTAAAAGCTTTATACAATGCGTGTTTAACATTTAACGTGCGTTATACTCATGAGATTTTTTTAAACACATATTTTATCTGTTTCCGGTCGAATGAATCATTTGTTTCAGATGTGATTCGGTCACTTTTTATACATGTGTTTTTTAAAGATTGAGTAAGCTATTTATTGATGTTAGTCATAGAGTAATCTGAAATGATATTCTAAAAGCAGAGTAGCTCCTTCTGTCTATATGTTTCTCTTTCAAGGTCAAATTACTATACAGAATTTGATAAAATATGATATGGAAAAAAGTTGAACTCAAAGAAAGGTAGAAGAAAAGGTAAAGAAAGTAGAAGAAACTCATAGGCTACTTTTTATGACAAATTATCCCTAAAACTCAACTAAAACCGAAAAATTATTTAAATAAACCTATGTTCCCAATTTAAGACTCTAAAAGTTGCCTTGGCTCTACATTACTACAGGAGAAACGATTTTTTAAGGTTAAGTCTGGTTTGTTGCTATCCCATGTTTCTGGGATCGATCATCCCTATATATCCTGAATTTGGATCAATGCTTTCAGCACTGGCAATGAAATATATTTAATAATCATTGCAACGCATGCCGAATACATATGAGAGAGACTAAATTATTAAATAGAATAAAAAATTTCTGGGGATTTATCATAAATTACGATATTATCATACCCATAAATTTCGAAATTCCACCGTATGTTATGAGTAGAACATCTAATTATATCCCAAGTATAAATTTTAAATAGTCCAACGTAATATTCGTGTTGGAGAAAAATATGAATGGTAAAAATCTGGGTTAAGCTTTATACCGTCCTGTATGAGATAAACTCGCATAGAGAACGAAGTAGGAAGTTAAATTTATAATATCATAACTAGCTTAGTCAGGGGCCTTTGAGCAGACCTGACGTGGGGACCACCCATTCACCATTTATTCTACCGCCAAACATCAAATTTAGTTTTTATTGCTGTGATACCAATTTTAGTTTTTATTGCTGTGCGCCAGTTTAAATGGTAAATGAAGCAGTAATTACTGGCACAAAAGATCTCGAGGTTCATGGCATTCATCAAGTCAAAAATGTAAGACATTTCTGACTCAATACTTATCGTACCAATATCTAGAAAGGGTAACCACTGACCATTTATCAAAACGTAACCCATTTACTTTCCTGCTATCTCAATTCCAACTTAATATTATAATTAAAGAGCTTCATTCGATTCCAAGTTCTATTAGATTAAATAGTAGTGTTGCGTTGTTTGATTCTACTGAAATAATTCGCAACGTGAGGTCTCTTCGATCTGACACGTGTAGTGGTCACGTGTTATCTATATAACTGAATATAATATACATTTAAATATATCTTGCATGAAAATCAAGGTCTCCTAACTGCTTCAAAGTTCTTTTTTCAAATATATTATACGTATCGGTATTGTATCGGGCACAATAATATGCCTATTAATTATGCCATATGTCACAAAAATGTATTCTTAAACCGGTCAAATCGTTTTCCTCTTCGAAAAAACCTGAAATTTAATTATTAACAACCTAATAATTAAAGAGGTCCCTTTCAATATTTATCTTCAAACCTATGTATTCTTTCATCATTATCTCTTCTAGGTAAACTTATCTTTGAAATTAGTCCCATGTCTTTCAACGTATATTATAAACTTAAGCGACCCGTATAGTGACCGTTGGTGGTTTATCTGACCCGAGAGAAAGCCCAGATCAACACGACCCGTCAAACGGGTGCCGTTGGCATACATATGTCCTGAGTCGCCGCTCTATTTATATGGAACAAGATTTTACACTCCACGTGCTGGCAGTGCCTTATACGTCAAATTGGAGTTAACCGCTTTGCGACAAGGGACCGAACTAACCCTATTTCGTATAACATTAATCTCAAGTTTGCGGAATTATTTCCTAATCGACATATTAATTGGTCTAAAGTAATAACAGAGTTAATTTACGAACAAATACGAGAAAATTTGCTTCCTTTGTTTTAATTAGCACAAATATGTGATAAATATTCACGAATTCAATGGACATTAAAGTCACCTATAGTAATAAACTTGAGTTTTATTGTTAACATGTTTTAATGTCAATTAAAAACATAATCAAGTTATACATGGAAATAAAATAAGTAATATGTTGTATAACAGGATATAATATCAATTATTATTTGTCAAAGGTTAAAGGCGAACTTAACTATTAAAAATTTGAAAATACTATTTGTTATTAATAGTTAAAACTATTGTAATTATGGCTGAAACAGTTATAGCTACTTTGGTTTGTTTCTTATAATAAATAACAAATTGTGTACGATGACCAAAAGTCAATCAATCTTTACATTATCAAATTGTACCTTTAGACCAAGGTTGATTTAACCACAGCAGATCGATAGATTAACGCCTAATACTACAGTCGTTGTAATTGACATAAGTGTATTCAGGGTCTATTCTTACAGCAGAAAGAAAACGTGTACAAAGAAAAGGGATAATAGATCTTTTTCTGTGAAAACATTCGTTTATCCAAAGTAGTCTAGACATAAAAGACGATGTTACTTAGTGAGCGCCAAATGGCGACTGACGAAACTCGAGAGATTGACGAATCGTCGCAATCGTTGGTCAATCTAGCGCCATTCATAAAAGCTTCACTATTTTAATCACATTTAATTATGTTGATTATAATCAGGTTAACAATTAGCATTGGAAAATATTTATTAGACAATGCAAATTAAATACTAAGAGAGAGTGACTATTGTAAGCTTTGTGACCATTAAAGTAAAAATTATAGTGACAAAGTATAAGCTTTCAAGTACCTAGATATGTTTTGTTTGCTTACTTTGACTATATTAAATCCTACATTGGTGGTGACAGTTTTTAAATTTCAATTATATGTTTATAGATTTTGTTATTGATTACTTTTAAGGGCACGTTAATTTACGTGTTTTTTTATTAAGGTGTTACTTATTTAATGACTAATTTGTAAGTTTAAGTTTTACTACATTATTTTTAGCCTGATTTTTTTTTTAAACTATAACCATTTAAATAGTGCAGTGCACCTAATTAATGTGTGACATCTGTGGAAGCGATTTCGTGAAAAGGGAGGGAAGTGTGTAACTGTGTGAATACTATTTCGAACTTCAGTCTCTAATATTAGAGATTTGGAAATCTAATAAAAATAATTTTAACGATAATGAAACTATAGTTTACTTTGTATCATATCGAATTTAATATTCATCGCATTAAAATTTTATTTTAAATAATCTTACCATTGCGATAGATCCTTGTCGTCTAGTCCGGAAGGCGTTGCGAGCGTGTCCGCATCTCCCTCCGTCCTCCCGCCCGGATGCTCAGGTATTATCCGTTCAATCGTCGTCACCTCTTCTATGTCAGAGTCGATTCCTTGAGCGAAGTCCATATAAAACGACTCTCTCGAATCGCTGGATCCGCGTCGCAGTTTCAGCGACAGATCTGGTGAGCTGTCATCCATCTTTCTGTCACTCGTTATTTTACCTCCATTCGATACACTATTCGTTAATTACAAAGTCCCATTTCCTCACTTCTTTGTAATCCATTTTCGGCGTGACCAGTCTTTGTTAAGCAGTTACGACTAACCCATCTTCAAAGCTTTGTCTAAAATCGTTAGGGATTAGCTTCGTTTTATTTATACTTTAAGAATATCTCGGAGATGTTTTATACAATAGTTTTTATAAAAAATCTCACTATCCACAAGTTCAAAACGTAAAGAAACCTAAACATGTGCCTCAACAATTAATGGAAGACAATAACAATTTATCTTCGTGATACGGAAAGAACAGTTCTGAGTAAAAAAGAACAATGACCCGAGAACCATTCCTAGTGTTTCATTCCCTAAAATCGACACCGCTTCCTGTCGCTCTAATAGCTATTAGGCCATAGAACACGCACATGCAGTCAAATTTTACTCTAATAATATAAAATATTTAAATTTATTTTTATTACTAATATGAAAGAAATGGTTTTGTGTTTACAAGTTTTTTTATATAAATGAGCACTCGAAGACCATTCGCCACTGGCAAAATAATATGCAATGCCATAAATCACATCGGCTCCGTTAAACGCTACCTTTAATAAATATTTATAGCATATAATCTATCTTATTCGTTGTTATGGTGAATCCATCATGAGTTTTAGTTTTTTTTATTATTAATTCAATATGTTAATTCCAATTGACGACTGGCCCTGTATATAATAACCGATCATTATTAATTCAAACAAAATAATTTTGTTTTTTATTAAAACATGAATAATTAATTCCTAATTATACCAATTAATTAAATTAATCAGACATTCGTAAACAATACACGAATACGATACCAAGACCGAACAATAATACGCGCGTTTACATACACGCCGGCGGATTCCTATTCTGAACACGCATCGCTCCGTACGTCGAATTAAAAACACGGAACACTCACACACCAATATCGTAGACCTGTAATACTAGCACGTGGTAGAGCGCGGCGCGACTGAGGCGCCCTCCCGCGGCAAAGGATAGCGCGCGATTGCCGCGAAGCGGGACTACGGCGAGGTACGGAGGGGGACCCACCCTCAATGGCGCGGGATCAATCTGCCGCTCCCGAATTTGGAACGACCTCACATTTGTGAGGGTAGCGAGGAACTTGTGAATCGGTTATTCCTTCACTCCGATGAATATAAGCTCCTAACTTTATTATCAACTTTTTATTCGACTAATTCTGGAGGCGGCTATTTGGATTGTTCGTGAAGGAGAAATGAAACGCGTTTGTAATAATCTACAAATTTATAACATGGTTCCACATGGTTATTAAACAAATTCGTATTATACTTACAATATAAAGATATCACAATACTTTAAAAGTCTTTATAATACATAAAACAATTCAATGATAATTAGAAAATACATACATTTTCTTTAATTATTGTTATTAATATTATGGAAGATAATTTAAGAAGATAATTTTTATGTTTTGAAAGTAAATTTCACGATTCCAGAACATTCACACTAAAACATTATACTTGAATTAATTTCCATAATATACAATAATACTACAAACAATTTGGGTATGTGGACTAACAACAAACAAAAAAATTAAGTAAACATTATTATTTGACGAAAAAAATTACATCCTATAAATAAGTCCCTAAAATAAATCCAATTTTATGACATTTCAGTTGGCATATATTTAAAATTCATAGTTAACAATAGTATTGCATTAATTATTTTAGTTACTTTATTGACAAAAACATACTTGGTTATTAGTATACACTATTGATACACATTAAAGCTAAAAATTAAACATTTTTAATATACTTGTTAAACTTTTTATTTAATCATCAATTGTAAAATTAGAATAATGGTATTAGAAACAACTCGATATTGCTGTGTTCTACATCCTTTGTTATTAATTTATAAACATTAATTTTATATTTCTATTGTTTACATTTAAATTTTGTTATAATGTAACAATACAATGTAATTGTCCCACAACGGGGTCAAAGCCACCTCTCCACTTGAGGTTTGTATCCTATGTAAATTAATCTTTACGTTTTACCTTTCATTAATTAATCTATAAGGTTAAAGTACTCCAAATTTTTAATAGATGCTTTCGCTTCTTCGTTGACATTTATAGTTATCAGGCTTCAAATGCAACAGGACATACCTAATAAAAATAATAGCGCCAATTCTGTCACCAGCCAACCGTGAGCTGATTTATTAAATCAAATAACTGCTATATTTTAGGTTTCATATATGAGAAGTACGTTTAAATATTTCATTTAAGTGAAATGGATAAGATTGCGGAACATTTGAAAATCAGAACAACTGCGATTACATCTCTAGAGTCTACACATTATAAAACAAAATCATTTCCCGCCGTCCTTACGTTAAGATATTTTATATCGACACAACGGATTTTAATGCGGTTTTCATCAATAAACAAATTCAATTAATATATATAATACGTGCATATTATAGTAGAGGAAAGCTGAAAATTTAAACTTTCCTAGCCGAAAACGTTCTTTTTTTCTTGTTAAATTTGTATTTAGAACCTTATTGTACGGGTAGGTCGAAATTTAAATAATAATGCTAATGCGAGTTGCTATGTAATTAAGTGTTGTTAGTTAAAAAAAAAACCTAAAATTATTAGATATTTGCGTTTGTGATTGGAATGTAACTGGGGCTTAAAGTTTATGTTCTAAGAAGATATTTGTAAATAGAAGTGATTAAATTTAATATTTTATAACGATTATTTATTTCGAACTGGGTGAAAAAGAACTAGTGAAAGCGAAATATTTTTTTGTTTATTTTTTGTTATTAATCAAATAATACTAACGACCGCTACGTCTACAACAGATTTTTAAACTATTTATTTTTAATATTTTGTCTCAATAGTAAGATAAATATTTGGATACGTATAATTACTAATTAACTCAATTAATTATCTGATATAATAATATGATGTTGTATACTATGATATATGATATAGGAACAATATCAGTTTAGCCGACACAGGATCTCCAAGCGAGGCCGCCACATGCCATCGCCCCGATCAGATAAATTGCTAATGCAGCTATTAGTGTCAGAATGACATACATTTTTATATTCTTCCAAAACAGCGAACGTTGCAGAGTCCTCGCCGAAGTGCGATACGAAACGGACTGGAAAAAGACAAAATAATTAAAATGTACACATGTTTCAAACAACCTGATTTTCCTGTTTGTCGTGTTAACTTTAAATGTCATTATAACTACATATTATTACAAAAAATTTAAAAAACTAATTTTTGATTTCGAAATTAAAACAGCGGAAGAATATTTGACGAGTGAATAAAAAACCAGTTAACTCAAGAACAATCGAGAAACAATCGGCACAAAAAAATATTATAACACGTACACAACGGATTCGATAAACAAATCTTTAATATGGCTTCTTCTTAAAAATAGCCGGTCTATATATCTTGTACCGTAAAAGTCTACTTTAGTTCGCACTCAGTAAGGTAAATAAAAGCAGCAAAACTGATATGGCGAAATCATTAAAATTATAGAAAATGTTCCATTCTAAAAACACAGTGATAACATTTCCATTGGCCGTGAAAATCCGCATTTTTATAAAAGCATAAAAGGCTCTCATTTAGATAATTCAATCGGCATTGAATTCATCAACAAAACGATTACATATGAACGATGCATAATTGCAAATGCCAACAATAAATAATTATAAAACAATCTAATCCAGGTCTTGGTTTGTTGTTTGTGGTTCGCTATTTGGGGCAGCAGAATTAATACGTTTTTTCGGCAAGAAAATAACAATCTCATACTTCGGAAACATTTATATTCGTTGATTTGCATCTGATTTTTTTCGCTCAAGTTGATTTAGCCACCAAATCGTAATATCCCAGTATAAAATAGAGCGTTTTTAGATTCGGAAACAAAGCTAGACAATCTTTAATAATAATCACTAAGGCCGAAATTGGTCAAGTAGACATCATCAATTGCATCAATCATAAACAAAATCATGATTACTTACACTTGTGGCCAGATTATCTGCCTTATTTACGAGCAGCTCCAATTTTTCTCCACGCATTGCCATATTATCTGTAATAAAAAAGAGAATAAATATTTTTAAAACTCAAAATTATGAGTAAATTGAATGTGACTTAGTTACATGAATTTAATTTCATAAGATAAAAAATATTTGCATTAGCATAAATATCCATTAAAAAATAACTATATTGTAATATTATCGCCAGTATAATTAGCGTATGGAAAAATTCAGCTCAATCTATTAGGTGGAATCTGTTTAAAATTCAATTATTTTATCCACACATACTAATTATTTAAGTTCATTATAGGCCTGTAAATTTCTATTTATCTAGGTTACAAGGTCAACATGGTATTGAAAAACTTGTACATTCAACTATACTTTACAAAAAGGACTAAGATGTCAATTAATCCACTTTTGTTAATATACTTTTGCTGTAAATTGATCATAAAATATGATTATTACAATTAATACATTTAATATTTCTGCTTTTAACATCAACATTAGTAATGAAACTAATTAATTAATACCATTTACATACTTTTTTCAAATTTTTATTTTTTTTGTTTTATACAAGTTGAAACAGCCTTGAACTTGAGGTTTACAGTACATTCTGGCTCTACTTTTCATAAATTAATGTGTACGTGATAACATATATAATTGATTTATCGATAATGGTGATTTTGATACCATTTTCCTTACATAAAACATTAAATTCATTGCTACAGCTTAGTTAAATTAAACATTGTTTAATGTAATGAATATTTATTTGACTTTTATTATAATAATTGTCATATCCTTTAGAATATAGAATCTAGTTCCTTAGCAACGTATTAATTGTTATGTCATTACAAATATATATATGGAATAAAAATGCGTTATAAAATTACGAATAATTATTTTATTTACTAAAAACATATTAAACTGGCGACGAGGATGTCAAACACCGTAAAAAAATACAAAAGATTAAGAGCCTCCTTACGGGGTAATTTAACAAGAACAGAAAATTACATAAATTTACAAGAAAATATTACGGAAGAAGAAATAGATTCACGACTTTACACTTTACAAGAAAGCCTTCAAAGATTCCACGATGCACAAAGAGAAATTGAACTTGAAACGGAAGAAGATCAATTAGAAGAAGAAATACAATACAGGTACGAATTTGAAGAACTTTACACAAAATTGAAAGTGAAACTGTTACTTTTTCGTAGATATAATAATAATGAAATAGAAAATAGATTGGAAAATATTGAAAATTTAGGATCAGTTAAAAGTTATACCCGCAAAGAATGTGCATGGGATTTTCGGTGCACATTCTTTGCGGGTATAACTTTTAACTGATCCTAAATTTTCAATATTATCTTACTGAGCAAAGAGTGTTACATAGGACTTCAGCTCCTTATCACCCAGCAACTAATGGACAAGCGGAACGATTCGTTCAAACAATAAAGAGAAGATTAAAAACTATGGAACAGGAACGAGGAACCTTAATAGATAAAATAATTACAGTCAAGTGTTGCTTGCGACGAACCCCGGGGGTATGCGGGCGGAGTCCATACGAACTCATGTTTGGCAGAAATATAAGGACATATTTACATACAATATTTGAAAGAGATACGAATACTAGAGTACAATTAAAAGAAAACATAATTTTAAATAAACAATTTAAAGAGGGGGACAGAGTACAAGTTCGAGTATACGGTAAAAATAAAAAGTGGATTTTTGGAACAATTCAAAAGCGACTAGGAACATTACATTATCAAATAGTCACAGATGAAAACGAGATAATACGTCGACATGTCGACCAAATGCTTTCGGCACCTTTAATAGAACGTCAAATTGCGGCGGAGGGCTGTCATATCCTTTAGAATATAGAATCTAGTTCCTTAGCAACGTATTAATTGTTATGTCATTACAAATATATATATGGAATAAAAATGCGTTATAAAATTACGAATAATTATTTTATTTACTAAAAACATATTAATAATAATATTACATTTTTAATAATATTAATCTAAGACTTCAATTGACAAAGAATTTTATTTAAAAAAAGGAGAGTTATATGATATTATAAAAAATTATAACAATAAATTTTATAGTTGAGATTATTGCATTTCAAAATATTTGTATACAACATTGTGTGCACTGAGAGGGATAACGTGATTGTGATAATGACTTGTTTACTATATTCCCTCTTATCAATAAGCAATGAAACGTTAAATATTAAATGTAAATACTGTTTTCTTCCTCAATAGGTCAGAAAGTTGAATTGAGGACAATATCATTTTTTACCTCTTAACAACCTACAATTCTTTTATTCTTATATCAACAGCATCTAATGTAGATGGAATGAAATATATCTGTACTATTTACTATACATACAACATTTATGTAAATTAATTATTTGAAAAGGGCAAGTTGATAGCATATATCTTCATAAAACAACAAGCATGTAGGTAAGATCTAGTCTCATCAATTGTTAACTGCCTTGTTGCATAAAATCATGCTTGAATTTAAATCTTAGGGCAGTTTGTAACCTTTTGGGCCTGTTAATAAGAGTGAAAACTAAAAAAATGAGACATTACAGCTAATAGAGCTACTTACCAATGTTTTTGACCATGATGTTTTTAAGTTCATCCAACTCTCCGTGGACCCTGGAAATAGTTTCCAGATCTTTTGACTCGCTATAGTGTTTCATTTCAGTGGCCAGAACTCTTGCAAATTCACTGTTCATGGCATAAGGTATAGCAGTTTGGGCAGTATCACCAAATAATGTTGTAAACCTTCTTTTAATTTCATTTAAAAAGAGGAATGCTCTCGATCGTTGAAATTTCTAGAACGAAATAGGAAAAAAGAGTGATAATTTTGAAATTAGTGTTTATTTAGAATTCAATAGGATTTTTATCATTAAACTTACGTCGTCAGTGATACAAAAATAGACCAATTTATTCTCTGCGATGTAATGGAATAAGTAATTTCCATGGGAGTATGTAAGTTTGTCATCGTGTGGTGGTATTTTAGATAAAATTTGTTCTGTTACTTCAGTAAAGTTACCAGCACATGTCGCATATTTGGCTAAAACAATAGTACCGCGGGCAACAACACTAAATAGGATAGGCATTTTCGATAACTTGCGTCAATAATACAATTACAATGAAAACACAATGGAGAAAACAATGACAAATTACATTAGACACCTACAAACTTCAAACTAATTAAAGAATTAACAATATTAATCCACGTCACTATAATAATTTCAACTTTAAGCGATAAAATGAGAAACTATGAATATCTTCTCTTTTTACTATAGGTTTTACAAACGCGAATAATTATCAAATTAACAGCCGACAGTAGTATAAAGTGTACTATGAGTACGGATAAGGTAGGTAAGTGTAATAATAAATGACAGTGACACATTAGAATATTGCCATTTACAAAATCCAATATCAAGTAAATCTTAATGACCTAAATTTATATAACGACAAAAACATATTTTTATATAATATTTAGATATTTTACAAATGAATATATACAATAAAATGGGACGTTTTAATACATTAAAATGCATATTTATTGATTGAATTGATTTAATGCTGTTTTTACAGAGTATTAATAACAATTAATAAATAATCGCGTAAACTTAGCATTTTATCTCTAGCTTAATGATGGAAGATAAAATATTTTTATATATCAGGTAGACAGGTAGAGACTACTTATCGATAAACAATATTGTATTATAAATAAAGCTGAGCTCATATCTTGACATTGTACGTGACAACTTTTATAGGATAATAAACTGGATTTTCATGGGCTATGTTTTAACATTTAAATTTTTTTATTATTTACTATATAATAATACTATAATCATGCAATTAGTTACATAACATGTATATAAAAATTAACATGTATATAAATAACATTATAATTCCAATAATTTATTATTTCAGTAACAATTTATACTTTGGTAATTTTTTTTAGAAAATTTTGAATTATTTTGACTTAGTCAAAATAATCATCAATGTCTATGTCTGGATTTAATATATCATCACCAAAAGGTGTAAGATCTATTTGATCAAGTATTAAATTTTCACACATTTCTTCTAAATCAGTTTCACCGATTAATATGGCACCTTGCAACCTTCCATTTTGCAACACAAATTTTATGTATTCATGACGAGGAGTTGTTCTTAAAAGTATTTCATAATCATTTCCTAGACCTTGACCATTGTATTTACCTAATAATACAACTCTATACCCAAAAAGAGTTGTGCAATGTGTAAATAATTCAAAGCAAAAATCTTGCAAGACTGGTTCACTTGTTATTCTAGCATGCATAGCTTTAGCTGCCATTCCAGCCATCTGACGGGCTTGGGTCCATAATCTTAGCTGAAACCAGTGAGGAGCATGTTGCCAAGTTGCACTTGCTACATCTCCAGCAGCAAAAACATCTTTTATTGAAGTTTCTTGATATTCATCTACAGCCAAACCACCATCAGAACCTCTTTTTAATGATTCATCACAAGAAAAATTTACAGCAGGTTCAACTCCAGTGGCAGATATAACAAAATCACATTGTATGGTTCTTCCATTGGTCAATTTTATATTTAAAGCAAATTCTTGATCATTCACCTCTTCCACTGATTCAACTTCAACTTTATAAATTATTTCAAGTTCTTGTTCACCACTTGCATTCTTAATATTTTCAAGTTTCCTATACCAATCAGGGCCTAAAGCTGCTGACTTCAAATTCTTATTAATAGATACTACTGTATCCTCTTCAGAAAATATGTGCCTTCTTAAAATAGTGGTATCTTTTTTTTCTTCAGATTTATTTCGGAATGTATCTTGAAAGAATTCAGCCGCTCCAGGATCAACAAATGTGGCTGATATATAGTCATCTCTGATCACCCATACCTTCTGAATGCCTCTGGTAGCGTGAACAATTTCTGATGCAATACCTCCATTTCCAACGATGACCATGCGACGGCCATCTTTAAGTTTTTCCTGAAAATCCTTTACTGAATCTGTATCTCTAATACCAAGTATCCTGTCAAATTTATTTGAGTCTGATATTAATCTTGGTATTCCACCAGTACAAATGCATACTACATCATATTGGATTGAAACATTGTCATCAGTAACAACTATTTTATTTTTTGTATCCAGATATTTCATTGAATCATATACTATTTTTAAGTTAGGATGTATCTTTAACAATGAACTTGCTTCTGTATCTTTAACATCAAACTTCACCACAGTTTTCGCATAAAAACTTACATTGCTCACATTCTTAACAAGTGAAGACGCAGTAACTATTACAAGTTTTTCTTCGGGATGTAAAATTGCTAATGTCTCAACGCAAGTGACGCCAGCTATGCCGCCACCAATAACTAAATATCTAGTTTTTATTGTAGACATTTTTATATCCTTATCCCGACAAGATTCTAAATATGTAAAATATAAATTATGAAATGTTACGTTATCGTTGTTTACTTTATTAAATACATAATAAAATTATATACGGCACATTTAATATGATGCTGCTGTTGCTAGTAAGGTAGTTTTACTTTATTAAATTTATTTAATTATATATTACTTTATATCACATTCATATTTTCATGAAATTACAAAAGTTTTAAAACACCTCCCCTTCAGTTTCCACAGGTTGTGCAGTAAAATAAATTTGACAATTGACATATCTGTCAAATCTAATAGTACCTAATAGTTTTATGCAGAACTTAACCAATTGCATAGAGAATATATAGTAAATAGTAATACAAAAAGAACAAGTGGAAAATGGACCAAGATTCTATATTTAGTACTGTCATTCCTGTTTCCAGTGTCCAGTATCCAATTTAGTGAAGCTACAACATGACACCAGTCATATAACAAAAACTATCGATGAACTTGAGCTGACTTTAATAAAATATAAAAGTAGAAGTAAACGCAATGATATTCTAATAAACAGATATGTTATACCGTTTATTAAACATTTCATTACAAGTAAAAAGGATAGCTTGATAAAAACAATAAGTAAAAGGGATAACTAGATGTTTTAATTACGCAAAACGTATTACTACATAATTATGATGAAAACGACTAAAGGCAAACGTCCCAATTAGGACGTTTTCTAGTCTTCATTTTTAGCGTTAATGACGCAGCTGTTTACTAGAACATCAACAGAGTCAACGTAGTTTTGTTGAAAAAATAACATACCATGCAACTAAAACTTATAATTTTATCATTTAACCAGTGGAAACTTAGCTGATATATGTAATTTTGTATATTCTTATCCCATAAGTTTATCTTACTATTTGTTTCCCTAAAATAAAATAAAATAAAAAAATTATTGTGATATAAGTGTGATTTTAGGTATTATTGAACAATTAACAAAAATATTTTCCGTACAGCTGTATCGAACAGCTCGTCAGAGTAAAATTATTCTATGGTATCGAGAGTCAAATTATTTAATGATCGCAATTCGTCAATATTTTATAATATAGCATTTTCTTGTATAAGATAGCTTAGCTCTGATTTTGCTTTTCGATGCCTAAAGATGTATCATGGATTAAGCAAAAATAAAAACATTCAGTCTAAAACGGATGAGCGAAAAATGGATGGGTGTTGGCTTTTATTGGCCAACTTGTATTCTCAAAATGAATCTCCAAACACGCCCACTTGATTAGTCGGACTCTCTACCAAACACCTTCTATTTACCAAACATATAGATATAAAATTAAATATTGATAAGTCTTTGCGTAACTATACTTTATTTTGGATATGTTTGTTAACGGTAACAAACTTTATGAAAAACCGTATTTTATTATCACATTTAATTCATTATTTTAGAACGTTGTCGTTGTGTTCCTGAATAATTCGATATATTCAGTAAAAGTAAACATTATATTTTATCTATATCAACAATTATTGTCATAATGACAATGAATCAAAACTTGAAAAAACCAAAATATCAATACTGAAACAAAAAACAGACTTCAGTAAATAAAATCAATTTTTTGAAATAATATGAATTTATGCAGTAAAAGAATGTATTAAAGTGAAGTTAATTTTTGTGCGAACATTTAAAATGTGAAATTTCATCATAACGTAACTGGAGACAAGTTAAAATATTTCATAACTTATTTGTTTACGTATATAACACAGCTTAATAATAATCATGTTAAAATGTCTTATATATATTTTTGCTCCAATTTGTTTATCTCTGATATATTACTTCCCTTTTATATTAAGCCTGACGTATATAGCGCTTCTTAGTGCGTGTTGTATATCGGGTGTATTTGTTTTAACTCTTTGGGGTCATCTTGCACTCTCTTCACCACACCAAACTTCTCTGTTTTTACTGGATAATATTGAAAAGGAAGCGCGACTATTGGATACTGCTATTCGTGTGGGTATTAAATGTTATTCTCTAAAAGAAAATAGTTTAAATTAACAATAAAGATATCACTATCGTAGGCGTACTTTTAGAAAGAGGCGACGTTTTCTTTAACACCGGGCAATAAAAGTAATTTATCATTATTTCAAGAGAAAATATGATTTACTTGAAAGTGTAACATTGCCCAAAACACATTATTTTTGTATAATTTTGTTCCTAGTTTCGCTAGTAATACTTTGGTTATAATAATAAGACTTTAACTTTTAACAGAGTTATTCTTCATCAATCATCTATTTATAATCAAATATAAAATTTTACACAATTTATTATAGTCCCCTAAATACAATCCTCTTGTTATTTTGTCAATTTCAATTCTTAAAGTGTTTTTAGTATGTTATAAAAATGTTAACTCTTAAAATTGTTTGTAGGAGGAACAAAGTAACTGGATTTATTTAGCTAAAAAACCTCATTTACCTGTCATCTTTGGACGAACTGTGGATAGTCAATTGCAATTATTAATTGACTATTTTCTTAGAGATTTTGTAACACGTTGGCTGAAGGAACTTTCTTATAAACCAGAGCCAGTAATTGATAAGTTTAAAGAACATATTTGGAATGCGATACAGACCCTCTATGAACGTCTTTTAAAAGTTGATGCTGAAAAACTATTAGCTAATGATATAGTCACAAAAATAACACAGCATTTTGAACGGATTCGGATAGCCAGAAGCTGCGCGTAAGTATTTAACTTGATATATTTAATCAGAAATGCTTTGTTTAATTAGATTTTTGTAAAATTTTAAGGAATATTTGTTTTCAATAAAAATGTTAATATTTTTACAGGTTGGAATTAAATCAAGCTCCTGTTTTTGCATTAGCTTCGCACTTGATGTCTAGTGATACAGAATTGCACTACTTGCGTCAGATCAGCGATCTGATAGTTATGTTTCTAATGCCACGTTGTTATTCACTGTCTCCTGTCTCATACCTTGTTAGAGAGATATTAGCATGTAAAAGTATGTATAGCTATTGCATTATTTTATTCTGTATAAACGTTAAATTTTGAAATAAATGAACTTTGATTAATAAATTAATTAAACTGTATAACAAATGAAAGAAGCAGCACTTTACTATATATAAAATCAATATTTAGCTTTCATACCTGGAACCGCCATTGGCATAGTGTGGTAAGATAATATATTTAATTTGAAGACATTCTAAAAAGAGAATTCATATATTATAGTACTTCAGCCTGCAATTGATCTTATCACCGAACCTGATTATATAAATCAAAAGATATTGCAATATCTCGAAGCCCAGAAAGAAGTGGATGCCATGCATATAAGAACACATGAATATGCCAAGACCTTTGAAGATTACATCAGGCTTATTAACAACTGCAATAATGTGGACACACTAAAACGTTTAAGGTAATATATACACAATAGGTATTATTAGAGCTTGAAATTATTCATTATGAGTTATCGTAACTGGTATTGCATTATGTAATAATGATTTTAATGTATGCTTGTTGTCTGCAACTATGTTTGTTTAAAAATATGTTATCACAGTTCATCATTTTCAACAAAATAATGTCATAAAAAATTCACACACCATGGCCATTTTATTACACAACCTTCTTACTAAATTTCTAACTCTTAATAAACCTATTTATTAAAAAACTGAAATGAATATTTTTTTTTATGAGATTAATAACACTAAATATGTAATATTATTGAAAAGATTTTATGCATAAAATTATGGTAATCATTTGATTTTCCAAAAGTGGGTAGATTTTATTTAAGTTATTTCTTAGTAGGATTTTGTCACGGTTTTCGTCTCACATATATGTCATCAATATCTTTGCTGTTGTTTGCTTTCCAAATGCATTACATATAATTGCCAAATATTAAAAAGGCCAAATCATTATGATGTTATTTCACACACTAAAAAAAAAAATAAAGTCTATAAATATTAAGACAAAATATGTTGTTTATTACAAGATGTTTTTACTTATTTTGGTGCGAGTTAAAACTGCGATGCCCTTAATGTAATACGTAATAAAAAAAATATCAATACATTCATTTTTATTCCGTTATTAGGAATATACTTTTCTTTAACTCATTAGTTATTTCCTGTTGTATTCATTATCATCAAAATTTAAAACACATTGTTTTTGATTAATATACTGATGTGTTATTTTATAAAAAATTAATAACAATTGGAATTTCAGATTTTTTTTTCTGATTTTTGTTACATTTGAATGTAATTTTTGTATCATTTCAATTACAATATAATTTATCATGGGTTATGCTGTAAGACCTAGTACGTACCTAGATATAAATGCCTACGTGTAGGGCCAGCTTGGTTTTCGTTGCCCTCATTGATCATAACGATGTCTTCGTAACAATCAACGTATATTTTACGTATTATTGTACCAGATGGCCATCGCTGATTCATGTGCTTAATTTATCTTTATAATTCATCTCGTGCTCAGCGGTGAAGGAAAAACTCGTAAGGAAAACTGCATGTGACAAATTTCATAGAAATTCTGCCACATGTGTATTCTACCAACCCGCATTGGAACGGCGTGGTGGGATATGTTCCAAACCTTCTCTTCAAACGGAGAGGAGGCCTTTGGCCCAGCAGTGGGAATCTACAGGCTGTTTTTTGTAGAAATCCAAATTTAACTTTCAAATATGTAATCCAACTTTAACTTTTAATAAAAGTAGGTATCTGTTGTATATATTGTGCTATTTCACACCACCTTACGGATGTGCTAACAATGACTATACGAAGTTCAAATAAACGATCAGTGAACACTCAGTACGAATATATCATGAGATTAAACAGTTTTTTTTTTTTAAATTACAGATACGATATCGTTACACAAATAATGCAAGCGACAACATTACAAAATATAAAAAGAGCGAAGGGTGTGGACGTTGATGTGATTGAAAAGACCGGTAACCAGCACAACGTTAGCAGGCAACAAGTGACTGATGCTAAGAAATTGAAGAGATACATCGACCAACTGACTATAGCCAAGGCCGAGTGTGAGGAGGCATTACGCAAGTTAGGCTGGGACGGAGCTTTTCCAGCTGTGGAGTCAGATAGCAAGGTTAATATTTTGTCATGTATAACAGTTCAATCGTACACACTTAATTTTATCAGTCACAAGTTCCGCCGATTTGGTAATTCTAGCGTATTAAACTTTTTCAAAAAATGTCCAGTGATTGGGATATCCATCTCACTAAGTTTATGAGATATGTACACAATATGTATAGTACGACACAAATTAGATGTAGCATCGGAAATACAATGGATTGAAAATAAAACCGATTACTGCTGATTTACACAACCAATAGAAATAGCCCCCTATCGCGCCATTCGACGCTATTCGTCGCTATAGATTTTCGCGTCAGAGAAAGCAAGTGCATGTTAATCGATGTGTCAAATTGACGAATATATTAGGTCATATGATATTACAAGTTATTACGTTTGCGTAAAGATCACATTCGCACGAGAAAGAAATATTCATAATTTGGAACAGCGTACTCAATTCGGCTGTGGTCGGTTTAACGAATTTTCCCGATGCTACATCTAAGAACTAGCGCGCACTGGTAACTTTTGTCACGGTGACTTTTTCGTCAGTCTTGTCAAATCCGTGAATATGTACAGAGGCAGACACAAATGTCACCCCATTGTCACGTCGTAACGTGCGCGCACCTCCATACATATTCATGGAGTCGACAAGAGTGACGAAACAGTCACCGTGACAAAAGTTACCAGTGCGCGCTAGTTCTAAGTTGTGTCGTACTATACAAAATTGCTGTTGAGATAGGACCTTTTCAATTGCGTTATGTTGTTTATCTACTGTAATAGATCGCAATTCTACATATAAAACTATTTACAAGACAGTTACATTGTCAACTAGTATATATAATATAGTATAGTGTACTTAAACTTTTCGTTGACATCATGAAACTTGGCAACTTTTCTATTACGGTAAACATATCTAATCAATTTAGTCGTTATCTTAATTTTAGAAGCGCGATGTTGCTTTATCTTTTACCGCAAAACCATTTAAACGTGAGTGGGCGTGACCCACATAGCTCACACCTTACGCATTTTTATTTCCTAAATTATTTCATCTAATTGTCAATTTTGTTTGTTCGTTCAAAAATAGGGAAACCACGAAATAATGTCAGGGAATTTTATATTAAGTAGGAACATTTTCTTCAAATTTTATCTAAGAGACGTGCCATATTATTATTAATGTTAATTTAAATAACTGTATTAACTAACATGACTGTATTTTTTTTAAATGTTGAAAAAGAGTAACTACTGAGTTTCTTGCCGGTTCTTCTCGGTAGAATCTACTTTCCGAACCGGTGGTAGTTTCACTTAATTGTTAAATGACGATTCAAAAGTGCTTGTAATAGCCCACTTGAATAAAGTATGTTTTGATTTGATTTGATATATAATTCGTTTTCTCCATTCTCCATATGCCAAAGGCGATTATCGCAAACTGATAATTATAAATCTTGATGGTAGGGCTTTGTGCTAGCCCGTCTGGGTAGCTACCACCCACTCATCATTTATTCTTCCGCCAAATAACAGCACTCAGTATTTGTGTGTTCCGGTTTGAAGGATGAGTGAGCCAGTGTAATTACAGGGACAAGGGACATAACATCTTAGTTCCCAAGGTTGGTGGCACATTGACGATGTAAGGAATAGCTAATATTTCTTACAGCGTCATTGTCTATGGGTGATGGTGACCACTTACCATCAGGTGGCCCATTTGCTCGTCCGCCAACCTATACCATAAAAAATAAAATATGCGAACAATAAACCTTGTTTTAAAACTGAAGTTTTATTTATAATATTAAAATCAATTTCAGGCAATGCCTCTAGATCAAGTATTGGAAAGTGTAACCGGTCGACGATACCTCTCAATGTTCCTAGAGACACTGTGTTCGCAAGGTCTGGTTGGTTTCTGGACAGCGGTGGAAGAATTACGTCACAGCGCTAGAAGCAGCTGGCATCAGCTCGGGGCTGAAATATTTTACACATACATAAGATCACCCAGTGCAGAAATTAAAGTAGACAAAGTATGAATAACCATTTTCTTATTCACAAATGTATTACATTAGAAATATATAAAATTATTTGAGTGTTTTTTAGGATACAAGAAAAAGAATGGAAGCATTCCTACTGGGTGATAAAGGGCCAGAAGTGTTTTATGAAGTCCAAGACTCGGTAGTCGACACAATTCAAGAGAAGTATTATCATTCGTTTTTACTGAGTGACCAGTATAAAGCTCTAATCGCTGAGCTTGCAACGGAAGAGGCGAATCAAGGTGACTTACTGAACATGTATTAATCTCTTTCAAGCTACTTAATTAATTGTGCTTATTTTTAGAATAACAACAACAACAGCAGCTAGTAAATTCCCACTGCTGGCCTAAAGGCCTCCTCTCCCTTTGAAGAGAAGGTTTTGGAACATATTCCACCACGCTGTTCCAATGCGGGTTGGTGGAATACACATGTGGCAGAATTTCTATGAAATTTGTCATATGCAGGTTTCCTCACGATGTTTTCCTTCACCGCTGAGCACGAGATGAATTATAAAGACAAATTAAGCACATGAATCAGCGGTGCTTGCCTGGGTTCGAACCCGCAATCATCGGTTAAGATGCACGCGTTCTAACCACAGGGCCATCTCGACTCTAATAATTTTTAGAATATTCACGAATAAAATTATTCTTTTTTTAACTGTACTAGTAGTAGTCGTCTGTGGCTTTTAGAGTGTTGGGTGTTATGTGTCAGTCAAAAAAAGTATGTCCTTTCTTGGAGCTCAAGTTTCCTTGAGTAATTATGTCTGTCGCTCTTTCATACCCAAAGCGCTGAACTGAATTTGATGAAATTTAGTATGAAGGAAACTTGAGCTCCAAGAAAGGACATACTTTTTTTGACTGACACATGACACCCAACACTCTAAAAGCCACAGACGACTACTAGTACAGTTAAAAAAAATAGAATAATTTTATTAACTATACTAGTAGTCGTCAATTTCATCAAATACAGTTCAGCGCTTTGGTTATGAAAGAGCGACGGACATAATTACATTCACCTTTATAATATTTGTATGGATTATTTGTACCGATTTAATAAAGCTTAATAAAATTTATCACAGAACTGTGTTCAGAAAGGTCTCCAATCGAAGACCGTCAGCTGTCGAACGAGTCGGTCTCGTCGGCGGAGAGCGCGGGGACCGTGCACCTCGCCGAGCACTCCACGTACGCGCGCCGGAAGTTAGACCAGCTGCAAGAGAGGCACAACAACAAGACGCAGGTGATTACAATATGTTACGGCTTGACACTTCATAAGTAATCATCAAGATCGAGATGGCCCAGTGGTTAGAACGCATGCATCTTAACCGATGATTGCGAGTTCAAACCCAGGCAGGCACCGCTGATTCATGTGTTTAATTTGTCTTTATAATTCATCTCGTGCTCAGCGGTGAAGGAAAACATCGTGAGGAAACTTGCGTGTGACAAATTTCATAGAAATTCTGCCACATGTGTATTCCACTAACCCGCATTGGAACAGCGTGCTGGAATGTATTCCAAACCTTCTCCTCAAAGGGAGAAGAGGCCTTTAGCCCAGCAGTGGGAATTTACAGGCTGTTGTTGTTGTTGTTGTATATGCATTATAACCATTTCTCGGAAATACTCCACCAATATTGGGAACTAACTTACTATGTCCCCTGCGCCATGATACTTCATAAGTAATCATCAAGGTATATGCGCTATAACCATTTCTCTGAAATACTCCACCAATATTGGGGACTAACTTACTATGTCCCCTGCGCCATGACACTTCATAAGTAATCATCAAGATATATGCGCTATAACCATTTCTCGTAAATACGTCACCAATATTGGGAACTAACTTACTATGTCCCCTGCGCCATGACACATCATAAATAATCATCAAGACATATGCGCTATAACCATTTCTCTGAAATACTCCACCAACATTGGGAACTAACTTACTATGTCCCCTGCGCCATGACACTTCATAAGTAATCATCAAGATTACTATAACCATTTCTCGGAAATACGCCACCAACATTGGGAACTAACTTACTATGTCCCCTGCGCCATGACACTTCTTAGTAATCAAGATATATGCTCTATAACCATTTCTCGGAAATACTCCACCAACATTGGGATCTTAATTACTATGTCCCTTAGCCACTGGCTTCTTATCTTTGAAACTGTAAAATATAAATACTAAGTATTGGTGTTTGGTGGTATTCCTTATTAAATTGAATACCATTACTTTCAATTCGACTCAAAATATTTGTGGACTTTAAAAATGGAATTCAATGGATTTTCTCTCGAGTTTGATAGGAAGTTATTACCATCTTGCGTTATCTATTAAAAAAAATACTTCTTATACACCTGCCATATCCAGTGTTGAGAGAAGGCCCGACAAAGGATTCCTATTTTACCCACAGCGGATTCAGTACCCATTAACAAGATTTTTTTTTTCGATACAATGCTCATCTTTACGATGATCTCTTTGTAGAATTGCACCAAATCCGTTAGTTGAGATCATTGCACTTAAATTTTACCCTAAAATTTTAGTCATTTGCATCGAAAAAGCTATTACGAAATAACCCTTATCTTCTTTTAATCGGTAAAGGCATTAGCGGCTCTACGAGCGTCGCTGAAGCCGGAGTCTCCCGCGCTGGCGATGCTGGCCAACGAAGTGGAGAGGCTGGCGGGCGAGCAGATGCGCCTGGAGGCGCACCTCGCGCGCACCGACACCTGGGCCGAGCACCTGGGACGCTGGCGCGCCACCGTGCACAGTGCTGAGGTGAAGTATCCAAGTCTTAATATGGTAGCTGATTGGAACTTCTGTTATATATTTTGAATATAAATAAATAAAATAATAAATTTGAGACAACATCACATACATTACTCTGATCCCAATGTAAGTAGCTAAAGCACTTGTGTTATGGAAAATCAGAAGTAACGAAGGTACCACAAACACCCAGACCCAAGACAACATAGACAACTAATGATAATCTATATCGACTTGGCCGGGAATCGAACCCGGGACCTCGGAGTGGCGTACCCTTGAAAACCGGTGAACACACCACTCGACCACGGACGTCGTCAATATAAAATATAGAATATATTTATTTGAAACACAGGCACAGGTATTGCAATAAAAAAGGAACAAAAGAAACAAAAAAATCTACAAACTAACTAAGACAATAAATCCAAAAACAATTATGTGCGTAGACATGTACACATGGAATGCCTGCAAATATGCCGTGTCCCAAACAGGCGGACCATTCAGCAAAATATGGGTCCTAAAATAAACCCAATGCTGATTTTCAATGGTCACCTTTTTGTCGTATTTTGTGATATTACATACTGGAGCTACAATAAAAAAGCAGTCGAATTAAAGAACCTCCTCTTTTTTAAGTTGGTTAGCAAAATTGATTGTTGAAAATATATATTATCAACTAATAAAATATGTTTGATAAATTATCCAATATTTGTTTTATGGAAAAATATTGAAGATAACGCGGATTTCATTTATTATCAGTAATATTCATTCATTATATCTAGAAAAATTGTTTCAAACAAATTTTATGGATAATAGACAAAAAATAACATAGAGATTTTATTTTACATAATATAAATTCTTACAATAGAAAATAATAATCGTTTTATTTAAAAGGAATCAATTTTTTTTCGTATTATATTTAACAGATTAAAAATATTTATACTTTAATGTTGGGTATAGATTATAGATGAATCCAAGCCGCCACAGTTCGTGATAGTAGTTCATATGGCGGAGCAGGAACCCACGACCGCGGACGAGAAACCAGAACAGATATCAACTGGATGGGTTTTGCTCAGGACTCTCAATGAATTTCAGGTGACCTCCTGACCTTTTCATCAGAATAATCAAAAATAGAATTTTAAAAACTGATATTTAATGCTACTTTTGAAACATTTCTTTGATATCGAGACACTTATCAACTGACAAAGTTTTGTAACTAATAACTGATTTGTTTAAATAATGAATTAATCGCAGGTTTAAAAGAGAAATTTATTAGCTGATTCTTTTATTACCTAAATTAACTAATTAACATTGTTTATTTCATATTTTTTGCTTTCAGGAATTACATAGAAAGTTGAGACCTATGTGTTCAGAACTAAAAAATTTAGAACTGCCATCGAATTCTTTTAAATTTATATTCGGAAAAAACGATAAGAACTCTCTAGACAAAGCAAAGACTCTCATTCAAAAGTATTTAGAAGTAAGTAATTTGTCAAAATACCTTAGCTTCCTTCGAGGCCTCATTGAATCTTGATTAAAATATGTTTTAATTTTTCAGTTTGTCTTAGAGGACGATAGGTTAAACCAAAGTGAAGCTTTATATACATTCCTTAATCCTAGTTCGGAGTACCTGAAACAAGGTGATCTACCAAAGAAGAATAAATTTTCGTTCTCTACATTATTTAAAAGGTAATAACTTTCAAAAGGTAACATATAATATATTTGTGTCCAAATATCTAACAGTTATTGTTACCGCATTGTAATATTACCTTGGCGGTAGCGCATTGTGCAGTCCCGTCTAGGTAGGTACCCCCCAATTATTGAATATACTCTAGCTACTATTTGACAATAGGAATACTTATGACGTTGTATACCGGTTTGAAGAGTGAGTGAGTCAGTCAGTGTAACTACAGACAAAAGACAACGCTAATGTCAATAGGTGGGAGTAACAACATACCATCAGGTAATGTTTTATTTCAACGGAGTTATTACAATACGATTTTTTATATAAATGGTTAATTGTGTACCGTTAATCAATAACAATTATTGCTTATCTATAGCATACATTAAAAATGCATACATTATGCATATTTCTCTTTGACTTGTCGAGTATTTTGAAGTTAATCTAGAATGAAAATATTTCTATCTACTCATTTTCGTTTTGTAGTACAAGCAGTGACGCAACAACAAGATCGTCTCAGGATAAAGAAGCGTTTACACACCTGTCGGCTGACGAAGACGAGATATCCCTGTATTTGGACGGAAATGGCGGAGACGCGGCGAATAAGAATATGAATAATTCGATGCGTGGTACGTATTCCGTACATCTTTATTAATTAACAATGTTTATATATCTGTGTATGAGCTGGTTACCACTTACTGTACTGTAGGATAAAGTTCTTATTACTTATTTAGGTTATAGTTGTAAAAAAAGGAAATATATAAACAAAAAATAATTCCGTTTCTCGAAAAAAAAATGGGTGTTGGGTTTGTCAAAGCTTCAGATTGAAACTAGTGTCAAAAGGTCCAGTCAAAACCAGTTATTTGAAAACTTTGTTTAATGAAACATTTTACTACAAAACATACGTCAACACGGCTTTTTACGGAGTATCGATAGTCCGTTTTAAATTTTTACAAAAAAAGTATCTCAACGGTCGAGAAAAAATGCATAAGCATGAAAGGCAACAAGGACAAGTACGATCGGTGGGTCAGTGACCGACAAGAGTAACGTCATACGAAATAAATATCATGCAATTTTTGCAATAAATTAAAGTAATGTCTTAAATTTTCGCGATTATAACACATTTAAATAAAAGTAGTTATTACGGATTTTAATCGAATCGAATCGAATTCTTTTGTTCTTCAAATAGACAAATGCCACCTTAGTCTTACCGTGACCACGAACGCTGTAAAATGCTCGAAACGTCGGGATGTCCAAAATAATTAATACACGCGATTGAAATCCGTTATAACTAGTTTTATTTAAATAAATTAAAGTGTATTACTTTTGTAATATACTCGGTGGTCTATCTTATAGGGAGTTCTTTGGTATAAGCACAAAAATTAAGATTTAAACATCTTTACCAACAATATATTTAAATTTAGAAGGTCCGTAATGCCATTAATAAGTAATACTTAATTATTCATATTAGTTTTCATTATTATTTTTATTTTAGTTTATAATTTTTTATATTTTTTTTATAATTTTTTTATTAATTGATTTGTTTTGTTTTGTAACTTTCTATTTTGATTTGGCTTTTATTGTTTTTTTTTTGTGCTTTAATGTATATGTTGCATTACTGTACATGCAGTTATCACCTGTAATTGAGGTACCACTTCTTTTATTTTACGAACTGTGTGCTATCATGTATCGGTGTGTACTTTGTTGGTGATCTAATAAATAAAATAAAAAAATAAATAAAAAAAAAATATATCGCATCTTCCCTATTGTGTGATTGTGTGAATGTCGCAGGCAGCGGGCCCATCGGCGAGGAGCGTGACAGCATCGCGGAGCCGCTGTACGCGCTTCTCAGCGAGGTGTTCGACATGCGAGGCGTGTTCCGCTGGTTGCGTCGCACGCTCGTCACCTTCGTGCAGATCACGTACGGCCGCACCATCAACCGGTACGTCACCAGCCTATATCTCATCATACCATACTTGTGTTTTTAAAAAAAGAATATCAAGTTTCTTGAGTCATAATAATATTAAATCGCATCATACCATACTTACGTTTTTAAAAAAAGAATATCAAGTTTCTTGAGTCATAATAATATTAAAAAAACTGTGTCGGTACCAATGATGTTCTAGTAAACATATATGTTATTAACGCGCAAAAAGTGAAGACAAGAAAACGTCCCAATTGGGACGTTTACCTTTAGTCGTTTTACGTAGTAATACGTTATAATACATCATAATTGCGTAGTAATACGTTTTGCGTAATTAAAACATCTAGTTATCCCTTTTACTTATTGTTTTTATCAAGCTATATACTTTTTACTTTTAACGAAATGTAAAAATGAACTAAAATAAACGGTCCCCGGCGCGGCACACTTTTTTCTGTTATTTGGTATGGATATAACATATTTATTAGAATATCATTGTTCGGTACCAAGTTCTTTTTCCAGTCGATATTAGAAAACTTAAATTTTAAATTGAACTATTCAAGAACAGATAAAACGCTATCTATCGAACTTTTAAAATAATTTGTGATCAGAACTGAAACACACGATTCACTTTATATACCAGTCATTTCATATTTGTTAGTGTATTTTTGAAATAATTAAATTTAAAAAACTCTTGATAATAAATTAAAGCTCATATAAGATGTTTTTAGCACTGCCATTTTCATACCACATGGACTATATTAGTTTATTACTCAATCTTACTGGCTAAATCAGTTGTGATCATTTATGTTTCTAAAGTGTAATAAGGACTGTAATATATAGTTTAATTATAGACAAGACCTTCTTTCAGGCAAATCAAGGAGACAATATCGTGGCTGTTCTCGGAACAAATGCTGCACTACTACACCAGTATCGTGCTGAAGTCCTGGTGGCCGGGCGGGGTCCTGAGTGAAACGACATCCAACAGAAACATTAGGGATAAAGGTAGGGAGACGAAGAACTCTGCTATATAGATATCATATGTGCAGCAAAACGCCAAGCAACCACCATGTGATACACAGTATCGTCGTGTTCCGGTTAGAGGGGTGAGTTAGCCAGTGTAATTGCTGGCACGAGGGACATAACATCTCAGTACCCAAGGTCAGTGGCAGATTGACATTTATTTTTTATGCTACTGGTTGGCAGAATATCACATGGACCACCTTATGGTAAGTGAACACCACCGCCCATAGACAATGGCGCTGTAAGTAACATTAACCATTTCTTACATCGTTAGTGCGCCACCTCACTCACTCTTCTAACCGGAACACAACGATACCAAGCGCCGTAGTTAAATGATAGAATACCTGATGAGTAGGTGGTACCTACTCAGACGGGTTCGCACAAAGCCCTAACACCGAGTAAAGGAGTAAAGTAATTTGGTCTAAATATAAGGATACAAATCAAATTCCCGTGCGAAACTGGGGCAGGTCGCTAGTAAATAATAAGATCCGAGAAGAATCTGAATTGCGTGCAACTTAAGACTCTGATTTCAGAAGCAAAAGTGTCAGTGTCAGTGATTAAAAGTAAGCAATGTGTGTGTGTGTGTGTGTGTGTGCGCAGAGCACACGCGCACGCTGGCGGCGGCGGCGCTGCGCGAGGGCGTGTGCGGCGCGCTGGCGTCGCTGGTGGGCGCGCCCGCGGCGGCGCGCGGCGCGCACACGCTGTTCCACGCGCTGCAGCACACCACGCACAACAAGCAGCTCTTCTACGTGAGTCCCGTTACACTGTTACGCCATCGCTACACTGTGACGTCACGGAATAGCAGCCGCACTTTCGTTTGTTTAGTCCGCGTGACGTCACATTGTTTCAAAAACCGAACGGTTGACTTGTGCGAATTACTAATTCGCACGTTATAGTCGATTTTCAGTATTGTACTGCAGCACACCACGCACAACAAGCAGCTCTTCTACGTGAGTCCCGTTACACTGTTACGCCATCGCTACACTGTGACGTCACGGAATAGCAGCCGCACTTTCGTTTGTTTAGTCCGCGTGACGTCACATTGTTTCAAAAACCGAACGGTTGACTTGTGTGAATTAGTAATTCGCACGTTATATTCGATTTTCAGTATTGTACTGCAGCACACCACGCACAACAAGCAGCTCTTCTACGTGAGTCCCGTTACACTGTTACGCCATCGCTACACTGTGACGTCACGGAATAGCAGCCGCACTTTCGTTTGTTTAGTCCGCGTGACGTCACATTGTTTCAAAAACCGAACGGTTGACTTGTGTGAATTAGTAATTCGCACGTTATATTCGATTTTCAGTATTGTACTGCAGCACACCACGCACAACAAGCAGCTCTTCTACGTGAGTCCCGTTACACTGTTACGCCATCGCTACACTGTGACGTCACGGAATAGCAGCCGCACTTTCGTTTGTTTAGTCCGCGTGACGTCACATTGTTTCAAAAACCGAACGGTTGACTTGTGTGAATTAGTAATTCGCACGTTATATTCGATTTTCAGTATTGTACTGCAGCACACCACGCACAACAAGCAGCTCTTCTACGTGAGTCCCGTTACACTGTTACGCCATCGCTACACTGTGACGTCACGGAATAGCAGCCGCACTTTCGTTTGTTTAGTCCGCGTGACGTCACATTGTTTCAAAAACCGAACGGTTGACTTGTGTGAATTAGTAATTCGCACGTTATATTCGATTTTCAGTATTGTACTGCAGCACACCACGCACAACAAGCAGCTCTTCTACGTGAGTCCCGTTACACTGTTACGCCATCGCTACACTGTGACGTCACGGAATAGCAGCCGCACTTTCGTTTGTTTAGTCCGCGTGACGTCACATTGTTTCAAAAACCGAACGGTTGACTTGTGTGAATTAGTAATTCGCACGTTATATTCGATTTTCAGTATTGTACTGCAGCACACCACGCACAACAAGCAGCTCTTCTACGTGAGTCCCGTTACACTGTTACGCCATCGCTACACTGTGACGTCACGGAATAGCAGCCGCACTTTCGTTTGTTTAGTCCGCGTGACGTCACATTGTTTCAAAAACCGAACGGTTGACTTGTGTGAATTAGTAATTCGCACGTTATATTCGATTTTCAGTATTGTACTGCAGCACACCACGCACAACAAGCAGCTCTTCTACGTGAGTCCCGTTACACTGTTACGCCATCGCTACACTGTGACGTCACGGAATAGCAGCCGCACTTTCGTTTGTTTAGTTCGCGTGACGTCACATTGTTTCAAAAACCGAACGGTTGACTTGTGTGAATTAGTAATTCGCACGTTATATTCGATTTTCAGTATTGTACTGCAGCACACCACGCACAACAAGCAGCTCTTCTACGTGAGTCCCGCTACACTGTTACATCGCTACACTGTGACGTCACGGCATAGCAGCCGCACTTTCGTTTGTTTATAGCAGCCGCACTTTCGTTTGTTTAGTCCGCGTGACGTCACATTGTTTCAAAAACCGAACGGTTGATTTGTGTGAATTAGTAATTCGCACGTTATATTCGATTTTCAGTATTGTACTGATGATAATAATTCCAGTATAAATATGTTATGTTTTATACAAATAACAAATTATCCAGCTATCGCTGCGGACATTTCAGTGGATTAAAAATTAATTCGACGATGTATTCTCGAAAAGATTTTTCTTCCATATATCTGCTTAAAACAACAACAACAGCCTGTAAATTCCCACTGCTGGGCTAAAGGCCTCCTCTCCCTTTGAGGAAAAGGTTTGGAACATATTTCACCACACTGTTCCAATGCGGGTTGGTGGAATGCACATGTGGCATAATTTCTATGAAATTTGTCACATGCAGGTTTCCTCACGATGTTTTCCTTCACCGCTGAGCACGAGATGAATTATAAAGACAAATTAAGCACATGAAACAGCGGTGCTTGCCTGGGTTTGAACCCGCAATCATCGGTTAAGATGCACGCGTTCTAACCACTGGGCCATCTCGACTCTGCTTAAAAACACATTTTGTATCTGTCATTAAACAATTATTGACGAAATTAATTAATGGGTACAATATTTATTAACAACACTTAATTAAAGTGAAAACCACAACTTAAAGACAAACTACTATTTACTATACACTTATTTATTTAGTAAATAATGAATGACTAATAATATAGCCTATATTTTTGCTATTTATTAAATATGAATTACTTATACACATTATTTCTTATAATAGGATACAGTATCAGCACAACTATAACGAATGCAAATGTGTTTTGCGTTATGTTAACCCACCGTGGGTTGATTACAAACATCAATGATATTGCAGCAATTATGAATATTGCTAAAACAATTATTTTTGAATTTGAGTTTTTGACAGAGATCTCAATTTTTTCTGGTTCTTTTTCTATGTTTGAGATGGTCTGTAAAGGAAACAAATTTGTTAATAAATAATTAAAAGCACGTAATTTTTAACTTGGTGGTGGGGCTTTGTGCAAGCCCGTCTGGGTAGGTACCACCCACTCATCAATTATTCTACCGCCAAATAACAGTACTCAGTATTGTTGTGTTCCGGTCTGAAGGGTGAGTGAGCCAGTGTAACTACAGGCACAAGGGTCATAACATCTTAGTTCCCAAGGTTGATGGCACATTGACGATGTAAGGAATAGTTAATATTTCTTACAGCGTCATTGCCTATGGCTGATGGTGACCACTTACCATCAGGTGGCCCATATGCTCGTCCGCCAAACTATACCATAAAAAAAAACTCATCACAAATATAAAACTGCTACTTGCAACTTAAACGATTCAATGTATCTTTACACTAAATGTATCCTAATAGTCGGACTATAAATATAAACAACTAATATTATAGATGTGAACGTTTGTGAGGATGGATGTCTTTCACGAAAAATCTACTGAACGGATTTGGACGAAATTTTACAGTAATATAGTTTATACATTAGAATAACATTAACTACAATTTATAATGATTTTAAGTAATTTGGTCTAAATATAACGATACAAATCAAATACTCGTGCGAAACTGGGGCAGATCGCTAGTTAATAATAAGATCTGAGAAGAATATGAATTGCGTGCAACTTAAGACTGCTTTCAGAAGCAAAATGCGTCAGAAGTCAGTGTCAGAGTTTTAAATATCAAACGTTACAAGAAATATATTGAGAATATAATTTAAAACGCTTCTTAGAAGTGAGAACCCTTTTTGCGCCAAAATCGTTTCAATTTCAAACCTTGTAGGCGCGCAACTCGATTCGATTAACAGACTACTTCTATCTTTTAAATATTGCAATTTGAAACGTCACATAAATGCTTCACAATGAATTTTTACTCAGATCGTGCCAAAACAAGTTTATCTAAAATAGATAAATATAAGCAAGTTAAATAAATTGTAAAAAATGTATTTACCGTATATCTTAAATTGTTGTCGTTGCTCACAAAGAGTATTTTTTCCCCGAGAATGCTTTCTGAAATTTAAAATGATATTTTAATGTCAATTTACGTTACAGATTAAAAAATATTGATCATAAACAGACAAAAGATTTAAGCTTAAAAAGTTTATGAATTAAGTTCGATTTTTGAATAAATAAAGAATTAGTTACAAATTTTTTAACTAATTCTTTATTTATTCAAAAATCGTTTAATTAAACGTTACAAATTTTGGATTTTTTTTTTTTATAAAAAACATTACCACTGTTAATTTTTTATTGATAAACAATCAACTACCGTCACTTGAATAGAGCTGATAAAAAGGTTTTATGTAGTATAAGTGTCCCTATAAACTCTTGGGAGATATTTTATTGAAATTGTCAAGCCTGAAGTCTTAAACTTAGGCTATCGTAATCAAAACCAGTCCTTCAACCAATATGAAGGAGAACTTTAAAGGATCGTCTGCGAGGGCTGTTTGAAAGAACTCACCACTGCTGTCCACTCCTATCGTATTCAATTCATCTATTTCCCCTTTCCTTATGGTTATTGTGTTATAATCTTCATTGTAACGATACATCTGTTCAGCTAATATGCACGTAAAATCTGCCTGTTTTAATGGAAACCTTCGCTTTATTTCGTTTAAAAATAAAAAAGCTCTTGATCGTTGACAAAGCTGAAATATTAAAAACGTATTTTTCTTCAAAAACAAAATAGGATTAAAAACATCCATACGGTAGCTCATAGCTCCAATTGCTTGATTTTGGTATACATACTGGTTATGCTGCTATGACATAGAATATGATATTCAAAATACCCACAATTAAATTTTTGCCGGAGGAAAATTTAATTTTTGACTTCAAATCGGAGGTAAATTGTTTTTTTTTAATTGCTTTTTATTAGATAAATATATGTTTTTTAATTCTTATGACGCCAATGTTTAATGTGACCACTCATCATCAGGCTAATCCGTGATAACAAAAAAAACAATGTAGATTTTTTTGCTCCGAAAACGTAACAACTAAAATTAAAATCTTCAAGTTATTTTTCTTTTACTCAACTCATGCTTGCTTGCAATTTTATAAATATAAAACAATCTAAGAAAACGTTAAAAACATACGAACCTTGTCGGTAATACAGAAATAAAAATATTCGTCCTCCAATATAAAATGGAATAAGTAACGTCCGTGGTAGTAAGTCATTTTATTATTTCTCTCTGATATTTTGACGAGCACTTCATCCAATATCTCTTCGAAATTTCCATCACAGGACGCATATTTATTGGAGACTTTCTTTTTGTACGCAACGGCACTAAATAAAATAGACATCACAGCACTTTAAATTAAATTAAATGTTATTATAATTTATATATACATAATTCACATGTTAATACTTTGTGATGGGGAGCATCACGACTTGGTTGTGTAGTTATAAAATCGAGTGTGAGTCGTTCAACGATCTCACGGCCGTCGCATTCTTCCGCAAATTTACAGTCGCCGATATCACATAGATATCATTGGATTCTATAATTAGGTGTAATGTGGGCACGCTCTTAAAATATGTTCCGCTGAAACTGTCACTTCCTATATGTGATCAATTCTGATGCGACGTGACAACCGTACGGTCCATGACCGTCTTGACTGACATTTTGGAAATTAACTTTTGAAAAATATAATATCTAGTAAAAATTACACTTTAGTAGCGTCTTTGCGTTCGTGGATTTCAAATAAATGTACGTTTTTCATAATTATAATGTTTAAATGCGTTAATTGATTTTTTTATGTCTAATTATTTTTTTATTTAATGTTCTGTTACAGGAAATCTTCGAGCTTGTTCTTCTAGAAGTTTTTCCGGAACTTAAACGCTATCAGTAAATGTACGACGAACTTAAAAGGGTACAGCGAGGCAGATGATATACGTACAGGGAAGTTCGATAAACAAATATTTTATTTTGTTTTTTTTTTATTTTTTTATTTCTATATTATTTTAAACCAGTTACATGACCAGTGTTACAAATGTTTTTATTTAGCTTTCTAAATGTGGCATATTATAAAACGTTGATCTCATCTTGGCTATCACGTAGATATAGCATGAAACTTAGTTATATGAGTTCTGTGATCGTTTTAGCTGGAATAGCTATATGTGCCAAGACTACGCTCTCTACTTATTTTATAACTGGGTAACGTTTTATTACGTATTTTTATAGTTTGACGTATGACGTATCCAATGATGTTTTGTTCAGTGTACCTGAGACTTAAAAAAAAAAAACAAATTTGAATGTCATTAATGATATTTTTTATCTGTAATTACAGACCATAGACTAGAATTTTATATTTGTTTGATGCATGTGTAGTTTCAATTCGTAATATAACATTACAAATTTAGACAAACTCGGCTATTGTTGGAAATTTATTTAGATTATATTTTATAAAACTTTACAGTTGAAGTTATATTTTCCGTATAATATAATATTGTTTTACATTTCAGTATTAATAAACAAATGAGATGATAAACGAGTCATTCCGTGTAATCTTTATATTATTTACAATGCATTTTATAATTGTGACGCGCAAATAGGAAGCTTAAACTTTATTAAGAAAAGTATAATAAAAAAACCTTAATCCAATAATAATAATAGCTTTATTACTTTACTACCTTACTTATTACCTTATGTTATTAAATTTAATTTTATAATTAAATTAACAAAGTTTATTTTTTTATTTTGTTTAGAAGTAATGGTTTATACTGAGAAAATTTACGACGTATAGTACGACACAACTTAGATGTCGCATCGGCAAAATTCGTAAAACCGATCACATCCGAATTGAGTACGCCATCCCAAATTATCAATATTTATTTCTCATGCGAATATGATCTTTGCACAAACGTAATAACTTGTAATATCATATGACCTAATATATTCGTCAATTTGACACGTCGATATATATGCACTTGCTTCCTCTGACGCGTGAATCTATAGCGACGAATAGCGTCGAATGGCGCTATAGGGAGCTATTTCTGTTGGTTGTGTAAATCGGCAGTAATCGGTTTCATTTTCATTCCATTGCATTTTCCGATGCTACATCTGTGTCGTACTATAAAGTTTTTAATATTTTCATACAATTTTGTTGTATGTATTGCTTAGTCGTGTTGGCGCGTTGGTCACGTCCATGTTTATTGTTTAAAAGTTGCCATTGTACAAACTTTTAAAATTATATATTTGTGTCTTTGAAATTTTCTAGATCTGATTCAATTGTCCTGTATATTGTATGTGTTTTGTATACATGACGTTTTATTCCTTTCTTATACAGCCATATAGAGGTTAAAAAATATATTCTTATATTATAAATAATGCGAATGTTGGCGTTGGCTTTTTAATATAAGTAAATGTTCAGTGTTTACTATACGAGTGTATTGCTCTCGAATAAATAAGATCTCTTGTATGTTATCTATCTTTTATAATACGATGAACTATGAAACTATTAGAATCATTCCAATTTATTTATGTGCAAGTGTTGCTACATACAAAAAATAAATGGTAAATTTTAACATCATACACTTATGTAATATTTACAAATCACACTTATTACTTATATTTTTTTTTAAATATTATATATTGAGAGTCCATTCCACGAGTCGAAATCCTAGCGAAGAAAATAATCTCAACTACTTATCTATTAAATTATTAGCATATGAATGTCACGCTCATCATCACTTTCCTTTGGAAGCTGGTTTAATTAACATTAGATTAGTTATATATAGCATTAACAAAGCATTAAATGCAGTTTTTGTCTAACAGTATATTAGAATGTTTGTTGTTTAATATTATTTTGACGTCATTGTAATTAAAGTAAAAGTAAGGTAACAGCCTGTAAATTTCCCACTGCTGAGATAAGGCCTCCTCTTTCATTATGGAGAGGGTTTGGAACATATTCCACCACACTGTTCAAATGATGGCTGGCGGAATGCACATGTGGCAGAATTTCGATGAATTTAAACACATGCAGGTTTCCTCACGATGTTTTTCCTTCACCACCTAGCACGGGATGAATTATAAACACAAATTAAGCACATATATATAGTGGTGCTTGCCTGGGTTCCGAACCCGAAATCATCGGTTAGGATGCACGCGTTCTAACCACTGGGCCATCTCAGCTCACTCATTGTAATTGAAGTAATACAATTCAAATGTTGTTTGATTTATTGTAATGATTTTTGCTCGAAATTGATTATATCATGAAATACTATTTGGATCATTAATTAAAAACTTCATCTTGTATAACAAGCTATGTATGACTAGCAAATAAATATAAAATATATTTTATTACACGAATAATCTTAATAACAAATTACATGTTTTTGTAAAACTCATTCGTATTCCCTGTAATATTATTTTTTATCTTTTTACAATTACCAAGAATTTGTAGTCCATTTCAGTAACATCGTGTTACTCTAAACAACTATATAATATTTTACAATTAGTATCATGTAATGTATTTTATAATTACCTTAATACGCTGGGGCGGATTTAATTTAAGCTGCAAAGCCCGGTCCTCGGTGTAGTCCGGAAACAATAAGGCGA
Source organism: Vanessa cardui (assembly GCF_905220365.1). Taxonomy (NCBI): domain Eukaryota; kingdom Metazoa; phylum Arthropoda; class Insecta; order Lepidoptera; family Nymphalidae; genus Vanessa; species Vanessa cardui. Next base: position 5,988,787 of record NC_061126.1, read on the forward strand.
AAATGGTTCAGCTTTTATTAAGTATAAACATACATCTGTCAATGCATAAAAAATATATCTAGTTTTCTTATATATCTTTAAATTTTCATGATTTAGCGTGTTCTAGCGACCCGACTCGGCTTCGCACGGGTGCGATGCGGATACTTAATAAAGTAGAGAATGTCTAAATTAACAGTGTTTATTTACTATATTGTCCACGTAATGTATACAAAAACACTCCTTTCGAGTTAATCTATCGATTAAAAAAAACAGCATCAAAATCCATTGCGTAATTTTGAAGAAACATACATAGGGACATACAGCGCTAAGCGACTTTGTTTTATATTAAGTAATGATTAAATCCGCCCCTGTAAATATGTGTCATCGTTAATAAACCAAAGATAAGTTGCCTTGGTAATTCCGACTGTCTTCAATTGCACAATGTATATGTATATGTATCTAGCGTAAGTTTCAACGATGTATTAATTTTCTGAATAATCTTTTGCTAAATAAAATTGTAGGTACTAATAATAATAAAATAAATTTTGGAACTTATCTTTGAAAAAAAATACTTATTAAGTGTTATACTATATTTCGAGCGTTGACTAGGTTTAAATGTAAACTATTGTATATCTAATATATATGCATAGAATATATTAAAAACTGATATGTTTTATATAGTTTTTTTATTGCCACAATCATTATTTGTTCCTTATTGTTCCATGTCAGATGTACGAAATCAATACTTAGTATTGTTTTATCGGCTCTACGGTGAGTGACTCAGTTCAAATACAATGAGCATATCTCAGTTCTTCCCTGGCGCATTGATGACCTGAGGAATTTTTAATATTTCTTATAGCGCCAATGCCTATGGTGGTCGTGACCACAACATTGACCATTTGCCATTTGATACCCAAGAACAGACAATTAGACAATAAAGTTGATATGTCTCATAGACATTGCTTTTCGACTAAATTATTTAGAAAAATAGATGACAGAACTGTACTTACTGTACTTAGCATTAATAACAATCGCGACCATTATTCCATCACCCATTAGGGAGGACAGTGGCAGTGGGAGTAATAATCTTTTGTGTATAATTCGACCCCAACTTTAGTCGCCATCTTGGTTTTTAACGTTTTTCGTTAATAGCTATTTTTAAATTCACAAGAAAAATACTACATGATGTTTAAAATTGATCATTATTCAATTCCCTACTCTTTGCCAATTTATTGTTCGTCTGAGATTTGTACACGTTGTCGCTCAGTGGCAGATTATTAATGATTTCATGTCGATATTGTTTTCAAGCGTTATGTGAAGTAAATTTTCGATTATACGTAATCCGATGTCACGTCGTGACGTCATTTCGGTGTATCGGAATTAGACATGTCTACACAATACACCGAAATGAAACAAAGTAATTTAAAAATATTTTATTCTTATCAAACACTGACATGGTAATTAAAAATTGTAATGACTTTTAAATTATCTTTCTGATAAAAAAAAAATAAGGTAATTACGTTTTTTGTGTCGATTGCTAGAGGAACCTTGGATTCTTTCAAAAATTTGCAAGAATGGATCTGATATCTCTCTAGATTCTACATAAGTGCGAGAATATGTACTGAAACTGCATCGGTTTTCGATTTTATAGATTGAAATAGTGAGAGCAGAAGCGAGTAAAAACAACTTTAGTATAGTTTGTATACCTACAATAAAATGTAAAACAACGTACAATTTTCGCCTTAATTCATCGTAAAGAAAGATGTTAAGTTGTGTATAGGAAAGTCGTATATAACGTAAAGTTTCGGTGGCGGGTGCAAAATGAAACATCAATTTATTCGAATAATTTCTATTTTAATATTCAGTACAATAATAAATTAGATAACAGTTTAAACACCTCGTTTAAAGGAGGCATCAGGTGTAAAAACTGTTTTTTATTATCTTATCCTTATTAATATAATTTAAAATTATACTTATATAAAATAATTAAAACATTTTTCAAATTTGGCATGTACGAATTAACGTACGAATTTCATTTTTAATATGAAAAATTAAAAAAAATGTGCGCATTAAGCACCTTAACTGGCAACATTCATACTAATTATAAGGAAATAATTATAAAATTATTTTACTTAAAAAAAAATTACAGGTAATTTTTCACTCAATAGCTTCAAAGCATCTGTATCACAGCACTCAACGTTCTTTCCCTTATTAACTACGCTTGCAAAGAAAATGAGACATCCTTAAAAAAGGATGTATATTTAATTAAATATTTAAAAACATAAATATATTTGTATTAAACCATATCGATATAAAATTAGATACCCATAAAATATGGCGCCATTTGCTCAAGGGTGCGAATATAATCCATACCCCATGTCCCAACAAAGTTTGTCCTTTTTAAAACTTAATTTAAATACTTAATACTCAAGACAAGACGAATGTCTTTCTTATGCCACAAACCCAACGGCTCTTGTTAATTTCGTGGAAATCATTCTAATTAGTATATTACATGTATATGTTATGATATATGTATATATAAAATTTTATTGCAATTTGCAAATTATAGCGCATAAGGTATGTAGTCGTTGTGTTATAGGCTTTGTGAGGTCTGCAGATTTAAATCATCGTGTTCCTCTGCAACATTCACGCTCGAGACAGTTGGCTAATAAAAATATGAATTTCCACAACACAATTAATAGCTACCTGACACACGCTGAGCAGCTCATCGTCATTTTCTCTTGAATTCCCTGATATATACATATGTATACATTTGTTTGTAGATATGTATACATATGTAAGTACCAAGAAATCATAAAAAACGAGAGCACTTCCGAAATCTTCAGTAAATCAATGACACACATCACATCTATAAACTTTGAATAAATAACAAAATATATAACAGAGTAAATAGGATGAAGTATTTTTTTTTTCTTTCAGTTTTAGTCATACTAATGATAGTTACATTTGCTTCCAGTCAAGTAATACCTTTTTTAAATGAACTACTTAGAAGAGAATTTAATTCTCACATAATTATATATATACGTATCCTTATATAAAATATTATTATTAAGAACATTCTGTTGAAGTACAAAACACAATATTTCTATTTTTAAACTTCAAACGTTTCTGTTCATATTTAACTAAATAATTATAGTTTATATCTATTTCTTATATCTAAATTATTCTTGGCAAATTAAATGGCTTAATTAAAAACTATAATAAAAAAAAAACAATATCACAAAAAGAGTATAGAAATGATATAAGGTTTCCGCAGATTAAAAATAATTGGTATAGTTTGTAATCTGTACCCCGAGTGTAAGTATACGCTGAAAATTTAAAAAGAAATATTTGTGTAGGCTTAAAATAAATAACGACTATACTCGTTGCGCGGTTAGGATAATACTTGATGTATAAAAAGTTAGTAAAAATCATTTCGAAGCTCAGTTATTAGTCTTCCATTAAACGTAGCATATTTTTTTCCATTTTTGTGAACCACCAATCGTTCATTCGACACAACACATGATATTTGATCACCGCCTATTATCAGAGCTCTACTTAAAAAGTCAAAAAATAATGATATTATCATACACTAAATGTGCGTAAATCATACACTCGGGCCACTGTACCTGTTGACTCCCGTCCTAACTCTACCTTAGATTAAAACACCCTGTGTAATGAGCGCCGCGTAATAACGACAATGATTATTGTGAAATCCAAAAAGTATTCCTTAAAAACAAATATAATATATTTTTGCTGGCATCTGATTTTTATATCAATATTAAAGCAATCTCACATTTAGTAACTTCAAATGATTTTCATATACAATTCTAATTATTCTAATAAAGAAAATGTGTTGATATGAGATGTATAATCCTTTTCAATAGAATTTGTACAAAGGTACATAAATACATTTAAAAATAAGATTTTAAACCGCATTTTCACATAAAATAATCACCGCGATGCAATTATTAAAACTAGAAAAGACTTCAATTATATAAAATACTATATATTATGGCACAACTTTTTTATTTGTACAAATAAATTCGAAACGGATTATACAAATTAGTGGCAGCCCTCCAGCTTACCATTTTAAGTCGAAATAAAGTAATATTCACTTTAACGTGATAAAAATAAACTATTATTTACAAACCGGTTAGACAAAAAGTCATGATTAGAACTAATTATTTACATTGTAATCTTATTGTCACCATATTATCGTGGTGAATTAAATCTAATATATAATTCTTTTTATATATAAAATATGGAACTGAACCAAGTCATTTGAATATGAAAAGTGACCATTTATTGACAGGAAAGATGTGGGGGACACCGTACATGCGAAACCTGACGTAAAACAAATGTCGGTCATCCCAAACCCCTTAAACCTACATCCCTAATTGTTATATATAGAGATTATAACACGGTGTTCTAACAACTGTCGTCTTCGATCCTTTCCCGTGAGCCAGGGGAAAGTGAATTAAAGTCGACATATACAAAAATAATACGAAGATTTCCTTACATCTATATTAAATTTTATTTTTGACAGTTTACTATCGTGAATGAACTTGAGTACTGTATTATTTTTAGTTATATTTATCATTTTAAACATTGAAAGCGGAATCTAGCAGTCAATATCTGCTCAGGTGGATTAGGAGACACGTAATGTGTCTAACTGATTTCTTCAGCAGCATGTTTAGATATATATCTATATACACATGGGCGGTAGTCTTAACTACTCTATGATCGTAATAATTATGTGTTATGGTATAACAAACTTATGTACTGATACGCGTAAATGTTGTCATAATATAAATGCAATTCATCACATTATATTTCCATTCTGGTATTATTTAGTCGCTAACTCAGATGAAGTGTAAATCGCACATTGTATTGCAAGATATTTTACTTCTGTGAATTGACTTAATAATGACTTTATTTATATATATTCCAAAATATTAAAAGTTGTTATTCCGTATCATTACCATTTTAGCTATTATTAATGATATATCTTATAATTTATTACAAATGTATTCATATAATTATCTTTTCACAGGATTGTGCCCCGAAGATGATTATATGAACAAAATATTTATATGCCTATATTTGTAGGCATATTGACCCCCAGTTTCTGAAAAGCTGATCAAAATAAGATTACTAATTTGACTTTAAACTGAATGCTGATTGGTCGGTGACAGTCGATGACGTTATAGACGACCAATGAGCGTTCAGTATTCAATCAGATTGGTCAATCAAAAATACCCAGTTTCAGAATCTGGCGGTAAGAGTGTCGAAATCTTAACAATTCATGTTCTTATCACTCTTCATGATATAAGAAGTGGTAATATTGATATACCTTAATACTCTTAGCTAGTTGTTGTAGCATATTCGGTGGTTGTATTGCAGCGGGGCTTAATGTCATCTAACAGTGTTGTTTGTATTTTAACAATAGTAGACGGTACATCTACTCTATAAAGGTATGCTGACGTCTACCGCTAGCTACCAGTACTAATTCGATTAATATTTGAAAACGTGATTCCATTATGAAATAGAGTAGCAAAGCTGATAACGCGAGGCGATACTCGTATTTAACAACTTTTGTCAGTTTCACGTTTTCCAATGAAATCGTATTACAGGTAATTAGTTAATTGTCATGTCATATTGGTATTTAAGTGAAAGGATGTAAAGTGACGGGTTCAAAGTCGTCGCTCGCTGGCCTGGGGGGCAAACGGTGCGGGGGCGGAGGGGGCGGTGGTAATAAGCTTGTCCCCTCTGGCATGTAAACATTGGTTACGCGACCCTGGTAACAATTAAATCATTTAAAAATAATTTTCATCAACACTAATAGTATTTTTTCTTTTAATAATATTATCTGTATTGGATGGGGTATAATATGGCCTATACATTTTACGTCAAATAAAATTCAAATATCATGTCAATTCATCATAAAATAAATCTTTACCTGGCTTTTGTCGTATTTGAATATTCCCTGAAAGCGGTTCTGTCTCCGCTCTATGGGTTCTCCTGTGGTTGAGCAGCTATAGTTGGGATTGTGGAAGGAGATATGACCGCTCGATTCCCTGTAGTTTTCTTTCAGCTCACCGCCACGATCCTTACGCATTTTAACTATAGAAAACATAAGTTTATTTTACTCCTTCAGTCTTTAAAATGTTGATGAACTTTTCCGAATTTTAGGACCAATAATGCTAAAAAGACATTTGTAGCTAATATTAAGTTAATCATTCAATTACTCACCGCAGACAATAGCAGCAACCGCTATAAGAATGATAATAAAAGCAGTTGTTGCCAGTCCGATGATAATAGCTCCAATGTTAGTTTTAGGAGCGGCGGTAGGAGTCGGCGCCATATTATTGTTGACCTCAACATCAGCGTAGTCGTAGAATGCTGGATAATGAGATGGCATTCGCAAACCCACGCGGAGTTTTGGTGCTAAAATTGAAAACAAGTGATGATGTATTGGCTTAAGTGTATTATTATTTTAACGAGCAAGAGGACTTAAGAGGGCGCGTCAGAAGTGTCAGAAGTTTATAATAAAATTGTAGAACATAAAGTACCTTTGAATGCATTTGCTGATAAAAGTTATTGAAATCTAATCGACATTTTTGATTTTCTTGCTTAGGACTATTATATAACACTTTTGTAAATGTGTTAGACATTATTTCATAAAATTATGTGATAACACTTACCAGTTGAGCAAGTTTTTTCACCGAAAGCATCTGGACAAGCACACACATAATCGTGACCTCTAAACAAGCAAAGATGTGAACATCCACCATTGTCTTCCTTGCAGGGATTCCAACCGTGTTGTTTTTCCGACGATACTGCTTTAATTTCCATTACCATTTCCAAATCCGTTCGTATCGCTGTCACATTTTTACCTGTCCTCTTGTCAGCTCTCATAATTGACTTCTTATACCAATCAGTCCAGTATATGTATTCATTAAACTGAAAGACAATTAAATTTGTAGATATGTCAGCAATAACGTGAAATGAATATATAAGGTTTATTAGGTTTGCAATTTGTTTTTTATTTCATTAAAATATTTGAAAATTACGCCTTGAATCTTACTTGAGTCATTCCAAAAGGATTTTTAGCTTCTGGAACTAACTGCACCCTATGTTGGCCATTCAAATCGGATGTATCAATTCTATCTTTTAACGCATCAGTCCAATACAACCTTCTTTCTTTATAGTCTATAGTAATGCCATTCGGGAAGCCTAGGTCGTGATCGACGAGTACTTTTCTTTGGCTGCCGTCCAACACCGATCTCTCAATGTTAGGACTTTCACCCCAATCGCTCCAATACAAATACCTTAAAATGCATAATATTTTGTGAATTTTATCAATTGTATTTAAGTGTACTTAAGTGGTATTAGTTTTTGTATATACCCTTTTGCTGGAAATACTGCAATTGCTCTGGGCTCAGTTAATCCAGGTATCAGAGTTTTCCGCGAGGAACCATCAATCCTTGCAACTTCAATAACCTACACAAAAAATATTTTATATAATTGGAAATAAATTATAAAATATACAAACATTACCAAAATAAATTTTATATAAAGCACCTTATATTCATTATCCGACCAGTAAATATTATTAGCAATCCAGTCCACGGCAAGACCATTTGGTGTATCGATTCCTGTATCTATAACTTCTTTAGACTCTCTCATATCTTCCATACTGATAGACCTACAAGTATTTATTTCTTCATTAAATCACACATTTATATCTAACATCATACAAAGAATTTTAAAACAATAAAAAATCACGAACCTGATAACATTTTTATTTACATCAGTAAAGAATACAATTTTTTTCTCCCAATGATAATCGACTGCAACTGAGTTCTGGATATGTTTTACTGGAAGTGTAACATCCCATTGCTCTGGGGTGTCTAAAGAAATCATAGCAATGCTCCCTCTGGCAGCGAACACTAAGAAATTTTCCGGGTGTTTTTTACAGATTTTTGGATTATATTCTGTTTCGTTTTCGAATGATAGGCCTGTAGGGCAAGCGCAAGTATATCCTTGAGGCGATCGTAAGCAGAGGTGGGAACATCCACCATTCTTTGTTCCACATGCATTTTCTAAAATATGATCTCCCTGTAAATATATAAAAGCGTGTCAGAAGTTGAAATATTAATAATAAATTAATTATATGAAAACAAAAATAATTTACAAATTTCATTTTACCTGAATAGCTCGTATGTCCATAAGTCCTTCGAGGTTTTCCCGTATCGTCAACTGCTCCTGACCATTTGACTTATCTGCTCTATGAAGAGATTTGGTTTTCCAATCAGTCCAATAAATATGTTGACCAACTATCACAATGCCATAGGGATAAGGAACTTGGCTGAGAAGCGTACGACGATCGTGACCATTAAAGTCCGAACTTTCAATGGTTAAGACTTTTGCATCATTCCAGTAAAGGCGACCTTCAATTCTGTCGATTGCGAGTCCATTTGGCCATTTGATGTCAGTATCCACGATGATTTTCCTATAATTTTATTTTTCATTAAAATTATTGTATTTAATTATTTCGAGAATCGATACAATCAATCATATAATAATAAAAACCTATTTTTGCCATCCATATCAGCTCTCTCAATTTTCGCTGATGTTCCCCAATCAGACCAAAACATATAACCATATTCATAATGCAACGCTATGGCTCTCGGGGAATCTGAAATTGTATATAACAATAAATTCACTGCAGCTATAGAAATCTAAGTTAAAATGATGCTTAGAATTAGTTTACCTAATCCAGTCCAAACCAAAACTTTTCTATTCATTCCATCAAGTTCTGCTACTTCAATGCTGTTGCGACCACCGTCAGTCCAATAAATCTAAAACGAAGTATTTATTAAATAAAATATAATATTTTCACATTACACTCATTCAAAAGGTTCAAACCTTTCTTCCTGCCGAGTCTATAGCGATACCATCAGCAGTATGGAGACCTCTCTCAATAATCGTGTCGTTTTCCGTACCATCTTTGTTAGCACACTTGATTTTCCGCTCTCCAGTATCAGTCCAATATATGAGACCTATGTAAAAAGAAATAAACATTTTTATCCTGAAAGGCTATATGTCCTACATTACTGAAATATCTTCTGTGTAAATACGCTCTATTTACCGGTTCTTTGATCCACATCCACACCAAGTGCATTCTTTAGCGGTGGTAATGGAAGAACAACATCAACAAGATATGGCACGTCCAATGACACAATTCTTATATCTACGCGATGAGCAAATATCAAAAAGTTGATCGGTCCGTTGGTACACGTTCTTCCGTCCTTCTGCAAATAAGATAGTAGAACTTAAAATAGTTCACTTCAAGTATAAAGTTATTTTTGTATTATAGTCGTATTTTGTGATAGCCAAGAACGTACACTTAGTCTTATTCCAATGGGGCATGCGCATGAACGTCCTTCCGGCTTTAGAAGACACAGATGAGAGCATCCGCCGTTGTTCTTGCTGCATCTGTCAAATTAATATCAATATAAATTCGTTTTTTTTTCTTTCTATTTTTAAAAATTTCGAATTTTCTTTTACCTATTTACTCCTCCTCGTCTTTCCTTGTGAAATACTCTCACATCCATAAGTCCCTCGACTCCAGCACCGAGTGTACGTCGATTTTTTCCAGTAAATTTGTTCGCCGCTTGAATAGATTGCGTATCCCAATCGGTCCAAAACACTTCATCGCCATATAAATCCAGTCCAAATGGATGCGGTAGATGTTGTCCTGATAAACAAAACATTATGTTTAATAATATTTCAACATTATTGATTTAATATTTCATAATAATATAGAACCAAATATTGGGTGTATGTGTAGTGTTCAATGATATATGCCCTTCAGTGGGCTCCCATCACTAGGCCTGAGCATATAGCTCGCCTACCCCACCCGGTGACGCTGTAGAGGCCAATAGGGCCAACAGCAATACACATTTCGAAAAGTGTTCAATGTTAAGTCTTATTGATTAAAAAGGAATAACCAATTTCTTACTTTAAACTTAATGGTGGAGTTTCTTTAATAGTTGAGGGTTCAAAATATTTATTTTCAAAGTAATCACAGTAAGTGTTAGTAAACATAGTATAAGACACTAATACTAAAGTTCATACCGATCAAAACAGTTCGGCCAGTTCCGTCAAGATTGGCGTACTCAATAGTCCGGTTTCCGCCATCTGTCCAATAGATGCGATTGTTGGTTAGATCCAGCGCCAGGCCGTTCGGCCAAGTCATGTTACCGAAGATAAGCTTTCTTCTGTTTCCTCCATCCATGTCAGCGCGTTCAATACACGGCTCAGCACCCCAGTCTGACCAGTACATTATGCCCCCTATAAGTGATTAAATGTATTTTTAGATAATAAATGTATGTATGGGTGGATGTATGTATGTATGAATGCATGAATGTAAAGGAGCCATTAAGGACAAAAACATTTAAAACAATATAAACTAAAATAAGTTAGGGTGCTAATTTTAGGGGTATAAGAAATAAAAAGAAACGAAATATATTATATTTTTAACAATATTCAACATTTGGAATAACAATATTTACAAATAAGATAATGGTTTTATGATTTTTTTCTATTCCATGTTTTGCGTCCACTCGTACCTCAAACGCATGTAACTGAACATTACCTTTAGGGTCCAGTACAATGTCTCGGGGTTTATCAATATTTTCCCAAGCCAACAAAGTCCTCATTGTGCCATTAGTATTAGCTACCTCGATCCTGTTAGTACCAGCGTCAGTCCAGTACAGTTTGTTAGTCAACCAATCGTAAGCAAGTCCGGCCGGCGAAACTAAGATAAAAATAAAATATGTAACAAAGGTTGTTGGAACCCAACTTGAAAGAATGGTACACATTTAGGACCCGTTAACTCTCATTGTTTTGTTTTGTAGATAAAGTTAGTTAGTAGTTATAATTAATATGATTAAATTTTTGTTGCTTTTTCCTTTTCTTTTTGATTTTTTATACTTTTTATAATTGTTTCGTCTAATAAACATTTCTTTCTTCCTTTCAAAGCTATTCTGCCGTAGTATAACAAAAACGCCGTTAACCGACATCAGATCGATTTCTTATCACCGATAAGTTACATAGGTTTATATTTTACCGTGTTTTAAATTCATGGATCATAATTGAGTTTAGGTAGATAACGGTATTATAGATATACCACGGCAGTTTTAGATAGATTATACAAGGTATTTGATAATTTTGAGTTTATCAGAAACTTTATTATAATACAAAAATATCAGGTTTACTAAAGTTAAAATATCGATATATTTCAATTAAAACTTACTCAAATTAGAACCAATAACAATAATTTGTTGAGATCCGTTCAAATAAGCTCTATTAATTGTGTCTTTTTCGACGTCCGTCCAAAATATCGAATTGCTATTGTGATCCCAGTCGAGTGCGACGGCCGATTTAATGTTTTGCACAGGAATAACCTGAATGTTTAAATTGATATTAGTTACAAGTCTAACTTACGAATTGCACTTTATGTATTTGTTTATGTACCATGTCCAACGAATCCATTTGTTTTCGAGGATGCAATTGCTTTAATCTAATGTCCTTGCGTCGCGCGTAGAGCAGCAGTTTCTCCGGTGTTTCCTCACATGTTCGTCTGTATTTCAATATAATATATAAATGTATAATAAGACTAACTGCGCTCGTCACTTTGCGCGCATTCAAATTAAACAAAAAAATGTCGTAGCCTAAGTTACTCCTTATTACAGCAGCTTCCTGCTAGTGAAAGTTCCGTCCAAGCAACAGACTGACAGAAAAAAATTGGAATAGATGTTATTTTTGTATACCTATGTACCGTTTTTACATCCATATGCATTAAGTGAAAAGTAGTTATTTTAATATCACAAACAGACACTCCAATTTTGTTATACGTATAGATATATAATGCCATTATTTTTTACATTATAAAGACGATTAACTGATACCACTTACTTGATGTTGAATAAAAATTGAACGGAAAGACAACCCGTTTGTTGTCATAAATTATCATCATAGAAAATAAAACCTTTTATGAAATTTTTCATACAATTATCTATAAACTTACCCGTCCTGATTCAAGTTGAACCCAATATGACATCGGCAGGTGTACCCGTTGGAATTGGGAAGGCATAGATGCGTGCACCCGCCATTGTTGGTTCCACATCGATTCTTGTAAGTTTGTATTTGGCGCAATGGATGATAACTATATTAATATTAAAATTAATGATCAAATTCACTAAAATTTTGATGCCTATTTTTATGTATTGTCAAAATTATTGCTTTATAGTTTGTTATTATAATTTACTTTTTACATTATGTTTTTACCTTTTTATATCCATAGGCATATGCAAACTAGCATGTACAGATTGCATTGCCATGCCAGTTTTCTTGTTCACGGTTGATATACTCTTCGTATGCCAGTCAGTCCAATAAATCGCGTCTTCGAATAGTGTCAGGGCGAAAGGGTGTGGTAATCCTTTGCTAGCAACCTTTAAATAAGGTCGCAATTTAATAAACATAAAAATGCCTTCTAACCACGAGACCAATGAGGCAGACAAGAATTAATATGGTAAAAATTCGTTTAATGTTGCTGTACCTGGTTAAAGTGTTAAATTATTATAGCTTTATGTCAGATAACAATGTTAAAAAAATCTGCCTTATTTCATTTACTGACAAGTACGTTTTATCTAATGCTTTAATTTATCAACCATTATATATATATTTAAAATTTACCATATATAATCTATGTTAAGCTACTTTTTAATGATAAATTCTGTAATTATGCATAATACTCACTCGTTTCCTTTCTCGACCGTCGAATGTAGCTCTCTCGATAATATGATGCTTAGCATCAGCCCAGTATATCTTGGAATCCATGTAATCAATGGTCAAGCCATTGGGCCAAAATATTTCATTTACAATTACGGTTTTTCTATTACTTCCGTCCATATCGGAACGCTCTATCTTCGGATTTGGACCTAGAGTAATTATTTAATACATTTAATTAATTAAAAAAAGAAATGCATTATTGGTATTATGTTACATTATATTTACACTAAATTTAAATTTTTTCGTGTTAGTATGCCATGTTGTTAAGTTTGTTTTTTTCACCAATATAAAACCTCACTAATCAATTATAATCCGTATTCATACTCTACTTACCCCAATCAGTCCAAAATATAATCGCATCCCCTGGATGTACAACAATAGCTCTTGGCTTGTCAACGTCACTAGCGGCTAACACAGCTCTTTGTGATCCATCTAACGTTGCAACTTCCACTCTTCTCGTGCCAGAGTCCGTCCAGAATAAGAGATCGTGAATCCAGTCCACGGCCACGCCTCCTGGTGCTTCCAATCCCCAGCGAATTACATCTGTATATATCGTATTTCATTAATTCCGTAATTTTTGTTATAAGACTAAAAATTGTTATGGATTTTTCTTTAACTAACCTGACAGGTTGTTACTATTCATATGAGCCACGCGTATGACCTTCATATTATTTTCAGACCAAAACACTAATTTCTTTTCATAATGATAATCTAAAGCCACTGCGTTATGCAGTCCCTTGAAAATTGACATGTAGTTATCTCCAGTAAGCCAGACCTAAAATAAATGATATTATAAATAAAACTATTTCAAATGTAAGAAAAATTAATAATATAATCTATATATTTATGTAATCTTCTCTACCTGCCGAATTCCAACTCGGTTAGAAAACAAAAGCGTGGGTGACTGGCCAGTAGCTTTACAGGATCTCTTGTCTGGTCGAAGAACGTATCCCGTCATACAACCACAATGAAAACTCCCTGGAACGTTGGAACATGTCTGCGAGCAGACTGGGTCCTGTTCGTACATACATTCGTCCACATCTCGACAACTGAAACCATACTCTTTTGTTTTGTTTTGTCTTTCAAAAGATATCATAAAATTAAATAACTTGTAACATTATTATGAATAGAGGCAAAGTCTGAAATTATGATTCTGAAATTTTGGTCAATAATTTGTTAGTTCTACATACCTGATACCATCTTCTTCCAAAACGTATCCTATAGGACAAGCGCAACTCGGAGTGCCATCAAACGTGGTGATACATTGTTTCTCACACAAATCTTCAGGTCCACATTGTCTCTTGGTCGGACATTTCTGTTCATCATCACCTTGAGGGCAATCGTTCATACCGTCGCAAACATGTTTTCTGTTAACGCAGTTTCTGAACGCATCACTGAATATAGATTTGCACATGTACTGGTCCTCTTCACAAAACACTTGACAATCTTTTTCGTCTTCACCGTTCGAACAATCACGAACGCCGTCACAGAGCCAGGTTTTCTGATAGATCATTCAAACGATATATTCAATTTGTGTAAAAAGGAACATGTTAAATAAAATATTGATTTAAGGAATAAAAGCTTTCCTGTTAATAAATTATAAGGTTTTTCTTAATGAAATAAGCGGTTGATAGTATGATAGGAGTGAGTGAGCATATGTGATCATGTGACCGCGTAACGCAGTGAAGTATGTGACATATTACGGTGTAACATAAAACGTACTGATATGCAGCGTCGGTCTACACAGGCGTGCTCATCAGTGGTGCAGTTACGTATTCCATGCGGCTCACAGTTGATCTCGTCGTCACCCTCCGGGCAGTCTCGCTCCAAGTCACAGCGCCATCGGTCCGGGATGCACTTGCCGTCATTGCATCTAAACGAAAATAAGATTTACACCATGATAATACGCATACTTAGAAAATAGCAAACAAAATAATACTTGTTGTCTATCATTTATAGCAAACAAGGTTTGTTGAACAATCTTATGAATGATCAGGCAAATCAATAATAGCTATTCGATTGACGTATCTGTTATTCCGATTCCGATTTAAATTTTAAATCGTGTCTGGAATTTCCGATAAGACGTGAACATAACTTATCATTCGTCGATGCCAGAATGAATATATATTTATTGTAATCACGTATATTTTGTTTTTGATCGACTTACCTAAATTCAGCTGCACTGCAACTTCCAGGTACAATAGGGCAGGAGTCCTCGTCAGTCCAATCCCCGCAGTCATTGTCTCCATCACATTGGAAATCTTTACGCACGCAGTTCTTGTTATTGCATTGTATTTCATTTTCACCGCATTGGAGGAGATCCATTGCTGTATGAAAATTAAAGAACTTTTACATTTTTTGTGATAAAAATCATCTTTTAACAAAATCAATATATTATTGAATATTTTTATGGGTTGATTAATATTGAGCAATTTTATGGGTCGATTAAGATTATAGATGTATTAAAGTTGAATGCATATTTATTTTGGAAGTATTATATTTTATTTAACTTACGACAATCAGCTTCATCTGAGTTATCAGGACAGTCTGCCTCTTTGTCGCATCGCCAATGAATCGCAAGACATTCACCGGATGCACACGTGAACTGATTAGCTCGACATCTAAAAGAATATAATCCAAATCAATTTCCTTATAAATACCCCTAATTAAGGAAAAAATAGGAACAATAATGTAGATGTTAATGATAAAAAATAATATAATGATAATAGGATGAATTTAGGTTATTGCCGAAGTGATCCGTTCTCTATACACTGCAATAATTCGGCTATTTAAGACATGGACCATAACTTGCAATTATTCACGCAAAAGTAACCTGCCTGCCTGTAAATTTCCCACTGTTGGGATAAGGCCTCCTCTTCCATTAAGGAGAGGGTTTGGAACATATTCCACCACGCTGTTCCAATGCGGGTTGGTGGAATGCAAATGTGGCAGAATTTCGATGAAATTAGACACATGCAGTTTTCCTCACGATGTTTTCCTTCGCCACCGAGCTCGAGATGAATTATAAACACAAATTAAGCACATATATATTTTGTGGTGCTTGCCTGGGTTTGAACCCGCAATCATCGGTTAAGATGCACGCATTCTAACAACTGGGCCGTCTCAGCTCCTATATTATCCCAGCTATGCACGTTAGCATCATCGATATTTCATGGCTTTTTTATATTCTAGTTTCATGGAATTGTGACGAAAACTGCATGGATTTGGCACATATACGTCTATATCTACTAAAGTTTAAAAGTTTCCTTCGGTAGCGAAGGTTTTTTTAGCAATGAGATATAAAAAAACTATTACATACAATAAAAATATTATTTACCAACCAAGTAAAAAAGGTACTTTATTAACAAAATTAAAATCACAGTACCTCTTTTCAATACTATCCATTTTTGTTCAAGTACGTTTGATTTAGTAATCTAACTGCGAAACTTTACGATTATAAAAAATATTAAGGCTACAAATTAAAATTATTAAAATCTTATGTTTATGTGTGACATTTAGAAAGACGAGACAGAACACAAGGGTTTCATTAACAATTCACTATTCTATTTATAATAAAAATTATATACTTATAATAAAAACACAGCGCTACAATGTGTACTGTTTAATATCTATGTATGTGTCATATTTGTCTGTCTAAGCTTACTGTATCAAAAATATGAACTAAGTTTTGAACGAGGAAGACTAGGTATTATTATATATGTAGATTTGATCCATTTATCACCCTTGGAAACACAAGGTACCTTAGTATAGTTTTATGAATAAGTCATTTTCGTATTAAAATCAATAAAATAAATTGGTTCTATTTAGATCTTTAAAAGATGTTTCGCGTGAAACGTTTATTCAATAAAATCGTCATGTTACAAATAAAATGTGCCTTTACGAGTATTGATTGCGATAAAGTAGTCTCTTGGATATTTTTATGATATAATCATTTAATAATGTAATTAAGTTATTAGCATAAAAACATTTTAGTTCCATTATAGAGTCGCCCACAAAAGTCAGATATATCGGGTCTCCTTTGGAAGACACGAGCTTGCGCGTGGGCGCGTCGTCATGGAACCCGAAGACCCCTTCCCTTCCCGTCTCATTCCACCCCCGCCCGCGCCTGAGCTCCCCCGCCCCTTCCTTTACACCCCGCTTATTGATCTCTCGGCCGGTACCAGCCCGAAGCGCGTTAGTGACACAACAAAAAAGCGGACTAACAGGCGTAAATTGCGATTATTTAATGATTTTACTAATTGATTTTCATCTTGTTATATTTTTTAAGGCCAACTCTTTATCACAGAATACAAATACTATGTATGTTATTTTTTTATTTCGACGCATTCCGATGAAGACACGAATATTTATTTGTCACAGAAATATATTTGAATTGTATAATGTTATTTATGCTTTTATTCACTACTATACTAAATAGTTAATAAAAATCCTAATTCTGTTTTGGCTCAGCTACGTGATTGTATTTCAAAATAACTAGAGAACGAATAAAATTAAATTTACAAAATATGACGTCATGACTTCAAGCAAGTGCCATATTCAATTAAGCGAATTGCAAACTTGCGTCATCCCCTTGTATATTTCGACATCCCATTAATGGTTATGTTTTCGTCACCATAACGTCACGGACAACTTTAGAATACAGAACGAGTAGGGTTACCATCGGTTATGCATTAAAAATATATATACTAAGTTTAATACAATCAATTATATAATGTGTGTTTTTCATGACAAAATTGTTTACTTTTATAATAATAAAAACGATATACCTAGTTGTTTATATTCAGAGAAAACATCTGCTAATTCGACTTATTAAATTTAATTCTACTTATTTTAAGTAAAATAAACAACATAAGCAATTGATATGGAGACGATAATATCAGTTGTTTTCAAATATGCATGTGGGACGGCATAAACTTAAACGATCTAGTACACTAGACAACTGCGTTGGAGAAAAAATAATTCACAAGTTTATCGTGCAAAAACACGTGCACTCTCTATTTCATCACTCTATTTATTTATTTATTTATTTTATTTGGTTCTTCAACAATTAAGTATTTTCGGTAATTTACAAACCATATATTTACAAAAAAATCCCGACCCGTTCCGGAACTTTGCCTCAAGACAATATCTGTATAAATCAAGCACAATGGACATGTCATCTTAGCCTCCAATGCTAAGGAAAGCTAAGGAATATTTCTCATAGCGTCGATGTCTATGGGCGGTGGTAATACAATTACCCTCAAATCGCCTACTTGCCCGTCCACCTACCTAAATTATATAAAATAAAGGTATTGTAGAACTAATAGTCACTCTTGGTACATCTATAGATTCTTAGCTACAATGGAAGGATATATAAATAGATTGACGTAATGAATTAGGTCTGCAGCCTTCTTGGAAAAAAAAACCTAAACTGATGACTGATGCCGACAAGACACGTCTAGTATATTTTAATTAGTTTCACAATATAGTTTTCTATGACATTCTCCGGGATATTAATACGATTTTTGTATTGTAGAAGCGGGCTGTCAAAAGTTGGGGTCAAAATTTTGCGAAATCTTTTGTTTCACGAAACACTGAGGAACAGGGGTTGGGTTTGATCGTAGCTTTATGATATTATTAAGTAAACAATGTTTTGCTGTGTATTAAGTATATATGTACATGGTAATTTGGTTGAAGTGTTGTGTCTAGTATTATTAAATTGTTGAAAGTGTATATAAGTGTTTAAGGGTTCACAACTGTTGCACTAAATCTTTTCTATGTTAGGCGTGCATAGTTAGTGTGAAAAAATCTAATGGTATCCCTAGTCAGGAGGGGATTCGAGGAAGCAAGGGGAAACTCTATTATGTGCAATATATACGAGAGTAGTCACTTAATACGTTTTGTTTGTTCAATTAAATGATGTTTTTAGGGGAACGATGACGGGGTTCTATACATGAGTGTTTATTATTATTAATTATTAAAAAATGTACCTAATGGTTTACACACTAAACAATGCTGTGATATCATAACACAGTCTTCTTGATATTATATAATCGTAGATATATAAAGGAATAATAGTATGATTATGTAGGTAATGGTTTCCACTTACTTGGCTTTGGGGCAGTTAGTTTCGTCAGAGTTATCTCGGCAGTCGTTGTCACCGTCGCAGAGCCAGTCCGAGTGGATACAAAGTCCATTGGCGCACTGGAACTGTTTCGATGAACAATTGTCTCCTCCTGTGCATTAGAATATACATTCAATATAATAAATCTCTATGGATAGGATAATATAACATGACATTTTAAATCTAAATAAGTAAGTGAAACTACTAAAAATACTAATCTGTTATATTTATAAAAAGTCCTATGGGAAGTACATTTTATTCAAGTTCAAAATAAAACTATATATTCAACGTGTCAATATTGAATTTCGACTAATAGTTTCTATTTTTATAAATTAAATATGGTATAAAGCTGATTTGACATCACAGATTAGTATTAAAAATGTACAGTAAACAGTTTATCAGTGAAAAATCTCAATGCAAATCCTTCTCACCGCATTGAGATTCATCAGAGAAGTCTCCACAGTCGTTGTCTCCATCGCAGATCCATTCAAGAGCGATGCACACGCTAGTCGTGTGGCATATCGTACGGTTTTCGTGTTCGTCGCAAGATGGTGTGCATCCCACTTCATCTTCTGATCCCTCGCAATCTACTTTGCCATCGCAGCGCTTTTCCATTGGTATGCATTTGCATGTTTCCTGTTTGTTAATACACTTACATCAATACGCTAGTAAAATTAAAATGTGGACATTGAAACAACTATTATTTATGTATTACCTGGCACGTGAAAAATTCTTTAGAACAAGGTATATGACATCCGCCATCATCTGCGTCGTCATCGATATCGTCAGCAACAACATACGATCCTTTTGGATTGACGTGTATACGACCATTAGCTAAAAATTAAAAAAGAAACGAATTTAGTTTTCAAAACAAATATAAAAAGTGTGAAATCATTAACTAAACTACTAAATTAAGTTTATATTATAAACAAAAATATGACATGGAATGTCCATTGAAACTTATATGTGAGCAGTAAAATTATTACAGATTATTATTGATACTAAAAACTAACGATGCCAGGCGTCGACTCGTGTGTAAGGGCTGTGTGGTCGGAAGCCGGGTACTTGCATGCCGGCCATGCCTATAGCTGGTGGCTGGTAAGGTGGAACTCTGCCAATGGCGGAGCGAGTGTCCGGCGGCTCCACCGTTCCATTGCTAGGCCGGGTCGCAGCTGGTACCGTGTCATCAGCGTTCGCTGCAAAACAATCTTTATAAGCAACAGCATTCAAGGGTTTATAACACTTGGTTTGATTTCAAACTTTAAAATGATTGACTAATTATAATATTAAAAATACTCACTGCATAGCCAGAGAATTGCGAAAAAGATTAAGTGGACGGCAAGCGGAGCCGGCATGGTGACGGCGTCAGCCAGAGCGCGAGAGGATCGCATTTAGGTGACCTGCGCGGAGTCCGCGCGAGCTATGACTCTCAGACGCTGCAGCATGGCTCGCCTACACTTCGAAGTGGGCACCCTTCTGAAAACAAATACTACGTTAAAGTATTTTTTAAATAACTGGTAACTGGTTTTGTTTTGTTTTCTGTGTGAAAAATGGACAAACTAACTTATACACTAAGTTACTTAATATAAACATTACTATTAGCTGTACATCCTAAATGCATTCAGTTAGTATTCATACAAAATACTTTAATGGGAGATAAAGGATCCAATCTAATCCATAAATCCATTCTTAGTGGAGGTTACAGAATAAATGCATGTGCCACATTCTTGCTATCAGTAGTTCTGGGCCTGTTGTTTATAGTCAGTCCGGACTCACAATTTTAAATCATATATTTGCCGAGAAAATGTGTGTTACCTTTGCTAATAAGCCCAACTTCATATACCTTATCCCTTTAAAAATAATAGTATTAATTTTGAAATTGAAATTTAATAACATAATAAACTATTTATATCCTATTGTTAGTATTGGTCTCACTTTCTTGAGATTATATTGAAGATAATATATCTCCTACCTCTCTGCTCCAATAGTCGTACATATATGGCAAATTTTTCAGTAGACATAAGCAGGTTTCGTCACAAAGCAATTTACATAAAGTATAACTTGGTACTCTATATTGTTACATACTTAGTACATATTTTAAGTTTATTTAGGTAAAAGTACCCAATAACGTAATTACTGATGTACAGAAATAGCCTTTCAATCGTGTACATAAGTACACACGTATGAGTAATGTTAGAATGCTGTCACCTTTAAATATCTAAGGTCATCTGTTTATTCATGAGGTATGTATATATTTAACAACTTGGATACGATCAGATAGCAAACTAATCAGTTGAATCTTTTTCAGTTTTGTTTGTACTGAAAAACTGAAATCCTTATTTTGTAATGTTTCAATGATGCAGTATAATATCAATGTTTGAATGATACTATTTTATTTGACAAAGATATTTTCTTCAATCTGATGTTTTTCAAAATGTATGTGTGTTTATTCTACTTTGAATTTCGACCATGACATCTATCCTATTATTCCTAGTGTATGTAAACCTGTAAAAAATAATCTCCTTTGTGAAATGTTGACTACCGACTTTCAGTGATACGCCATTTTGATTGTATGCTATAAATTTTATAATTACTATAGTCAATTTCGCATATCTCATTTTGAAATATAACCTTTGTATTCTGCTGAAACAACAAACAGATTTAAATTGAAGCGTAAATAATTCCGATTTTTTATTATTCTTTTGAATATTCTATTTTTCCTTCTTATATTTTTTTTCGAATTTTCGAAAAAAAATATAAGAAGGAAAAATAGAATATTCGAAATCTGTGTTCTACCTTTAAAAAAATAAGTGCCTATCTATCTATCCTATGTAGAGAAGTGCAGTTTAGATATGTTTCGTTTTCAAAAATAAAAAATAAAATAATTAAAAACTTAAATAAATAAATTTAACGAATGGTTTTTAAAATAATCAAAGCAGATAGATGGGTAAAAGTTAGGCTCAGGAACGCGACTACGAGAGCGTACGCGCTACTTTACAATAACGGCGCGGATAAATCAATGCGCTATGTCGCGCTCGTTTGCGCGCTTGCTTGAGCACGAATCTGCCTAACAGCTCCGCCATGTGGGTTTGTAAAGATTTTTGCGCGTTCCTAGCCCATTTAATGCATACATATTACTCAAACCATCGATCAGTTTGTGCTTAGTTCTTGAAATTTAGTAATAAAATTTTGCAAATAATTCCGTAGTAAAAAATATTTTTCGTGGTAATAAATTGATTTTTATATATCCCCGCACATAAATGGCATAAGTATTAAATTTTTCTTAACAATATCCAGTGACTTTATATACTGACATAGAGTAACAATTCTTTCAGTTAATAAAGAAGGGTTTAATAACAATGTACTCTTTTGACATATTTTACAAATACACATTATAATATATTCAAGTGCATTGTCACGTTGCCAAATGCCAGTTATCAAATTAATAAAAAATCAGTCAATGATATGTTTTCATGACCTGTTGGTTATCGACTTGGTAACATTTGAGTTTGTGGCTTAAATTATAAGACTTATTTTAAGATATTTTTACTGACGTCATCAAAAACACATCTTGCTAGTTATTTTTATAGTTATATTAAGTTACGATTATCTATGGTGTCGACTCTACAGTGAAGTTGCTTTTTTTAATTTGAACGCAAAAGCAAATTGCCAATTTGTCCACATCTAGAAGTGTCTTGATAAGAAACCACCCATTCTATAAATAGATATTGACAATGAACTATGTAACTATATATATCTCTATATTAAGATTTGAATTTAAATTATGACATTAAAAACTTACCGATGATAAGCACTGAAGACTGATAATAAACGAATCTTACTGTTATTTTGTAAAAACCACTAATTTTAAATACAGAATTGATTTTATGATAACAGTTTTATACAAACGAGATACACTATAACTGAAACGGTTTTTGCTCCTAAAGATATCAATAACGCTTAAGATCAATGTACAGTCCTGTATTATATTCGATTTGAGTAACTTTATAATCGCAAATTTAGACGTAATCTTTTTATAGATGCAGCCATATTGAAAATTGTCAACTGTATTGGATTATGTAAAGGCATGCGCGTGTCAAGCTACTTGTTGAGTCCGATCCATTCACTACGCACCGCGTCGCGCATTACGCCTCGCCATCTCTTGATCTACCCTCATACACCTGCCAGTTGCCACATAAAGACTTCACTATCACATTCTCCAACGGCATTTGTACATACCTACCCGATTATCTACATATTTATCCTGTCTCACGTTTTGACCAATATGTAGAGATTGTACGAAAAATAAGGAATAGTTATCTATTGCAACGCGATACTTATAAAATTATCTTTTAAATCAATCACTTAAAACGTTATTCCCACATGTTAGTTATAATTTATATAACTAGCTACAGATTAATATACATGTTAAGTAAATTATGACTTTTAATTGCGTCCCACGCTTTTACATAAAAAATTTCATCGACTCTAGGAAAACTTCGCAAAAAATTCAATTGTATTTATAATCATTATTATTATCAAAGTATCAAAGCAAAAACAGATATTTTTATACAAGAACAATCCATAATTAAACTATCTTTGTATTCTCTATAATCATATATAAATCTAAAATAATTAATTATAATCAACTACAATAGACCTATCAAGAATAATAATTAGTAAAGCTGAGCTGAATATTAAGTCTAAAAATAACAATAATGATGTACTTAAAATAACTTTATTATGACAATATTTACCGTGTAGCTAGGAAAGCGCGATCAATACGGGATGGGTGCGCAAGTGCGCCCACGCCCGCCCGCGCCGCGACCCTACCGCTACCCTCGCTGAAACTAAACCTGCCGCCCACTCAGATGACCATGAAATATTTTATACCACGTCAGCCCCGATAATCGTTAAATAGCTATATTAATTTGTTCATTTTCTACCTATTGTAACTTATAGCTACCGATACCAATTTATTGCATATATATTTTTTTATTATTTTTAGTACTGTAAAACATACAAAGACATGTTATTCCTAAGCTCCGTTAAATTTTTGAGCATTAACAAAATAAATATAACATACCTTACTTAATGGCGGATGCGACGCAATATCATCCGAAGTAAGCGATCACAACACTAAAACAGACCAATGTCCACTATAATTTAAACGTGTCACTATGCCCGTTAGCGCTGAGGGGAGATGCAATAAATGTTTTATAGTTAATTAGAGTTTAGAGCATGAATAATATTCTCGTGTCGCGACCGCGGAGGTACTAGGCGATCTGGAACCTGGGACCACCCCCCCGCACCGCGATCGTCCCGCGCAGTCTGCGCTTCGTCGATGAATGGAGCCGCTCGCTAGTACCTAGCTACTATTTAAAGTCCTTTTTAGCACTCACCTACATTTGTATTGTATCGGCTTCTGAATAACTGACGATGAAAATAGCTTATTAGACTTATAAATATATTCGAATAAGTTTTTGTCACTTGAAATTTACTGCTTAAGCAGTCTTGATTTGTGTATCGCTTAATTTTAATTATAATTATTTTCAAAAAATCCGTAAGATGAAAATATCGCGTAGCTGCTTAAATCTGACTTGATAACTATTAACAGTTGTTTAATAATTAATTGAACTTGAACGATAATAGATGTACATTATTAATTTAAACGGTATATTTTAGGAACAAGAGTCCTCTATGAAATGGAGAAAACCTTTTTTTTAATTCTGATACTCTAAGAGAAAATCTAGCAAGTTCCGAAACATTATTACCCAACGAAAACGTTCACCCCCCAACAGATGGCGGTACAATGAAGACAAACTGTCTGCTATCGACTGAAATTTATGAATAGTATAATATTTTGAAATTCACATTTTTTTATATAGATTTAAGTTAATTTCATGTAAGTATGGAGTATGTTCTGCAATGTAACAAAAAAAAAATCAAATATCACTTACTTACAAAAATGCTGTACATTTTTAATCACCAAATTGTCTCAGTAAAATTTAAGGATTATTTTTTATCCCAATTGAATTAATCATATTTAAAAACAATGGTAAAAACCTAAAATAATAATAAATATGAACAAAAAAAAAAACTACATTGTCTATGCGCATTCTTAAGAGATAAATGCTAAATAAGCATTATACAGTGAATTTACATGCATCAGATACCCTGGAAGTTAAAGGTCATTGTTTTTTTGTCTGAATTTCAATTGTTATTTAAACGTGTTAACACTGAAAAGCATTCCTGCTATATTGACATTATTATTTTCTCATATTCAACTAACGACATCTATCGTATTTCTCTAGAACTTTTTCACAGTCCATTATAATAAATACGGCTTGATAGAAGATGGAAAACCATCTTTGAGTATAATAAAAAACAGAAGGCGCTTAACACTCCAAAGAATCTCGGTAGCTCTGAGATGCTGCTGAAAATTTACCACCAAGTATAGCGTCTAAGAAGTAAACAGATGTCACTACAATAGCACATAGATACCAAAATAAATATAAGAAAATTTAACATAAAATATGACGTTAATTGTTATGAAATTTATATTTTTCATAGTATCAGTATGTAAGCGCAAGAGGTCTTCAGATGCAAGACTGTAGTTTAGAAAACAACTTAAATATAAGTCACTCGGAAAAAGGTTCAGATATTAGTGTTAAAATATAAAGCCTTTTATTCATACAAGTGGTACAGGAACGCTGTTGTTCATATAAACCATAATTTCCAAATGTAATCTCGCTGATCGGCGACTATAAACGCGATACTATTCTAACATACCTAACGAGTATTCATTAATGGAATAAAGACTTCTGCGTTAAAAATGGGTGTTCTACAAGGGTTCCCTTTTGGTTCAATTTTGGGTCCCTTTCTATTTCTAGTATATATAAATGATCTTCCTTTCTACGTTAAAGGTATTTGTGATATAGTGTTGTTTGCTGACGATACTTCATTGATTTTTAAGGTTGACAGGAAAAAAAAACTGACTATGACAATTTGAACGGTGCATTATCACAGATACACGATTGTTTTACAGTAAATAATATAGTATTGAATGCTCAATAAACAAAATGTCTAGTTTTTTGACCTACCCCATGCTAGAAAGCAAAATTATAATATATCTTTAAACGGTGACCGTCTTGATGGAGCCGATACTACGATGTTCTTAGGAATAGAATTGGATTCTTTAACAAAGAAGGAATACTCACTGTTGCGTCACAGTATATTAACAACAATGTTATGTGTATTCACAGTAACATTGATCACTTTGATATAATTAGTGATAATTAATCATTGTATGTCTACTAGAAGTAAGAATAAGTTTATAACGCCAAGTTTCCGACTGCGCAAAGTCAATAAATCCTTCATGGGGCATCCGGGGTATCCGTTTCTATAATAAAATTCCGCAGGCATTTTTTACTTTGCCATTTCGTAAATTCAAATCGTTTGTAAAAAAATACGTTGGTAGAAAAAGTCGTATTATTCGACACAAGTTTTATAGATGATAAAAAAGCGTGGAGTTAATACCTGCTGTCCAAGCAGGATATATTAATTTAAATAATAGTAATTAACTAACATGACTTTGTATTTTTTAAATGTTGAAAAATAATAACTACTGCGTTCCTTGCCGGTTCTTCTCGGTAGAATCTACTTTCCGAACCGGTGGTAACTTCACTTAATTGTAAAATAACGATTCAAAAGTGCTTGTAAGCCTACTTGAACAAACTTAATTTTGAGTGATTGATTGATGGTTGGTCATACTATGACTTTTAAAAAAGGTATGTGAGGTTCTAAATCGCAATAATTAGTCTGACAGCCATACAGTAGAAATATTATTATTGTTACCACCGTTATAATTAATTGACAACATAATTACTTAGACGGGACTAGAATATCCCTATAAATTATATATAAAAATCAGGACTGGATCGGAAGATAATACCTTTCCGTCCGTTCACTATGCTATAAAATAATAATGGAATTTTTCATTTCTTCTAATTCTGTTAAAATAATTGAAGCTTATTCCGACACGCTAGTCTAATATGGATTCGTGAATGCCCATATGTCTGAAGTTAACAGAAGTCACATAAAGGATTTCCTTCGCCACCTAACACAAGATGTATTATAAAAATAAATTAAAGTACATGGAAATTCAGTTATGCAAAGTTCGGAACCCCCAATCGTCGGTCAACTCAGATCGATCTTAACCTTATTTAGAAAAGGCCTTAAACACCAATTGTTAGATTTTAGGCGATTCATGAAGATAGTACTCATTTAATGAAATTATTTTAATTTCAGCCTTCATACTTAGAATAGAACATACTTTCAGCAAAGAATGTTCTTTAAAATACAGGTAATAAAATCATGTATAGCAAGGTTTGACAGCATTATAAAAGGAACTTAGGGTTCCCTAATTCCTGTCGAAACGCTGTAAATCTTGCATAATATCAGTAACTTAAAACTTATGGTAAAGCAAAGGAGTTTTGCGTCAACCAAATGACTTGTGATATTAATATCGCATGACGAAGTATGAAACTGAAATCGGACAAATTTGCTAAACCCGGATGATATGTCTAAAGGAAGAAAATAAATTTGTCTCTTATTACTCTATTGGAATGGGTAAGCTGGCATTTGTCGCTTATATACCTTACCATTTAGTAAGGTGTTATGTTCGTATGGAGTATTGGAATTTAATATTCTCAAAATCTACCCACATTCATTCGTACTCGTATTTCCTTCCTTTGTAAAGGCATTACTTGTTTTGCTAACCGAAATGAATTTTGAAATAATTTAACCGCTCTTATTGATAAGTAGCAAAAAATTTGCCTGGAACCCAGATATGTGCTATGTAAAATATGAGGCGCGTTATTAATTCAAAACTTAAAATAACTAATACTTAAACATTATCAATACTGAAATTACAGTAAAAACTTGAACCTCAGAATAATCGTGCAAAAACTTTTATTAACAGTATATAAAACAGATGACCAAATAAAATTACTAGTTATTTTTTGTCCACAGGATCGAAATTTCGATTTGACAGGGAAATGCTTTGTTCTTATTTTCATTTTTGTTTATATGTAGTGAAGGCGGTTTAATGTAAATAAATGTTATACTTTAAAAATAGATATATTTACTGAAAGTAAACGAAAAATCTTACAACATCTTATCAAATCCACAATGTCGAACGAACTTAAAAAATAAAATATATATTTTTAGAACCAGAAGTAGGAAGTAGGTTAACCTCTAAAACAATTATCTTTAATTTAAAATAACAATCGATCTATCACAATAGAAAAACATTTAGTTTATAACACAAATAACCATGAATAATCATATTAAACCGTAATAATTATATTCTCGATCTTAATGTGTCAACTACGAATCTTCCGCCATTTTTTTTTAAACGGGAAGTTGTGTGACTTGACGCAGAGTTGCTTGTTTATTCCAACAATATATATATAAATAATAAGATGCTGGTTTTTATCTTTCGACTTTAGAATACGTGTAATTCTTCGAATTTAAGCTTTAGCACTTTATATTGTTTACCACAATAAATGTTTAAAACAAACATCTATTAGGAATTATGAAGCTTTGTTAAAAATAAAACGAAATGTGCCTGACATTTTATTTTTATTTTACAATATATTTAGTAAATTTCATTGATTTGCATTCACTAATAGAAACATCGACAGCTACTGTTTTGTTACAGATTTTCTTAAACCGATTAAAATATTTACATTTAGAGATAAATTTCTACATCATTTAATTGGCATAATACAATTATATAATTTAATGTAAATGAACGAGATACTGATATAATATTATCTGAAATAGAATATGATAAATATTTCAATTTGTTTACTTTTAATAGTAACGTCATTGTTAAATAAGTATTTAATACAGTTTAACTAGATTTATGTACTTTCATTAATCGTAATTATAATCTTATCTAATGAAAATCTAATTCTAATAATATATATTTATATTTTTTCATACTATACTATACTGTTTACTTAAAAATAAATAGCAGCGGGCAAAGTATAGTTCTAAGTCAAACTTATTTTCTTTTCATAATCGTAATACTTAAAGCAATGTTTATTTTAAAAATGAGGTTTATAATATGTTATTTATACATTTCAAATGGCAGTTTCCGTATATTTTACATTTATTAAATAAGCAAATAGGAATATTAAATTATAAGCAACATAAATTTCCTTAATAAAAATAATCATTAACAATATACAGTAATAAAGTGAACCCACATTTAGCTTTATTCATATCTTTTAATTACACATAAAAGAACTAAATAGAGATAATTTTCGTAATGTCAGATTGTCAGTTTAGTTTTGAAAATATGTACAACAAAATTGGTATCGATTTTAGATATTAATCAATATGAATAATATTATTACAGATTTTGTCAACACCAAAGAAACTAGATATATTGTAACGATATACGAACGTATTTGAAATTTAAATATAATGCTAAACACTATTTAAATATTTTTTTCGAAGCGAAACTTCACTGGGCGAGCTAGGAATACATTTTGAAAATGCAGTTCGAGTAGAATGTTTCGTATTATATGTTCTATTTATGTAATACTGATTTCATTTGTACTGATTTTAAAGTAATATATCTTGAAATTATTTTTACATAATTGAAATCCCTAATCAAATATATAGAAAACCCAATAGACACCGTTAAATATAAGGAAGCATATTGGAAAAATGACGCGTGAATACGTGTCTATGACGTTAACATCACGTATTTTGGGCATCGAAGCCTTTATGACGGTAGCGCCACGTTTCAGAGCGTGTATCATCTTTGGCTTGTTAGGGTTATCTGAAACAAAAACAAGAATACATTTGAGATATTTTAGAATAAGTTTAAATATTATATATGTGTAGTAGATAAGAAAATTTTAATTAAAATTATTTTAACAGTTTTTTTAAATGAATAGATTACAAATTAATAAACGTTGTAAATAAGGTTTTTGTATAATTATATGTATTTTTTGGAATCACAAATAATTGATTACACACACGATACATGTTACACACATTAAAAAATCTCTAATATAGCCCTTTTTATATTTATAAATAAAATCAAGCTATTTAATATACAATGTAGAGCAGAGATTGCCCACAGAGTTTTAGTGCAGCATTTCGAAATAAGCTTTCAAGTCTTTTTAGATGATGCCCTACTATGTTAAATTTACAAACGCTTTTATTATTTCAAACAAGTAAGCAGACTGTTAAATGGGCCACTTTAGAAGTATCATCACCAACAATATACATTGAAGAACATGATTGATAAGAAATTTTCACCATGCCTTCCATCGTCAATGCACAAACCTTGGTTAGAACATTTTTATTTGTAGTTATAGTGGCTTACTCACCTTATAAACCGGAAAACAACAATAATAAGTGTTGCTTTTTAGTGGTAAAATATGTGGTATAAGCTGTACGATATAACCAGATGGGATCCACAAAGCGTATGGTTTGGGGCCAAAAAAAAGCAAATAAAATATGTAATGTTATATACTTCTTGAATTCTTCGAATGAGGTCGTGTCCTGTAGCGTAGGTTCGTATAATCTCTCTGGAGTCGCAGAGACGGCGGTGCGCCGGTGGTCGGTGGCAGTGGTCGTGACCGCAAGCTTGGCAACGGCGACACTCGTCCAGCGGTAGTTGTGTACTCGCGAAGAGCTATGATTTCTTCAGGAGAGTGGGAACCTTCTTTGAAAGAGAGAGACTTTAAATTTTATTGTCATGTAGATAAAATATATGTTGATTTTGTTTTTTTTTTTACAAAATTAGCCGTTAGTAAATTTTGTTGGGTAAAGTGATAATCTGTTGGGTAAAAGAAATTGGCAAAATATTTTCTTAAAATAAATCATATTAATATGGTGTTAAATAATAATTCGACACAGTTACTAATAAAAATTATTGTGATTTATTTGGTAAACATGAGTTATATCTGATGTATTTTTTTTTCTTGGGTAAGGAATACTAAATACTGATTAAATATGCTTTCATAATTCTATTATGATGATAATACAATGAGTGTTAAATCAAATTCATAGAAACCCACCGCCAGATTTTAGTTCCTTATCCATACTAGTGCTACTGGAAATTTGGTCGCGGTTTTTTAACTTGGCTCGCTTTCTTGCCCTTGCGCCCCAGTAGGTATAGTTTACTGCGGCATATTCCAGGAGCGCCGCGAATACGAAAACAAAGCACATGACAAGGTAAATGTCAATCGCTTTCACATAGGATATGCGCGGCAAACTGCTCCTAACACCTGTGCTTATCGTAGTCATCGTAAGGACAGTAGTGATACCTACAAGAAAAAAAAATTAAGATTTTTGGTCATTGTATTACTGCCCAATTTATGTACTAATTTATTTTTACCTAATGCAACTCTCGCTGAAGTAGCCTCGTGATTGATCCAGAAGGATACCCAAGATAGCATTACAATCAGAATGCTCGGGAGGTAGGTTTGAAACACAAAATATCCAATGTTCCTGCGAAGCTTGAAACTAAGAGATAACCGTTGATAGATGCCAGTAGCTAACTTCTCCTGAAACGATACACGACTTTAATAGGTGCGCTTTCTCTGTCGTGATTTATGGCCTAAGTTAAGGAATTTGGATTAGGTGTAGAGTGCCAATCTCTAATGTGTATTAACATAGTATAAGTTATTAAACAATGTATTTGTAATAGAATTTTAAATGTTATATACAATATGTGAATATAAATAAAGTATAGATCTATTCACCACTCAGGATGACTTGCATCTTCACGTAAAATTAATAATTACTTAATAAAATAAGTTTAACAAATATAACCTTATTTGTTTTCTCTGTTTCTTAGTAACGCACGTAGACTAAGATTTACTGTAAGGACAAGCGTCACTCACACTAATGCACTTTGATAATGATTTAATTTCACGAACGCACCTGAGTGAATCTATATACTCTATATACTAATCACAATAATTGAATAGAAAATATGATAAACATTAAATACTAAAATTGGTCAACGTACCTTTCTGTCATTAGTTTCATGTCCTAGTATAGTGAACTGAGGGAGTTCTGCATCTTCGACTCCCCTTACAGGTGTTTCTTTCCAGTACATCACCACGTCCGACACCGTGTAGCCATCTATATGATAAAGTTGTACGTTAGTATACCGTTGTAAACGTCAATTATACGAATACAATAATGTATTTCGAACAAGAAGCTATTTAGCTCTTGAATGAAATTATGAAAAGATGCGTCGAAAGTCAATATTTAAAATTCCACATCATTCAATGGAGTATTAAATAAGCAGAAATAAAAAGAAAAACATTACTGCTCAACCACAAAAATCAACGCTTGCTCTAACAAAACTTTAAACTCAACAGACGAAGCAAGCGAGTAATGGTGAGCTGGATTGAGAATATAGAGTCACACAGCTTTCAATCTCGACGGTGCAGTTCTGGCTGTCAAGGGGGTAGTAGTGCAAGTCCATCATGCAGGCGAGCGTGGCCGTGAAACGCATGCCGTAGGTCACGCTGCCGTCCCCGCCGAGACGAACCAGCTTGTTGCGTTCCGTCACATCGTGGAGAAAACTACAATACAAACAAATCGATAAATAAATCAACACTTACAAAATAAACATTTGTTTTATGATCTACTTGTGAAAAGATTTCTTCTTACTTACATCCTACTTTTTTAGTGACCTTACCTATTCTTGTCGTTTGCAAAGAAGGTGTCCGGTACCCAAATTTTATCAGCAAAGTCTCCAGATAAGGTTAGGACCTCGTCTTGTAAACCGAAAGCGAGCCTTTCATCCTTCCAATATTGATTTAAATAAAGGGTTATTGTGTAGTCCTAAAAGTACATTTGCATGAAATTAATTAAAGAATGTAAGGGAGTTTTCAGATTGATTTGTTTACGGTAAGCACGGGATATCTTGACAATAAAAAGTGCTTGAAGATTCCATCGATTTGCTGACTCAACTTTGCTCCTCGGTCACCGACGACAGATATGTGTCAAGTGATCACGGCCTTGCTCTCTTTTCGCTATTAAAAGCTTAATGAATTACAACGAGCGATCGAGTACACCCCTGTTTTGTCAGTAAAGCAATCTCGAAGTCGAGTTATTGACGTGTCACGTTCAACTAACTTCCGAAATTCAAGATAATGGCTTCGTTTATCATTATTTTCTTTAAAAATAAAACTTAAGTTCAATTAAAAAATATTTTAACATAATTAAAATGTTAAGCGTGAGTTGACGTTTTAAGCACTATTCGCGATGAGTATCCCCACAGGGCTGCCATTTTAATTTACGATATGTTTTTAACATATGTAAATTAAAACATAGTAATTAAAACAAATTCTTATATGCGTCTAAAACTGCAAAATAGGTCAAATGAATTATAGAATTAACAGTTTTTATGAGAGACTGTAAAACCAAACCAATGAGGATGATTAAGACAACGTGTACATTTACAACGAAAAATAACAATAAAAAATTACCTTTCTTTTAAGTATGAGAATGTTTTGAAAACAATAATTTTCACTCACCATATTAACTTCGGATATTGCGTCGAAACTAGCAATGGTTAAATCCATGCCGACGTAAAGCGGGTCGCCTGTGGAGTAATAACATTTGTGCAAGGAAGCAGGTCCTCGATGCGAGTTAAATGGACTGCTGACGAATGGCAGCGTGTTTACTGAATTCAATATATTGAATCTACATGCCTCGGGAAATGCAATAAATAATGTGCATCCTAAAGGTTGCGTGTAATATGAAGCAAAGTTTAAGTTGCAGAATTGCAGCCATATTTATTTAGATATTCTCTATCTACGAAGTTACTACCATTAATTACTATGAGTGAGTATAAGTTATAGCTTCATCGACATATTAAACGCAGTGGTGTTTACTGTCACTACATTATTAATGTGCGAATCTTACATATACTATGACCTAGTTACAGTCTAGAATATTATTATTTTTCATTGAGATATATTTAGGCTAGATAAATAGCTCTTTTGGCTATATATAGAGAATACTAGGGGCATAGTAAAAGGTAGGAGCTGTGGTCAAACTACTTTTTTAATTATACATATTAAAAACAAGTCCACAATAGCTGTGTTTATGGATATTGATTTATAACAATTTAAGTGTAAATATATTATACTTACAATGACTGCTTTTATCAATGAAAATTTTCCTATATTACGAATATATATTCCACGAATAAAAATATACTGGAATAATCAATTGAAGAATCTGTTAGTTTCGTTTTAAGTTCTATTAGAAATTGTTTGGTTTACGTACCGCCAAAGTTAGGACGTAGACGTATGTCGTAGCCGTCGAGAATCCGTGTAACCGTGTGAGTGACGTTCTCCAAACGATCAACCGCTACGGTGCGCTCTGGTCTACGAAAGAAGAACAAAACCAAATGTTATCATATTTACTTATATTAACAATCAGCTGCTCTTTTAGCCGTGTCAAGCATTACTGCTACGTCACGATGGGTAGCGTGATGCTTAATATTTGACAATTAAGGCTTGAAAAATCTTGTTAGATGGGCTACCTGACTCAAACAGATTGATAGTCTGGACAAAATTGCGTTCAAACAACCAAATAAACACAATTCAGATTAAAGTAAAAAAGTAAAGTAACTGCTTTTCAGAACCTCCAACCCCCTTTGAAGATAAGGTTTGAAGCTTACTCTACCACGCTGCTCCAATGCGGATTGGTGCATACTCGAGGCAGATTCTCATCCGACACGAGCAAATTTCCTCGCTATATTTTTCTTGACCGCTATTTAATTTATTATAATAACATAACTATTAGATAGTATTTGATGAACAAATTGATATCAATCAATCAAAAAAAAATTGAAATCAAAGTCTAAGTTATTGATACGTAGGTTATCAAAAATATACCCCGGCTACCATCGAAATATCTAAGATCTGCAGAGAAGTAAACTCAGTTGAATTTTGATATTTTATACCAATAATGTGGGTAATAATTATAATTCATTTAACATTAAAAGTAAAATCTTTATGAGCTCAATAGGTCGAACTGTTGAAATAAATCCATAAACCAATATCAACTTCTTTTTGCAAATTTGTGCAAACCAACCGCCAACTGACACCTTGGTTTCTAGTGGTCAAAGACAAAACAGCCGGGTGTTTGAAAATCTTCGCCTTCTTTTACAAAAAAATAGAGCGGTGGAATAAAGCCCAAACTTTGTCTTCTCCTTTCTTCAAAGTGACATTTACTGGCTAACATTTTTATTTTTAGTTGAAAGTGAGTGGACCTATCTCTATTCATGCTACTAACATTATATAATACACGTTTGCTTTTCTTATTCTTTTAAAATTGATTTTATGACAAAAAATACTATGACAAAGTTACAGACTTTATTAAATCAGCGCGTACTGCCAATCAATAGTCAGAAGAGACGTAGATACGAAAATCGAATTACAAAATCAATTAACATAAATTAATAAAAGGTAAATATTATAATATTATTTTCAATCTTTTTACACATTTTTTTCTATTATAAAAACAAAGTTAACTTTTGAAATAAATCTATTCATAAAATTATCGTTATATCTAAGTCAATATTATGGATATCAGTTAACTGGCTATTTAAAAATCAGTCCTCAGGAATATAAATCCCTTTCAAATGACATCTGTATATATGCATCTAAATACTTAGAAGAGGTATTTAAATGAGTTTCCCCCTGGCTTAGATAGAATTGCCATTTAGCGGGAGGATTCCCTAAATCCAATATGAAATTAACCTAACGTCGCTGACGGTCGGGAAAGCTATTACAACAAGAAGATAGATTTGTGCTTAATTCAACATGACTGGTTTTATATGACCAACTACTATATATAATATCTTTTAACTCATATTTACGATTTTTTTAATATTTCTCTAATTAAAAACAATTATAATTTGATGTAATAAAAAATTTCAGTTTACTCAATTCAAGT
Organism: Vanessa cardui; assembly: GCF_905220365.1. Classification (NCBI taxonomy): domain Eukaryota; kingdom Metazoa; phylum Arthropoda; class Insecta; order Lepidoptera; family Nymphalidae; genus Vanessa; species Vanessa cardui. The sequence goes on from NC_061126.1 coordinate 6,024,773, forward strand.
TTATCTGTAAAATGCTTTTACATTCCTTCGAAATGATTTCTCGCTACCGTCGGCCGTCGGAAAGTATGTATTTACTAAATATTAAAACTAGTCTTTTACTTCTTACTTTCATTTCAAAATATATATTTATAATACGTAAAATTATTCTTTAAATATATTTGCAGATATTTTTTTTTTATTTTGTGCCTCAATCACTGAAAAATTACTAATAGCATCAACCAATCAACCTCAAATCATACATAAAATTAGGCTATATACCTACTATTATTTTTTACGTATTTAATTGATCGTTCCTCCTTTTTATAATTAGTACTCAGCGGAGTGAGCGGATCACAGCAAGTTTACAAAAAATAATATACTTTAAATACACGCAATAAATGGTAAAGTTATCTAATACCATATTATTGCAAGCCGAAATCTTTTAGATATAATTAATTAATTCGCTGTGAAAAATATATTTTTTAAACAAAGTATCGTGTTAGATTTTAAATTAACATGGTTATTTTTATTATTGCGGGATATTTACCATGTTTTTTATTTTTATTCGTTAGAGCTCGATATTTCGACATTACTTACGAATATCTTCATGAGACTCGTGAAAATATAACCTGGTAAATATCCCGTAATTAATAATCGTAATAAGTATCGTGTTATAGTATACTTACTGTGCTTTTACTAAAGCAAAAAATAGCGGGAGAATGAACATAAGCAGGAGTATCTGGCGCGCGTGCAGGCGAGCTGAACGCGCTAGCGGTTGGCGACTCACGCTCATCGCGCGGTCGAGGCGCGCGACTGTCGCCGCATCGCGCGATCACCGGCACCACATGTCTTCCAATACCATGTCCTTTGAACAGCACATTACAACTTTGAAACTTTCGGAGCAAGTCTCATTACCGGTAAAGCAAAGAGTTGCGTTGCGCGAGACGCAATGCAAGTTATCGCAGTGTGCGATCGCGGCAAGGCGTGAGCGGTCGCGGCGGCGGCGGCGCGCGGAGTGTCGTCGCGCGTGCGCCACGCCTCCACAATGGACTCTTATAACTTTGTAACTCCCTTACTTTTAACTTATGGAAGCCCGCCCAAAATATTTTCAATATATCACACTATATAAAATTAAAAGTAAATCCAGAACAGAGAACTTATAAACACTGTAGTTTAACATACATACGTACATCTAAAATCCTTTACTTAATAATTTATTAAAAGAAATCCGATAGGAACTTTTTATTTTATGACTAATTATTAAATTTATTTTATATTGTAAACACTACGATTTGCTTCCATCTTATTTATGGAATGGAACCTGAAGTATATAGCCGTCGACTGTCGAGTATCTGAATGCATGTTGGTGGAATGTGATGCAATGCTGCGCGCAACCGGCAGATGCGGAAGTTATTTGCAAGGCGCGACGCGTCCGCCCGTAGATTAGACTCGTCAGCGACGATAAAATGTTATATTTGTGCAGGCTTAACAATTGAACAATTTATCGGTTTATGAAATCTCGTACTAGACTTATAGGTTTCTTATTCGACACATCAATATTTTGTAAAGATATTAAGCAAAGTTGACTGTAATTTACAGCGTATGTTTTTGAATGCATATAGCTTTTATCGGGTATTAAACCTTGTATATTAACGTCTTTAAGGTTTTAAAAAGCAATGTTAATATCCTGAATCATCAATCAATCATGTCGAAAGACAAAACCTGTTGTAATAAAATGGCACTCATTCTGTTTGTATATTCTTTCACAAGTTCAATTGATTCCATATAATATTTTTTTCCAAACCAATAAGTTGAATGAAAAGATCTTATCGTATTACAAATAGCAATTCTCTTGATACCCAGCGACAACGCCGTCGACGCGTAAAAAAGAAATAAGTGCGAATATATTCGTATTTCGTATATTATATCGAAATATCTCTGCTAAAAAGTACTAGTTACGAAACATTAGGTAAAACAAATATTAGTTTGTATAGCTCTCTGATTACCCGGTAAATATTTTTATTTTATATAGAGCTATAGAGATCATCTACAAACATTTTAATCCTAGAGGAATTTCGTCTACCTTCTTGAAAATATGAATACAATATTGTTTTGCATACGACCGAAAGTTATTCTTATAATTGATAAGTAAAATCTGTATGTTATAATTTATATTTGCACATTAAGACCTTAAAATAATATGAAAGTACTACACTTTGATATTTTTTTATATGACATATAAAAAATCGTAGAAACCGAGAAATATCCACAAGATTTTTATCTTAAGTTTAAATCCACGAAAGAGATATTTTCTAAAACAGTCCTTGGACCGTAATATAATCGTAACTGCGACATACCTCGCAGGAGTAAAATGCCTACTTGAAATAATGTTGTCGTTTACGTTTGCCAGTGTTTTCACTCAAAGTACCGTCGTCCTTTCAGAATGGTTCGCCCGCTAACTATGTAGGTAAATAACATTACTGAGCTCGCTAAGACGTGCATGCGAGCGAATTCAATATACCTGTATTTAAAGAGTATTACAGCTTTTAAGTGACACAAAAATATATTTTTTGAAAAGAATAATACTTTGCAATATATCACTTTTTTTAAATTACTTATCTAAATACATATTATTCCAAACATTACATATGTTTGGAATAACATTCTTTACTTTACAGAATAGCATTTGAACTGATTATTTTTGGTTTTTCAACACTACTTAAACGCTGTATCTTATATTACGACCCTAACATACAATTCGTCTAAATTTGCATTTAAAAGGCAGTGTTGTAAAATAATCTTTTCATGCAAAAAAAATTGATAATTATAATAATTTATAAACGTAATTATATTTTCAAAAACGTTTAACATAACTTTATATTTAAAGAAACTTAACTTACTTAATTACAACTTAATGTTAATTATTATCAATAAAAACTTAGTATTAAAATTATCGAAAGCTTATAAAAATATATATAACATATAATAAAGTATATTTTTTAATTTTATGAACAACGAGTAACTAATATGTTTGTTAATGATAAAACATACCAAGCTCTAATTTGGTTCGAATTTCGAATTCCTATCGAGTCACATTTAATTATACATTTAAAGTAATTTAAACTTTTATTAACAGTAGTGTGTATCGAACAAAGTTGCGGTTTAAGCCGATTGGCTTTCAGGCATGAGGGAAGATCAGCGCATGCGTGGTTAGAAGAATTTCAAGTAGAGTCGCCGCGGACTCGGAGCGCGCGAACCACCAAGACGGGAATCATCTTAGCTACTGATTAGGGCGCCACAGAAGTACAACTTGCTTCAAATTAACTAAACAAAAACGCGTAACTATTACACAAAGTGAATATACGAAATTTTTAACGATGGTCTACGAAAATTTACTCATAACTGTCATCGTACTTCTTATGGGGTAAGTGATTTTAATATTATAAGAAATTTTAATGTTATTATTACAAGCTATTATTATTAATGTTACTGTTTTAGAAAATAGTAACATAAAACATATGTTGATATCTGGTCATAGAATCATAATGTATAATTATTTTTTCAAGGTATAATTAAATGATGTCATAAACAGTGTGTTTACAGAAAAATTTACCGAGTATAGTAATAGATAAGTAATAACATCATATGAAGACAGTCCATCCTTTCTATTGCTAATAAGTTAATTCTTATAAAAACTAGATTTTTTCGTGCTATTATTGTTAAAAGTATTAAAATAATGAAAGCATAAATACATGTGACTTTGATGTACGAAGGTATTGGCGATAACCTATAGAAGATAATCACTAAGAAATCGGAATAGTGAAAATGCTTGTACATATAATACCACAACAAATAAATATTACTATAAACAATAACAAATAATGCAATCATACAATTAAAAACAATTTATTAATAAAAGTACAAAATACATAAAACTGAATAATCAATATTTTTTTATTCAAATAATTATGTTTAGTCAAGAACTATATAACAAGATTATTCTAATAATTTCTCACAAGAGTTTAGAATCTAAATATATAACGTTAGTTACAAATTTTAATATTATATGTACCTATAAGTTTTTATACTCACAAAAAACAACCATTTTTTGTAGACCTTTCACACATAAAATTATTAGCGAAAGTTTAATTATTTACTTAAAACCAACAGTTCCCACTACTTTGATACTTTTTTAAATATAAAAATGCTTTATTTAATTCTCACTTCCAAACAAATACACTGAGTTAGTTTATAAAAGAGATTTTACGTTGAAAAATCTCTCTAACTCAGCCCATCTAAGTTATATTACTAATTTTCATCACGATGAAAGTTTACGGATATTAATATGGTAAGTGCGCTGAAACTTAAAGTTTACCTTTTTCGCTATTAAACCGCAGCTCTCGAAACATTTGAGTTCAAACGGAAACCTTTTTCGAATACCTCACGTGTTCGGGGCATCTCACTCCTGGAGTATGCTTTCCAATCAACTTTCGCTGATTTATGTTTTTTGAGGTTTCTAGTTTTAGGGGTTTTAATAAAGGCAAAGAAAAACATCCTGTTGTTTTGTAAAGTATAAAAACGAATATACAAAAAGAAAAGTAATATAATCAATAAATAAATACAAATTCCGAGCGAGGAAACTTATTTGAAACTCACAGATACTTTTTATATAATTAAATACCCACATAAAACAATACCAATAAATTGATTAAAAGATTGCATGTGATACGTACTGCGAATTGAGTTTACAGGACCTTCTTTTTTTGATACAACTTATTATGAGGCACGGTTTACCCACGGAACGAATTTCATTTTTGTAGATGTAAAAAAAAGAGGTTGATTTGCCGAATATCTTATTAGCCCTTCGCCCGTGCAGTTGAACCTTAAAACTAGCCCTTAAAAAATGTCCTTCTAAGTGCTAAGTCCAAGCAAAAAAGCCAACAAATATATGTGTTTACCTAGCGCGCTCTAGCATATGAATAGTAAGCCACATCTTATTAGATTAGCAGATTCTATATGATTTATCCAAATCCTTTTGGCAGTCGTTTTGTTGGTAAAATTCCACTGTTATTCTTAGCATAATCAAAAAACGTTGATTATTGCCTAACTGAAATACGTGGATCTTACTTGGTGGTAGGGTTTTATGCAAACCTGCATGGGATAATATTATCCACTTTTTTATGGTATAGGTTGGTGGACGAGCATATGGGCCACCTGATGGTAAGTGGTCACCATCGCCCATAGACAATGACGCTGTAAGAAATATTAACTATTCCTTGCATCGTTAATGTGCCACCATCCTTGGGAACTAAGATATTATGACCCTTGTGCCTGTAGTAACACTGGCTCACTCACCCTTCAGACCGGAACACAACAATACTGAGTACTGTTATTCGGCGGTAGAATAACTGATGAGTGGGTCGTACCTACCCAGACGGGCTACTTGCCATTCTACCACCAAACAGTTGGACTTAGAATTGTTGTGCTCCAGTTTGAAGGGTGAGTAAATCAGTGCAACTACAGTCACAATGATAAACATCTTAGCTCCCAATTATGACGATGTTAGGAACAATATCAATCCAAGAAGGCACCACCACTCACCATTGGGAGGTCCATTTATATAACATCAAAGCTGAGTGGTTTACCAATTTGGGCAGCTGAGTGGTTTACCAATTTGGGCAGCTGAGTGGTTTACCAATTTGGGCATCACATTCTTTCCTGTTTTTTGACATTTTGTATATTTTTTATTTTATTTTATGATTTGTATAATATGTATGTCCAAATAAAGAGTTTTTGATTTGATTCGAATTTAATCGTGTTCAATTAACCGCGTAAATAGCAAGTAAATAGGGTATAACTACTGAGTTTCTTGTCGGTATTTCAAACCACATAACATTATGAAGGTGCTCTTATAACCCAATAAGAGTTACAAAATCTCAATAAAGAACATTTTGATTTTAAACACACTTACTGGTATTTTTATTATAAATTTAATATTAATAATTGATTAATCGGAGCTGAAACTATTTAATTACATGCAACTCAATATATACACACATAGTGAGTGTAATTTTGTATCACTTGTTTTTCTATTAGGATCTATATCATGAGACGGTAAAACGAATTCCGAAAAAAAAATGATATTAAATACTTATATGTCCTCTTATATAGAGATTCTGGTATATGTCCTCGGTATCTATCTGCGGTGTAATTGAGAACAATGTATTTCTGCTTCTATTTATTTCTCCGTTTTCTTTTTCTAAACCATTCTAGGCATTTTCAAACAGGTTTTGCTACTAGAAAAAGCGATAAGCGACAATGGTCTATATGTATAATTCATATTGTTTTTATGAATGTTAATTACCTTGAACATTTCATGTCAGTACATTAAAAATACTTTGAAAGTTATATAAAAGTTTCCCAATAACTCGTGGACATATTGTGATCTTTTTCACAATACGCTTATCCACAGCCATGAGTCAATAAAATAACGTTACAAAACAAAAGTGTTAATAAAAAGTGTTTAATGTTTTGTTAAGCGCACTTCTCATTTTTGCAATTCGTTTCATCAACAAGAAGCCACGTCTAACTGAAATATAATTTTCTTTATTGCGCGTACTATAAGATGATTAAGGATTCTATATTAAACTAAGCTTTTTACTAATTTCAACCAAAATAACCTCAAGAAACAAACAAAAGCGTTCAATGTTTTGCCATCAAGTACAGTCGGATCTTGACAAATGGGTATAATTTTAAGGTAGATAAAACCTTAACAAAATGCCCACATTACTGTAACTGGATTTACCAGTGATTGCGAGCATTCTACGCCTTGCGTTACTTTGCATCGACGCGTAGCTTTTATTGAATTTATATTTTTCCATCGCGTTACAGAGTTTCATTACGTTGTAAATGTGGTACATTATTCGGTCATAATGAATTTTATGATTAAAACATCAGCTCACGTCAAATCATTTTCAATGGCTTCGCTAAATTTTGACTTGATAAGGAATTTTATTAGATAACTATATTTTTATTAAATTATTTATATATAGGTATATATTGTTAACATTAAGAACTTAATTAACTAGATAATCTAAAATCATAAGAAATGCCGCTAGTCTTCTTGCTAGCATTCCATGCCGTCATGTTTTGATGAATGTGTTTGATATTTCCAAAAATAAATTATGTTCAAATTATTTTTTGCACTTTAATCGTGCATGCGTTGTGAAGCAACTTTAAAATATGTGATATACCAATTTATTTTTATTATTTAGTACATTTAATTTTTTTTCAATAGCAATGATGGAAGGATTTGGAGTAATTAATACTTACAGGCCAAGGGCGTAAAAAAAGTTTGGTGTATTTTTATTTAGTAATGGTGCCCTCAAGAAACATTTAAAAACTTTAAAAAATAACATAATAAATGACACAATTTATTTATGTAATCTTATATATTCTTCTAGTTTTAGTGCTTTATGGGGGTGCCAACACGTCTGGGGCATGTCACTGTATCGAATCTGCCACTGTTTAACAGTAATTGAGGACTATTAATATAGATAACATAGATTTAAATTGAATTAAATTACTAATTACCGCCTTCATGGTTTTCTGTTTGACCTAAAGGTTGACTGACAAAGAATGCCTTCAGGCGTTAAATTCGCAAACGAGTAGGCGGCTCACCTGATGGAAAGTGACTACCACCGCCCATGGACATCTGCAACACCAGGGGGCTTGCAGGTGCGTTGCCGGCCTTCAAGAAAGGACGACGCTCTTTTATTGAAGGTTCCCATGTCGTATCGGTTCGGAAAAACCGCCGGCGAAAGCTGGTTCCACAAAGTGGCAGAAAATGCCTAAGAAATCGCGCTTTTGTGGATTTTCGGACATCAAGGTGGTGCGGGTGAAACTTCGAATTTTGACGAGATGTCTGAAGGTGACATTCAGCAGCCGGGATTAATCTGAACAATTTCTCGGAACATTCCCCGTGAAAAATTCGGTAGAAGATGCTGAGTGATCCAACATCTCTACGCAAAGCCAAAGGATCAAGGAGATCGGAAAAGGCTTGATCGTCGATAACTCGAGCCGCTCTACGTTGTATACGGTCAAATGGAAGGAGCTGGTACTAGGGAGCACCCGCCCAGAGGTGAGAGTAGGACTCCATGTGAGGCCGAATTTGCGCCTTGTAAAGTTTTAAGCGATGGGCCGACGTAAAATACTGTCTCGCCTTGCTGAGCACACCCAGCTTTTTTTAAGTCAATTTGGCTTTGCCTTCCAATTGACCGCGGAACTGAACGAGGCTCGAAATATCAACGATAAAGGTGGTCAATAAAGTATTTAAATAAATAAAAATAAATCAATAGATGTACCTACAATACTATCATTATTTATAGTCATATAAAACAGAAATGTGAGCGAGTGTGATCTGTAGAGCTAATCTGTAAGAAAAAAATCGAAACACCTCGCAGAACATCAATTCGGAAATACGTTGAAAATAATTAATTAATTTGAATATTTATAACAATTAAATGATACGCTCATAAAAATATCTATTAGCCACTTTCATATTTTACGGTTAATATACGCAATGAGTACATATGTATACAAAATATGTAACAAGTTTCTTAATATGAAGTGCTTACGAATTATTTGGTACAAATCGCTAGATTAATTTTCACTAATATTTGCCATGTTTCTCGTATATCTCCGACCTCGTTCTCATAACTGAGATAGAACTCTAAGCCGAATACCGGATGTAATATAGCAAATACGATATTCCAATCAATGGTTCAAGGCGAAATGAATCGTGTCGGATGTTATAATGTGTTGTTTGCTCAAATACCCATCGCTCAATGTTAATACAAAACAAGAACCAACGCATACTTCGTCCCCCAGGTTGATAGATTAGGATTGAGAGCCTTACTGAACATTGAACCGAATACCATGACCTGAAAGCCAATATACTGAAGAGGACAGTGATATCATACATTTTAGTGCGCATAAAAGACTTCTTGCGTATCTGATAACATTTCAAACGCTTTCGAGTAACGAGAGACCGCGGTCATATCACCTTTACAATGGGTTCAAACTATTTTAAACAACATCCAATTTATTCTCTTTATGTACTCACAATTTCAAAAAAGGTTTTAAGGTTTTATTTCAATCGAACTCGTAAAAATTAAACTTTACAAAATCGTTTGTTGTAACCGCTTATTTAATGAATAATTTTAGGAGGATTACATGATATTTACTAACTTTCAAGTAGAATATTATAAATGACATACAAAAAACTTGCTAAGCTGATATTCTTGATCACAAAAAACGTAGACGAACGCACAGAGCGTTGCATAGGAATTCAATAAAGAGTCCGCTATCTCTTGTTGTTCGCTCGAGGGCCTTAACTGAAAATATCACATCCCGTGCGTGCTTATCGCAGTCACATTGTATGTATAAAGGTCCTTTCAGAGTTTCGACCCTAAACATTTTAAGAATATTGAAATTTACGAGTGTCCTTTGAGTGTTCGCACGGATTCAATGTGACGAATTTTATTTTGAAAATAAAGAAATGGGTCGCAAAACGGAGGGCTGGGTCTCATTTAATTATTGCGTTCTTTATCAACTTTCCCTTTGATTCGCTATGATCTGAATAAACTCGGTTCAAATTTGAATATAACGTTTTTGTCGTCACAAAATCTTTAACTTAATGTTTGTCATTCAAAGTGTTATAACTACGTTTCTTATCATTTCCTTTCTGACATATTCCAGAAAGTTTTATATATCTGTATAAATAGCATAGAATGTTTGTATGTTTGTCCTCTTTTTGTCAATTTTCTAATTTCTGTGTAGGCTTTTCAGAAGCGGAGAATGGTAATTAGACGCGTATAAAACTGGCAGAAGTTTCAATGATCATCGATTGTTTTACGTAACCGCTGCAAATCTTTGTTGAATAAAAGATTTGAAATCCCTGTTCAGATATTAAAATTAGGTTTCCTTTGCTGCACGTACCATCACTTGTACTGCATAAGTAGCATTAACGTAGAGGGAAATTCGAATCTTCTGTAAAAAAAAGATTTTGCCAAGTATAACTAGAATGAAAAAAATTGAAAATATTTTATTTTAAACGCTACATCCATTTAAAAAAGCAAAATGTCAATAAACGCATTCGCATGCAAGGCATTCATTATAATATTGACTTCTCCAACTTCGATCTAGGTACAACAATACAGCTCCAAGTATTAAAAAACCTTAGCATACGATTAGGTAAAGACCAATAAAAATATTAAAGTAAAACCGGCCTAGTATGAGTCGAACTAACGCACGAAGTATTCCATACTAATGACTAGGTAAACAACTGTGGGTATACAAATTTTATATTGAATACGGAACCCTAAAAGTACACAACATGACACACGAAATATAAGTAATTTTATCAATAAAATAATTAATTGTTAAAACAACAACAAATTGTGAATATTTCAAGCCCGGTGCTCATTTTAAAATTACTTCTGTTTTAATGGGAGAACCCCTTAAATAATTCTTTTACTTTGGATTTAGTATTTGCTGTTCCAGCAGAAATGGAAATACATCATTTGTTAAAAATTTCAACTGTCTAGCTATCGCGGTTCAAAAGAGCTTATTATAGGGTCTGGTTTTTACCCTTTGGGTAGGGACCCCTAACAAACTATCAAATCATCATCAAATCATCAAGAATCAAATGCAATTTTAAGTCAAATGCCAAAACAAATCGCTTATATTCTATACAATGAGCTGGCTTACCCGCATTATATTACATCTCCGCAGATTTAGACTGTGTTAACAAGAACAGGTCACTTGATAAGGTGCCAATTTTATTCGACGATTAGATGACGCCGTCAATGTCAACGACCACTCAAAAGACATCGATCCTCCAGCTTCTAGATTGAAGCCTAGTTATCTGAGATGAAAATTTTGCTATGTTATAAAATAAAATAAAAGTCTAAATTATATTTAAAATATGACTAACTATTATAGCTTATCTAATTTTTTATATTTGGATATAGGTCTCCCTTATGTGGGTATGTACTAAATGTAGGTTTCTTTATGTATAAATATTAACTTGAGTTTGAGTTGAGTTTGAGTGGGTTAGGTAAATTTTGAAATTACCTAACTCAACTATGAAACTTTCGACTTGCCTCCATTTGAAAATCAATCACTATTCAGTTCGATAAGAACTATATTTGTGACCGCACACCTTAATCTGGTACCCCTGGTGGTTTTTCCACATGTGCATTCAATAATCGGCATCAGAAAAAAACTCTAAAACCTTCTCCTCTTTTGTTATGGAAAACGAGAAGGAGACTCATCTGATGAAAACTCTAGCACTGCCCTTAGAAATCTCCATAACCAATGAGCTTGCAGTTGCGTTGCTGGCTGGCAGGTCGAAAACTGGTTCCATAGAGTGGTTTTGCGAAAGACACCTTACAAGTCGCGCTGTTTTGGCTTTTTTGGACATTGAAATTCTCAAGATCCTTAAAAGGTGATAAAAATTTGGACAAATGTGGAGCATTTAATGGATGTTACTTTACAGGTTACATTTGAATGATACAAGTTTTAGCTAAGTACTAGATTAAAAAAGGTAATACAAAAATGAGAGGACTGGATGAGATTGATATAAAGTTTGTTTTAACCGCCATTAAGATAATACTATGATAGTTTGCTGCAGCTGTCGGAACTTTGCTTTTACTGAGAATAGACTAATTGGTATCTGACACTTTAAAGACACTTGTAAAGGGAATATTACACGTTTTTTTCTGGACTATTATTTTAATTACGAGTATTTAAAATGAAATTAAATCTATACATAAAATAATAAAATTAGAATGTCTGTTTGTAATATTAAAATAGCCCTTTTTTACTCAATGCATATGTATTAACATTGATTACAATTTTTGTCTGTCTGTCTGTCTTGTTCCGGTTAATCTCTGAAACGGCTTGACCGATTTGGACCGAAATTTCACTGGCAGAGAACTGATACAATGAGGAGTAACTTAGGCTACAATAATTATTTTTTTGTTGAATTCAAACGCGTACAAGGTCGCGGGTACAGCTAGTTTAAAATATATTTTATCCAGCACTGTAATACTTTTCAGCGATTAATGTGAAAAGTGAATATCGATAGCATTGTTGAAAATATATTTTGACGCAACAGTTTAGTATGCTTACTGTCTTAAAGAAATAACAAACGGAATCTTTAGCTCCAAGATCATTGATAGACAGGATAGCTCTCGTTTGTAAAATAAAATCAAATTTAATATCTGTAGTGGCAAATAAATATGCCGTACGATATCTGTAAAGCTTTGAAATAAACAAAATACACAAGACTAGTGGTATAAATATCAGTTAGTTGACTAACTTTTCTAATTGCGTATGATGGGGAACCCTGTGCGAAACCTGTCAGAGGATTCCTCTACAGCTTAAAATTTTAGATTATTAAATGTTATTTATTCCTAATAACATTGTAGTATAGGTTATATTAAGAAGGTACTGTTATTGTCATTGATATATTATAATATTTGTTTGTAATATTACTCAGGTTAAAAACTATATCTTTAATTTTTTTTTTCAATTTTTAAAACTAAATTATTTGTTTCAAACCAGTCGTGTATCTGTGATAATAAAATCAAAAGGCATAGATACTTGTTTTTTTTTATATAAAATATTTTGTAACGAATTAATGTCAGGAAAGAATATTTTTATCAGCTAGACTAAAAAAATATAAAAAAATTCTCACTTCATAGGTAGTGTAATACAAAATAACTGTTATCGATGGTCAGGCCACATGTGTTTTTGTTCACGGATAGCAACTAACTTTTATGCTCGGTGATCTGGTCGACCATCGATCATTCATAACAAACATTTTTTTCTCCTTCATTATAATCAGAAATAATAAAATATTAACTTCAAGAAGCAAAAGGATAAAAAAAGTTGACATTATTTCATAGACAATATTATACTCGGTTTTAATACCACCAACACCAAAAATTATTTTGTAAGTGTATTGGTGTGCTTTGGTATTTGGTACCAATGTAATAGTAATGAAAGATATTTAGAATTTCGTCTGAGTCATTAGAACACACTTATTTAAAATTAAGTTGAAACTTTTAAAAAATTAAAAGTTTCAACTTAATTTAATAATAAATATAATAATAATATTCTTTATTCATAACAAATAATTTACAGATTAAAATGAGTTCCCTGGTTCTTATGATAAGCAAAAGCTTGTGCCACAACGAACCAGTGTGCTCTTCCATTATTAACCTCTTAAAGGTAAATTATACATGTGAGAACGTAACCAAATTATACATAAAGAAATAAAAACAATAAAAGATAAGGAGAGTGAATGCGTTTCTGCTTGTGTGTGCGCGCGCGCGCGTGAATGTGCGTGTGTGCGTGTGCGTGTGTCTGTGTGTGTGTGTGTGTGTGTGTGTGTGTGTGAGTGTGTGTGTGTGTGTTTGTGTGTGTGTGTGTGTGTGTGTGTGTGTGTGTGTGTGTGAGAGAGAGAGTGTGTAAATTTGTGTGTTAGTTGTATGTTTGATGTTTGTGCGGGCGTAGGTATGTATATATATGTATATATGTTTGCGTATAGATTGTACGAGACGCGCATACTACCCCCTTATGGCTGTAGGAGCTTTTCAGTTTTTTGGTAGTCTAGCGAGGACAGCCACTTCAGAACAATCACTTTTAATTCTTTAAGGGATAGAGTGTAGAAGTTTAATATTTTATTAGCCTGATTATATATGTAGATGGACAAATAATTACTCTGTCTCCTAGCCAGAGCAGTGCGAGTCCTTGGAAGCACAATTACATTCCTAACTACTCGCCTACCGCTATTTATAATAGGGTCGTACGGGGTGTGCTGATGTTGCCAAACAATAGACTGTAGTATGAACAATTGTCTAACCGTTAATACTGAGCATTTTTTATACAATTCTACAGTCGGAAATCTATAAGGGCTGAATGTCATTGTTTTAAGCAGGGATCTTTGGGCTCTCTCAACTAGTATCATATGAGATTTTGCGGCACCTCCCCAAACAACAACGCAGTAGCTTAAAATCGACTGCACTAGGGCATAATAAACGCTACGCAAAATATCGAGATCAACTACGTCTCTGAGTTTTTTAAAAATCCAGATAAGTTTGCGAGTGCGAGTTGCTAACAATTCAATATGCTGCTGCCAGCCAAGTTTATCATCTAATACAACACCCAAGTATTTGACCGTAGAGGATCTAGAGATAGACAAACATGCACAAGAATCAGTCGTCGATGAATGGCATGTGTGAACCCTAATTTCGACGTTAGGGATACTCATTTTAGCAGTAGTGAATTGTAAAAATGTTGTCTTATTAATATTTAAAGTTAAACCATTTGTCTGTAGCCAATCAGTTATCCTACATAACCCTTCCTGAGCCCTGTCCCGTACTTCGTCCCAAGTTGCTCCATAAAATACAACAGCCGTGTCATCAGCATAAGCAAAAATTTTACCAGCAGTTAAGATTGTTTGACACAAATCGTTAATATAAATCAAGAACATAGTGGGACCCAGAACGCTACCTTGTGGGACTCTATAGGTGACGGGCACCATATCACTAACTAGATCATCAATTTTAACTTGCTGAGAACGACCAGTAAGAAAACCAGAGTACATGGACGGAGAAGTACCTCGTATACCAATCCTTTCCAGTTTCTCCCCAAGGGCTGTTATCGAGAGCGTGTCAAAAGCCTTTGCTAAGTCGAGGAAGATACCGATACATTTATCCCCGGAGTCGATATGACTGGTAACATAATCAGTTAGATTACGTACCGCGTGTGAAGTGTTTTTGTTAGATCTAAAGCCAAATTGATTATTAGACAAGATTTCAAATTTTTCCAAAAAGTTCATAAGTCTTTTATTTAGAATGATTTCTATAATTTTTGATAGAGATGTAAGCACTGAGATCAGTCTATAGTTTGTGACATCCTCTCGACTCCCACCCTTGTGGACTGGTGTAACAAGAGCCCTCTTGAAAACTTTGGAAAAGATTCCTTGTTCAAAACAAAGCTTCAATAAGGCTGTAAGAGGAGGAACAATGATATTTTTAGCCAGTTTTAAAAATTTACTTGAAATCATATCATATCCAACGGCGCAATTTGTTTTAAGGTTATTAATTATTGATTCAACTTCAGCTTCATCTGGCGGTAAGAGGACCATAGAGTTAGGTAGGTGCGGAATTTTAGGAGTTGTTAGGGTATGAGGTTTTCAATGTTGCTCGCTAACTTACTGCCGATGTTTGCAAAATAATTATTTACAGCTGTAACAGCCTTAGAAGGTTCATCATACTTATGTAAAAGTTCTTTAGATGAAACTTTTTTATTCGAATTGCCTACTATGGCTTTGAGAGCAAACCAAGTTTGCTTATTATTTCTAGCGTTCTGAATTAAGGACTTGTCGTATTGGATTTTGAGTTTTCTAATTAGTAAATTACAAAAATTTCTATACCTTTTATAGCTAATTTCTGTCACAGTATTATTTGGATCAGCTCTGAATCTTTTGTGCAACCTATCACGATGGCGAATGCATCTAAGTATGCCAGGAGTGATCCAGGGTTTGATAATTTTTTTCCTACTGGGAATTTTGATCTTCTTTGAGGTACTATTAATAACGCAGGAAAGTTTTTCAACAAAAGAAGACGCTGCTACATCGGCATTAGGAGATATATAAATAAATGAGAAATCGATGTTTTTAACACCATCTACGGCTGCAACAAGATCTGTTTTTATAAAGTAACTATCACTAGGTGGTTTTGGGCACGTTAGACATAAACTAAGCAAAACTGAGGCATGATCGATAACAGTAGAATTCATTACAACGACAATAGCGCGAAATTTTGTTTTAATAAATATATGATCTAAACAATTTTTAATTCGTGTTGGAAAGTAATGACCTGGAAGAAGTCCGAGTTCCGCCATTAGATTGAGATACGACGAGCTGTTTTTGTCACTATTCCCCCGCTTAATGTCAATATTCATGTCACCTATCAAAAATATGTTAGCACACCGAATGGGCCTAATTATATTGTCCAATGAATTCAGAAATATGTCGGCATTATAAACAGAAGGGGATCGATATGTACCAGATTTAATTCTTGTCTGGTATAATTGTATAAAATAATTTATTTTAAATTTTTAAAATAAATTATTTTAAAAATTTAAAATACAAATACAAAAAATTAAGTTAACTAATTCAAATTGCTTGCATAAGTTTAATTGTGTAAAAAAAAATGTCTCGATTTGTCGCATAAGTAAATAACTACAATTCCTACTAGTAATCCATATATATTATTTCATGTACACCTGTGTGCATAATTTTGCCTAAAGTAAAGCTAGTACAGAAAATAAATGCTTACTCAGTGCCCTTTTCCATGAAGGATTTTACCTTTCTATATAAAAACAAATAATGAAGTCAGTTCACCGTACCGCATCTGTGCAATGGCCTAATTTAATTTAACAATGACTACAGAGTTCTTAAGATGGAGTCTTTTCATCCTCCGTCATATAACATTCTAGGAAGTTATGATTTTGTTATTCAGATGGCATTTGGAAAAGCATCATTTTTATTTTCATTATTACCTAAAGGCTAAATGAAAATGACATCTTAACCACCTAGCAAAATAAAGAATAGAGGATAAAAACGATTTAACGTCAAATTTTATGAAAAAAAAAATAAAGATTGTCACTAACGTTAAAATGACAGAATGTACGGATCAAAGTTTCACAATCATGTCTTAGGCAATTCATACTTGATTAAAATAACTTCATACTTTTAAATATTCTTTTCCATAATCGAAACATCGTGAAGAATCTAAACATAAAAAACATAAGATGTATACAAAGATCCAATAACTCGTCAAAGATGCTGTCGTTGTCACGAAGAAAGGGGCGGTGAACAATTTCATGACTAATACAGACGTCTATTTAGCGATCGCCGGTAATTGTATGGTTATTCTTGGTTATGTTCTTGAAAAAATCCTTATTCACGATATAAACAAATATTATATTGGAAGCATTCTCATCATGACCGGACACATCATAGCAAGTATCCCGGACTTACAAAATGTCATCAAAGATTCATCCTATTTCAATGGAAACCGGACAAATTGGACCATAAACACAAACTGCTATTTCCTCATGGCAAATATTTTCTCAATAATTGGTGAATATCAAGAGTTGAGGTCAGCGATCAATAGAAATTCTGAATTCGTGTCAGTATGATCGATTCAAACAAATGTTGGATTTGCAATGGGTTCTGGAGGTATATCTGCCGTATTTCGGCCACGCTTTGATGGCTCTAGGCTACATTCTCGAACAGTTTCAAAGTATCGGACCTCCGCTGCCGAGTGCTGTAGTTCTAATCGGACATCTCTGTGTACTAACCGATCCTCGGACCTTATCTTCTGATCAGCCAAATTTACAAATAATTAACATTATATTTTTGTTCAGTAACATACTTATGTTTCTTTACGATTTGGTCCGAGCTCTTGATTACGAAGTGCCGCAAGTAGCCGAACTTGATCAGTATATGGGTTAAAAAATAATTCAGTTTTAAACATAGATATCCAAATTTAATATGCAATAATATTAAAAAAAAACAATTCGTCTTTATTAAATAAAAAATATGAAAACTAGACTGGCTGTTTTCTTAAAAAGTAAATGTAAACACTCTTAACGAATGATTTATGGAAGTTTGATGACGTATAAGATAATTTTAATTGGCTACGTGATGATATTGTTGCCACAACGAGACTTAAATTCATTAACCTTATTATTATGTAAACTTTTAACTCAAGCAACAGAGTTAACACAACTTTAAGTTTTGCGTTATTCTGACGTGATTACTCAAATCACGAAGCGTATACCTTCATTATAGCTGAATAGACACTTCTTTTCCCGAATATTATATTTTTATCAAGAAAATAGAGGTGAAGGTTTAAAAGTTGGTTTGTCAGAATTGAAACTTGTAACACTTCGGTATTCAGTAAAGAGTGCTTGTATCGATGAGAGCTCTCTGTCACCAATAAGAGCTTACAATCAAGGCTTTTGTAGCTACAAAGAAAAAATATATAATTTATATAAAGAATATTGAATAACAATAATTCGTGAATATTTCTAGTACACTTATTGTATATAATGTTTTACCCGTGTTGCTATAATTAGAACCGGAGTGGAATTGTGGATAGAGCTTGGGGATCTTAAACATAGTTTGAGAGTTTAAACGCATTCGGGCACTACATATTCCATTTGCATATTTTATTTTTTCCTATAATTCATCTATGGTTCGATAGCAAAAGACTTTGAGGAAAAGTTCATAAGTAAGGTCTGCGATTTTCACGTGTTTATCGCTGGAGGCGGTCTCTTTCTGCCAATGTGTTATGACGCGATAAGCAGCCGCGAAGAAGAAGCGTGAGGAGATTTCTGGTAAAGACGCGCTCCGCCGAAGATTTGTCGAGGCATCACGGTTGCATGCGTAAGCGATCTCGTGGTTTCCCCTGACCAAAAGTAAGTGGGTACTGCTAGTTTATTTTTTGTAGGTATATATACACTTAGCGACGGCGAGTCCTACATACCTACATATATTAAATAAATAAGTAAATAAAGAAATATTATGAGGTTATTATAACCTTAAGGATATTTATGCTATAGACAATTTTTTAAAGATTTTTGAAATATGAGACAACATCACATACATTACTCTGATCCCAATGTAAGTAGCTGAAGCACTTGTGTTATGGAAATCAGAAATAACGACGGTACCACAAACACCCAGACCCAAGATAACATAGAAAACTAATGGTAATCTACATCGACTCGGCCGGGAATCGAACCCGGGACCTCAGAGTGGCGTACCCATGATAACCGGTGTACACACCACTCGACCACAGAGGTCGTCAAAATATTGCATAAAAAGTTTTGCTAAGTCTAAATTGATGCATAAAAAATCTAAGATAAAAGTGAAAGAAAATCGTTACATAGATTTTTAAGAAAGAATGACAGTAATGAACAAAGTTTTCCAACCGCCATGGCAAGATAGAGAGCCCACCCGCTATCAGTGTCAACATAATTTTCATTTACACTTCTGACCGTAACTGCATACACGGTATCAGACTTAACATATTATGTAAGTTAATGGATTTGCTCCTCATGTTGTGATATAAAGACAAAATAAGATATATTAAAAAATGTATTTGCACATCAATTGTAATTACATTACTGTTGTATTTAGTAACATAAAATATTATTCATGCTCAGCTCGGCTTGTCAATTTATTTGTGGCAAGGTAATTTTAATGTATGCCCACTAAAAGTAATACTACTATAGATCCCGATATGAGTGTTTAATTAACAAACTTAACGTTTTAATTTGATAATTATATGGAATTAAAATATTGTAATGCGTTTCAAACAGTTACAAATGCTTACATAGAACAAATTAATATGACGTCGATTTTACTTAAGATCTAATGATCTAACTACTCGATTACGTTTTTTACGTCTAATGTATATAACAATTCTTACCTATAGAACAGAATTTTACTACCTAAATCTGTTTTCTTTTTTACATTTTATTGAATTTTTACTTTTCTATTTGATATATCCTTCATTAAAATCAAAATACGCATAAATTTAATTAGTCCTTACAAGCGCTTCTGAATCGTCATTTTGCAAGTTTAAGTTACATTTTAAGTAAAAGATTTTGTTAGCAACAATTTTATGATTTCTTTTGTACAACGCATTATTAGAAGGTTTCGTTTTCAACAGCAGTTTAAAATTATTAATTTCCAGTACTTTATTATTTGCCGAATTTTATTATAGAAGCGGACACCTTACTCGTTGATTCTTCTCAGCTAATTTTATACAGTGGTTATGACTTATCTATTAAAATAATGAATGTTATTGGTTGTTATTGTAAGTATTCGAAATTTATTTTAAGCTTAATAACATAATATCATGAATAGCGCTGAAGAGACAAAAACAGAAATTGAAAACTAAAAATTATACAGTTCCTGCACAAATAAAACAAGCATCTGGAGCCTGGCTTGGCTCCAAATAAATCGGCTTCCACATCAACTTTTTCGCGATTTCAGTATGTGTATGCGATCGCTACATTGTGTCTCTCTTTTTAATACATATAGGTATTACTCAATTTATAAAAAAGCGGATAATAATCCAATATCTCAGTAAATTTCAAATTCGTATATTTAAATCGTTTATTAAAATAGTATTAATAAATAAGATAAATTTCCCAATTATTGGATTGCGTCTAAGAGTCGTAAACTAATATTAAGTGGATTTTGCCTATCCTTGCCTTCTATATCTACTATGAAAGCCCTCCTTCCCTTTAGTAAGTCATGCCTATGTTAGGCGGATTAATATTTTCAGCTGATTAATATTGTATATAGACACCGAATTAGTCGCTCGTATGAAACTCATTACGGTTAAAATGACCAAATAGTTAAGTTGATAATAAATATTGAGTTTAAAAACTTTATGGGTTAGTTGTTAGTTTTTTGCAGAAAATACATCCTGGAACTTCATCGCCTATTTAAAAAAATCTATATTTGAAAGGTGCAGTTAGAGTAAGAAAACCTTCATCAGTTTTCAAATTAATTTCTTTATCAAGTCTTAAACTCTAGTACAACAATTAATTGTGACGTAATATGTCATTCTCAACCGCTGAAGCAGATTATTGCTCATACTGAACACACGAAAATAGATCTTAAGGTGACGCCCTGACTGTACATTACGAAAATTAGCTAAACTCATGATAATTTTCATTCATTAAGTCGTATATTTTAGAAGCTTGAATGTTGTACTATTGTGTGTATAGAGCTGAGATGGCAAAGTGGTTAGAATGTGTGAATCTTAACAGATGATTTCGGGTTCAAACCCAGGCAAGCACCACTATATATATGTGCTTAATTTGTGTTTATAATTCATCTCGTGCTCGACGATGAAGAAAAACATCGTGGGAAAACCTTCATGTGTCTAATTTCATCGAAATTGTGACACATGTGCATTCCACCAACCCGCATTCCACAAACCCTCCCCTGAATGGGATTAGAAGGCCTTAGCCCAGCAGTGGGAAAATTACAGGCTGTTTCTTTACTTTTTTTACTATTGTGTAATTTCTTGAGTATACTTTCTTACTTTGTTTCTTCTCGGAACAATCTACATTTTTACCTGTACCTTAATCAAATTCTGTAAAACGACGATTCAAATGTTCTTATGTTATTTGTATATGTCAAGAATAGCTTTTTTTTATTTTAAACCTCAAAAATATATTCAGTAGGACGTTAATTATTACGATCTTATTTATGTTATTTATATCTTAATTTTGGCGCCCAGTTCAGACATTTAGTAGCAAAAATATAATGTATAAAGATATTTTGATAAAATCACTTAATGCAGTTATTCATAGACAAGTTTTCAATTTTTTGGACCGAAAATAAAAAAAAAAATATTGTTCGATTTTTTTTATTCAAACAAATCGTGTTCGATCTGTTGAAGATTCAATTGATTTTTTTATTTATAAAATAAGTATATTATATCCTCATAATATTTACTTTTTTTATAAGTGCTTATCGTCAAGAAATTTGTATAAAAATGTAATAATTCAAACATCTAAATTGAGTCTGCGATATTTACAACTTTTCTCATCCATCAGATTACTCCGAAGTGAAGATTTTTTACAACAAAGTTTTCTTTCAGAAACAATTGTTCGTAAGAATTAAATTATGTATAAAATTTTTACTAACATTACTATTACCGTTTTATACTTACATAGTTGTATGAACCGTATTTTAAATAAAGAAAAAAACTTTATTTAAACAATAATTAGAAATTGAGAGAATATATCTAAAATTTAATTGCAAAATTATACCCAAACATAAAAAGTGATGTTAAAAATTTAAATGTCTACTACTACAATTAATATTGTTTCAATCCATCCCTTCTAATAAATAATAAGAGTAATACAGTACTATGTTCATCTCATATCTGTAACTATCTCTACTTACTGACTGAATATGTGATACATAATGAATTAAGTTTATAAAGTTTGAAATAGGCTGAAATCGCTACGTAGTTTTACAAGCTTCAATAAAAAGGGAGCGAACTCTTGAGCAATCAAAGATATGAAGAAGTCGCAATCATCTCGCGTGATAATTCAATTACAATAAGTGTTCAGATTGACAATTTCAAATTATCGTCCTTATATAAATTGCCAGATTTTACTTTATACATAATCAAATCACGCGTGTTCGTATCACGCCCAATAAGTATGTTATTTAGTTTAAGTGTTTGTTTGTTTTATTTTTGTTCAATGGTATAGGTTGGCGGACGAACCTATGGGGCACCTGATGGTAAGTGGTCACCATCACCCATAGACAATGACGCTGTAAGAAATATTAACTATTCCTTACATCGTCAATGTGCTACTAACCTTGGGAACTAAGATATTATGTCCCTTGTGCCTGTAGTTACACTGGCTCACTCACCTTTCAAACCGGAACACAACAATACTGAGTACTGTTATTTGGCGGTAGGATAACTGATGAGTGGGTGGTACCTACCCAGCCGGGCTTGCACAAAGCCCTACCACCAAGTAATAATACACATAAAATTAAGTTTAAGTTCTTAAATACCTACATAAATTCAATAGATTAAAATAATATACCTTAAATTACAGTCCATATCACATATAATCCAAGGCACAGTAAACTTTAAAAATCTGATATATAATAACATCCATATGTCATTTACCTACTTTTAAAACTGCTAACTTATTTTCTATTATAATAATTTAACTCTAAAGTAAAGACACTAAAGACTATATTTTGGAAAATAGCTGAGAAAATGAGGTGCCTTCCTTCTTTAAAGGCTTATGTTGTTTACTGTTCTGCAGTGACTACATCCGATTAGGAAGCGCCTGTCGCTTCGAAGCAAAACGAAGAAAACTGAAAATAAAATAAATTGTATGAAAAATACCCCGAAAACATTTTTATTTTAGGGGACACACATAAAGTACTATAACTCTAAATGAATAATGAAAATAAATGAATAACAAGTGCTACATTTTGCAATTTCTCATTGAAATACCATCAGGCAACCCTGTTTTACATAATACAAAATAAAAAGGGCGACGTTTTTGCAGGAAAGGTAGAACATTGGTACGAAATTGCATAACTAGATAGCGGTGTGTTCCTAAAATAATACTCAAATTGAATAAATGTAGGGGAAAGTATCACGTATCGTTTTTAAATAAATATCTAGAACTACAAACCTACCTATAAGTATAGGCATATACAATTTGAATTATCGTAATTGTATATTCATGTAATATTTATTACCTCTAAGATACTTAATATAATATTTTTGTAAATCAGCGACGAAGCGCTCGCAAAAGGAGCAATTTATTTGACGACAAAAAATGGAACATTTCCAATAACGCTGACATCCTTCAAGTCCCATGACAGTAGTACATCGGGTGACACTCCGAAGATTTTATCTGCAATTGCTAACAATCTATCAAGAGAGAACGTAGATGGCCACTGGGACAAAAGCTCTGGCGTATTATTTTCAAGTTATCTCAACGATACCAACGACAAAAATAACGCTAACTTATGGAAAACAAAGAGAAGCATAAACGACGCAGTGTCGAAAAACATCACATTAGTCTTGGAAAACCTCTTAAAGAACTACGAGAATTCGCAACTACCTACTCACGGTAAAGGTACGTAAGCAAAACCACCAAATAATGATAGAGTTGATGGCGTTAAATTAATAATGAATATTAAAAACATTTCTTTTTTAATACCAGGTTATCCTACAGTTGTACAAACAAATATATTAATTAGGAGTATGGGTCCAGTCTCTGAACTAGATATGGTAGGTAAAATCTAGTCGTATATTTTATTTTTAATAAATGTATGAAACTAATGCTGTTTTATATTTTCATAACTAGGATTATTCAATGGACTGCTACTTCAGGCAATACTGGAGGGACACTCGACTGTCATTCTTGGGCCCAATTCGCTCCTTATCCCTTTCAATTAAAATGTTAGAAAGAATATGGCGACCGGATACTTACTTTTATAACGGAAAGCATTCATACGTTCACACTATTACCGTACCCAATAAGTTACTAAGGATTAGTCAACACGGCGATATTCTTTACTCTATGCGGTAAGTATAATATTATTATAATCGTTTAATTTTTTTACGATATAAAAATATATAAATGTCTTTTGTAAACGAACTTAAAACTTTAAAAAGGAAAGGAGATTGTACAAAAATGTAAGTACGTTGGTCTACCTAATCGATCAAAAATAATAATTTAGTTAACAATGAATAATTTTATAACTATGTAATATCATACATAGGCTGGCACCAGGCTGGATGCAGCCAACTTGATATTGAGTTCAACATAAGTAGGTACCAAAGAATATAAATCATATGAGCTCATGTTGTACGACGTCCTATCAATCGTTCAGTCAGCGTCGTCGTAAGTCGCAGTAAGTTAGGATAACCAAATAAGAAAAACGCCTAAACTGATCAATAATATTCATACACAAACGTTAGTTGTATGTTTATTATTGTTTGATATGTTTAAAATATGAACATACTTGGAGCACATTGCCTAAATCTTTATTATCTATTATAATTATTAATTACATATTCTGCCGAACTATTTTCTGAGTATTTGGCGTATGCACTATCTGTAATTATCAGAATTTTTGGAGCAATGTGAAAGTTTTCAAACATATAATGAACAGATCTGTAAAAATTCTCAACTCGAAGAAGTTTCAAGTCCCGCTTGAATCGTTCGTTCACCACTTCCACTAGACATTTTGTGATCGTAATTAGGCGAGATTTATTTGTTCGATTATTCGATAAGTGTAAAATGTTCTTATATTTGTTGAGTGAAATATTTACTTCATAGTCACATGCATCTGAATTACTCACAACAATCCTAATATAATAAACAAATATTTGAATTAAAACCCCATTAAGTATTTTGTCGTTAAAATACTACTCTAATGAAATATTTGAAGCCGAATATTTAAATAAGATGTTGGAATACCCTTGTTATAAAGTAAATTTTCTTCTTCTTCGTAATTATAAATAAAATGGCGTTGTTGTAGAATAAAGTTGAGTTTGAAAAGAGCAAAAGGATCCCGAAATGTGGATTGCCTAGGGCATGGTTGAGTCGGTCTGGGCCGGAATCATATATTTTTTGTATACGTAGATTTCATCACATATTTTTCAGCATTTCTATCAAGTGTATTGTGTATTTGGTGTTATCAAATTCTTATTTAACACTATCTATATAATCGATCCCAAAGAAATAAGTTTTAATAAGAGACTAAATATTTTTAAAATTGATAATAGGTTCTCAAGTTCTTTTAAGATAAACTAACCTAACTTAAAACCACTAATAGACAATAACAGCTCAAATTAAAAGCCCAAAATAAATATCAAGGTCAAAGTGACGAAGGTTATATAATAATAACTGATCAAGTGAAGAAGAGCTATGAGACTTCTAAAGGCGGAATGGGTATGGAGGTCACACGTTTTTTGTAAATGCAGAAAGTACGCTGCACTTGCGGTGGTGTCTACACACCGTCTCGCTCCCACCTTCAGCCCATACGTTAACATAAGGGACTCAGATTGCAGTCATTAAACAGAAAAATATATAGAGTACAGTACGTTTTACTATATAAGAAGTAGCATAAGAAGTAAGAGGGCAAACCGTTTCGTTACGTAACGCGTTACGGTGCCAGTCTGTCTGACTTCCCTTTCTCTTGCGCATATGGCATCGTGAGGCAGTCTCCTCCTCACACTCTAACTTACTAGCGCTAGCCGTATTTCGGACAGATGTTTTTTTTAAACTGTTACTTCTCTCGACACGCACACGTTTTTTTTTTTTGTTTACATATACTTCATTAGTATTGAGTAGGTATAATACTTTGCCCATTCTCCATTATAAAAAATATAAATGATGCTCAACGAGAAAAAACATTAATTTTGCCGTCGCTAAAAGCATAGCGTACATTTTAATTGGCAATGTGAAAAATGTTGACGCTCCGGTTACCCGACAACACAATTATGATATCTTGCTGCTTATAAATTACATATTAAATATATGATTGAACAATAAATCTTCTACGTCTCATTGTAACTTCGATAGCCTAAAGTATGAATACTTAAAAAAACATCAATCTTTCGTAATTTACATAACATTTTGTTACACTACAGGTTAACGATTAAAGCGAAATGTCCGATGGAGCTTCGTAATTTCCCGATGGATCGGCAATCGTGTCCGCTCATCCTCGGCAGCTGTGAGTACACATGGATTTCATGATATATTCCAACCAGTGACGATTTAGGAAAAACCTGGCGGCCGTAAGAAGTTATCAGAGCATGCAAAATCGGCTTACAATACCGCCAAATGCTTAAACACCTTTTCGTATATTTTTATAGGAAAACAAATCGAAATATTTGAATATAACTCGGTCGATTAGTTAAATATGTACTGTTTAAAGAGTTGCACGCACTCATTAAAGCGCAATGGCTTTTTAAGGAGGAATAGGCATGTTGACAGATAATTCATTTTACATATATTGTGATGTTTGAGGTTAAATCTCATTTTATGGCATTCTGTAATTCATTCAGTTCATTATGCTCGTAATAACAATGACAGGGTAATCCGGCATAGACACAACCTCCTGATTATTGACTTCGTCTTTGAAAATAGCCTATCGCAACTCATACATATCTACTTATCAATCAGAATTAATAAAATTACATAACCGTAATACGTTCCTACTTTATATTTTTCTTTTTCATGACTTCCAAAAGATGCGTACTCAAACCAGCAACTAGTATATCAGTGGCAGAATTCGCAGAGCGTTAATTTCGTGCCAGGCATGACTTTATCTCAGTTCGACCTCATCAGCTTCCCATACAGAAATTTCACCTTTACCAGACGAGAAGGTAAGTAACAAAGTATTAATTCAAATCAAACTGACACAAACTAAAACACATACATACGCAAATAATAAATTAATGTAAGAAAAAGTGGAGTGACTAATTTATAAGAAAAGTTCAAATTATCTAAACCTATGTAATAATATATAAATATATTTTATCTCAAAGTAAAAGTCTGTAAAGACCTTTATAGACTTTCAGACAACTTTCAGACAACTGCTGGGCTAAAGCCTCCTACCCCGTTTGGTGCTTGATTCACCACGTTTCTAAAATGCAACCTAATGGCAGATTTTTTTCGGACTCCTGTAGGTTTTCTCATACTGTTATTATTCACTACCAATGAGATGAATTATCAATAAAAATTAAGCACAAGAATATCCAGTGGTGTTCACCTGCGTTAGAACCCCACAGTAATTGGTTTAAATCATCAAAGAAGGGAATAAAGGATAAGAAAGGCTAATCCCAAAAAATATCAAATCATACGTAAAACTAAACCAGGAAGAACCTCGACACAAACTTTCATTTCCATTTATAATTTTATCACTTTTAATAAATGTCTTGACGTTGTATCATCGGTTACGTCAGACACTTGAGATATAAAGAGTGTGAAATTAATAAAATCTAGGAAAGCAAAATGTGCTAACGCTATCAATATCGTAGGTACGCAAAAGCACTCGATCCCAGCCTCTCATAACAGCCTTCGTCCCACTAAACGCGACCCTGGCTAGCGAGCGTTATCCGCTTAACGCTTAATGTGATTTCGCACACTTCGATTGAGATATGCAAAACCCGAGCCAAATAAATCCGTTTATATAAAATGATTATGATTATGAAATATTTGGACGTGCGCACAATTCTGTCTCGTTACGCAAGAAATGCCACAAGATATATATTTTTTCGCATTATGGTAAGGGAAGCTATATATATATTTATATATATATTAAGCATCTTACTTTTGATTATTTAATGATATTATATATTTATTACATGTATGAATTGAAATAATTGCCGATAGCGGTAGATAAATAAATAATAGGCTCGTTAAAAAAGGAAATTTATGAAATGTAAATAAAAAATATGAGTATTGAAGAAATTTCTAAAAATATGTTATGTCAAATATTTAACGATCGCTACACATCGAGGCACATTTATCTAAATTGCCTTTCGGAAAGACTTTTCACACACTTTCCTGTACAAATATGATTTCAGATTTCTTTCCTTTAAAAGCCTGTTGAGACATCGTGTGTAGCGCCACGAGCGTCGGTCTTATGACGACACAAGTCTGCTTTTACGCTTCGATAAATTCACCATTTTCCGCACTCACATCGAATGAATGACGACATGACTCATTTATTTAATTAGTACAATAATGCTAGTAGACACTGTAAAGATAACTTTACAGATATTAGAGTGCAGTGACGGATTTATTAGCAGGCTGAACAGAGTAGGCTAGAGTCGAGTATACATATATTAAAGAGTCAATCAAAAGACATCGGAATATGTTCAAAGGGTAGGACGACAAAAATTGACAACAAATAGTCAATATTTAAACACTTTAATCTAACCGTAATTAATTAATAGAATACAGCTAATAGTATATTTTAACCGGTTCTTAACGTTAAGCACATAAAAATAGTTTAAATATTAGAATTTTCTCACGAAATGACTACAAATGCGACGAAATTTTATTACAAGACCCAATGCATTAAGCATAGCCGTAAGGACAATATCTTTAGAATTAAATTACATTAAAACTATATTTATGACATAATTCAGGGGACTTCTCGGTGCTCCAAGTGTCGTTCAATCTTCAGCGGCACACAGGATATTTCCTCATCCAAGTGTACGTGCCCTGTATCTTGATTGTGGTACTCTCTTGGGTGTCTTTTTGGATACATCGTGAGGTTAATATTTAATATCCTATA
The DNA here is from genome assembly GCF_905220365.1 of Vanessa cardui. Classification (NCBI taxonomy): domain Eukaryota; kingdom Metazoa; phylum Arthropoda; class Insecta; order Lepidoptera; family Nymphalidae; genus Vanessa; species Vanessa cardui. The sequence goes on from NC_061126.1 coordinate 6,053,730, forward strand.
TTATATCTAATAATAGCGTATCAATTTATCAAATATTCAGTATGTTGCAATTTTATCTGGTAATGACTATTGTACCACATATTAAGTTGAATACGTTTTTAATTTAAATTAATAACATTGTAGTACTATTTCATTATAATATAATTTGTTTGTTTTAAGGCAACGTCAGATCGAGTTGGGCTCGGGATTACAACGGTTTTGACTCTATCGACAATAAGTCTGGATTCGCGCACAGATCTCCCTAAAGTGCGATACGCTACCGCCCTTGATTGGTTCCTGCTTATGAGTTTTTTCTATTGCATCGCTACTCTGCTTGAGTTTGCTGGTGTACATTATTTTACAAAGGTAAACTGAAAATGTATGAAAAAAATATTGAAATTACTACAATTATAATGAGGTTTTATTATCACCAGGTAGGATCGGGGGAAATTGTGATAGATGACTCAGAATGGGAGGATTTAATAGAAGAAGTTGGTGGAGACGCTTTTGCAGCTCGGCAACTAGCAGTACGTCGACGCAGCTCTGTTAGATCGGGAACCAATTTCGTGAGTTACAATTTATTTAAAAAAAAACGTAGCTAAAAAACAGTAGTAATATAGTCTGACAAAAAAAAAGATGGACAGACATTATTTTAGCATCTATATTAATGTTAAACATTTCGTATACTTATAGAGTTTTTCCACGGCCAATGAAAATCACGATGAAACAGATTTAACACAAAAACCGGAGCAAACCGCCGTCCGTTTGACCATGGAGCGCACCACGCAGACTGAAGTCAGGGTGCCGCGCTGGAGACAGCTGCTATACTGCCTTGCGGGAGACGATCAGTACCGCCGTCAGAGACAGAGGGAGGCTGGTTAGTATAATGCAGGAAGACTTGTATATAAATAAATTGCTTGTCATTACAAATAAATTAAAAATCTTTTAGGTTAGATTGGATTGTCATTGAAAAAAAATTTATTTCTATTTTTATATTTAGTGTTCATTTAGTTGAATATTAGACCTTTTGATTAGTTATGTTAAATGTTTCATAAAGTATATGTACCTACTAATGTATTTAACGCTTTTTAACAGAAAAATAAAAAGCTACTACTTACTATTATCTACTAATTCTTGTCTATGTTAATCTTACGTTATTTAACATTATTTTATGCAACAAATAACTAACTTTCCCTTTTTCAAATTTGCAGGTAATCGCGGTCACATCAATAGCGTGTCGCACATAGACAAGGCTGCGCGCGTCTTGTTCCCGGCATCATTCGCTCTTCTAAACTTCTTCTATTGGATGATTTATGCTTTATCCAATGATACCTTTGCTTGGAGCGACAACCCTATCAATACTCTGTCACACTAAGTGAAAGGAAAGCTAATTTTAGTGTCATAAAGCCACGAAGTACAATAGGTAGCCTAATCCTATCTTAATAAGATAAACAAATTACATGTGATTAGCTAATAAATACGTCAATTCTGTTATATTTACTTTTACTTTATTAATAAATCCATAAACTACTTACATATATTCACTTTAATTTTAGTTTCAAAGTTTCGTCATTAAGCTCCCCGATATTTAAAACGACCTTTTCAACACTCACAGTGACTAACAGACGATTCGAGATCACAGCATCATCTCAATTATAAAAAGACTTCGTTCGAAGTTGCTTATTTTTATTTACCTCTTTGTGTATAATAGGCGGTAGTGACTCATTTTACGTGCAAACAATGTTCTTCTAGATTAGAACCAATTTTAATTTAAAATAGCTTAAGTTTTCAAGAACAATTTTGTTTACATGAATTTACAATACATATAAGATTTATCATTAAATGTTGTATAACATATATGTATAAGTATGAATACATATTTAGTAACGTGTAATTTAATAGAATCAAAGCAATAAATATACATATTTGTTTTATTTAAGAGTTGTGTCACCTGTAAATTTATTATTTACTGTAAAATCGAACTCAATATTATTTGTAATGCAATGTATTTTTACCGTTTCATACACATTAGAATATTAATTTTATGATTGTGTATATCTGTCCATAATGGATAAATTGTTATTAAAGTACAATTACCCCTCGTAATGTTGTTCTAAAATTGGTTGTGTGATCCTTATACATTTATGATGGACAATCTTGTTTTAACTGATTTGCAAAATATTGTAAGAAAAAAAGTTCATTGTTAAGATATTCGAATTATTATTTTTTATTTATTATTTTTATAACACGGCAAAAGAAAATCTATCGGTATATTTAATTATAAAATTAATCAGTAACGAATATTTTGCCGACCGTACTGAAATACTTTTCGTAAATTATAAATCTCTTTATTGGCAATTATTTTTCTCTTTTGTTTTGTATTATAATTTATAAGTATATATTAAACATTCCCAATTATTACCCAATCTTGGGTACGGATATTTATAAAAATGTACTGATTACATTTAGTTTGAAATGTAGGGATAGCATGCGGAGCTTTCCAATATTTTATCTTTATTTTTATTATTTTGATATTGTTTGAGTAAAAACTGGGACAAATGATAAAAAACGATTAAATAATATCTTTGTTTATTCACACAAATTATAATTTTAGTGTTTGAAAAATATAAAGTAGGTTAAAATTTTAAAATAAATATATACAATTATACAGTCATAGCGGCTCATATTGTAAATAGCACTAAATAGTTGAAATCCAGACTTAAATATCAACTACTAATTGTAAGAATTAAATATAGATTGTAAAGAGAGCAAATATCCTTAGTGTATTCCAAATTTGGTCCAACATTTGTTAAATCAGTACAATCGGTAACAATAATGGGATCGACCCACCCAACACATTTCATCATAAGTCAAACCATACACTGGAGACTTTATAATATGTAAAAAAAAAAAGTTCAAAATACATATGAAATTTAAATAGTATATATAAAATTATAGTATATGATAATCATTTTTAATTAAAAATATCTCCAATGTGCGATCTCTACATTGCCACCAAATATAAAATGTTGGAATTATTTCGTTGTAACATTCTGATGTAAGATTTTTCAAAGTATTGCTACGTCTGTCAATTCTGTTAAACACAATTTCTGCATACAACAAAAAAACATGCTATCTCTTTCTGACGTATAACAAGTAAAGGCTACCAAATTGGCGCGGCTATGAGACGATTTAGGTTAGAGATTGTGTATGACAGAATTGATTCCAATATAGAATAATCTGTAGACAATTTAACTACAAGTGGAATGTATAGTAAGGCTTTTATAAGTCCAAAGATGAACATGCATTCGTTAAAGAATTGTATAAACACGACATATTTATTTATAATAAAATTCATTATATTAATTTTGTTAACTGGCAGCAATACTAGTATATATTATTAGGTACATTAAATGTTTAAAATAATAGAAATGCACGGATGGATAATTCGTAATTCTAGTTATACGAACAAGACGTTATACATATAAGTAGAACAGGAAATAATTATAAACTACATTATATAAAATGTAATTAGTTTGCTTTTTTTATTATTATAATTTATTTAGCTAAGTTTCGTGTGCTTGCTTATATAAGCATCTGTTATATCGATCAAATTTACTGAATAATAAGAAATATATTGAATTCTGTCGTATAAGTAAAAATATTTTTACTATGAATTTTAGTTATATAAATAATTATTCTTAATTCTGCTATCAAGTCTTAGAAAGATTTTTCTAGTCTTATTTTCGTTAGAACTAACGTTCTATAAACTCACAGACTAAAATTAGGGGTCCCGCAACTACGTTTATTGTAATTATATTTAATATACATATATATTAATCGATGTTATATGTAAAATTGGTTTGAAATAAATTTATTTAGACTGAATTTTTTTTTTTATTATAAACCTTTTTCTAATAATGTCAAATCCTTTTATCAATGTTGCCATACACTCGTCAAAAAAGATTATTCGATGTCGGGCCCCTGAATTATTTTATTTACAGATCAATACGAAGATCTAATAGAAAAAGTCTATTTATTTGTATGTATGTACATTTGCAATTTTTGTTTTATTTAACCATGACTAAATATTCGTTTCAATGTATTCCAATTAAATATCTTTAGTATTAATTCCACGGCGTAAATAAAAAATATTAATTTAATTTTTAAATACAAATTTGTATAAATAGTTCTAGAACGTCATAGAACTGATCACATTCGTATATACAAAACACTTTACACGGGGATCATTCAATCGTATTCAGTTTAAGCTCATTTCCAAAAAATACTTCTTAAAAATGTTTTTTTTTTTAACTAACGATTGTATCATCCCCATCTATAATCGCAGACTAGAGCACTGGTCACAGTTTTATAAATAGAGGCAAGGAATTTGAAGCACACTTACAGTAATTATTATATCTTATTCCAACCAAAGACAAAGTAAAGTTAAACATACCATAGACGTGCATATTTTAAACAATTTTCTAATATCTCTGCTGTATTATGCAATAAGAACAATTCTTTATTTATAAAACAAATTTTTCCCTTCCCTACATATATTCACTTTGATTTGATTTGAACATTTTACTATACCGATTTTATTTTATTATTAGAAAACCTTTTTTGTCGGGAGTCTATAATAAATTTCCAAGATTATTTAAGTCTTTGATTGAAATAAACTACAGTTAGTTTTACATTCATTATTAGTTGTAAATTCATAAATAGTTTACAAGAACGCTGCCTAATAAAGCTCAATTAATTAGAAGGATTTCTATCCCGAGTATTTTCTCAAGCGATTACGCCCATAAACACACAATAAATAGTATCACGTCTCACCTTCCTCTACAATGTAAATTGTATTGTACAATATATATATAGTTAAAATCACAGATTCTACTTTTTTTTTCTAATGATCTATCTACACGTCCTTTTTGGAGACGACGAGGTAAACATTCATATTATCTTTACCTTTCACATAGACGCTTCCGCGCGGCTCGAACTCGTATTTACCGGATAAAACCGGTATACAAGCCTCGCCCACTTGAATTCGCTTCACGACGCCCGTCGAATCCATCCTCGAAGCTATGTTGACCGCATCTCCCCAGATGTCGTAGTACAACTTAGTCGTCCCAATCACACCGGCCGTGACGTCACCGAAGTTGTACCCAATGCGGAGTATGAAATCGAATTCGAGTAGATCTTGGTTGAAATTATCGACAACTTTTTGCATTTCCAGCGCAAAGTCCATCAGTTGGTAGAGGTGGTCGTACGTGCCGCGCGTCGAATGTCTCAAATCTGGATTGAGGCCGCTAGCTGCCATGAAAGTGCTGCCTATCGTTTTAATTTTTTCAACGTGCTGAAATTCCGGTCTCTCCAGTAATTCGTCGAAATCTGCTATCAGCTCGTTGAGTACCCGTAAATATTCTTTACCTTTCAAATACGATTCGTCGTACATTTCATTGAAGTTCACGATGCTCGCAAATATAATGCCGACGTCCTTGTGATTCTCCGAATATTTCGCTGTGTTCTTCAGTTGGTCGGCGACGTGTCGCGGTATTATGTTATGTAACAACCAATCCGCCTGATTTCTCATGTTTTGTACTCTTTGTTTGTCGCGATTCGCTACCACGTTGCTATAGAAACTCAGTCTGTAGCTGATTTCGAACTCCCGGTTAAGGAACCAAACCAGAATCAGCAACAGCGCCACGTCTAAATACAATTCTGTCAAATGCATCTCGTGGAGCAAACCGTTAAACATGTGCGTACCGTTCCTCACTAACGAATCCTCAAAGGTATCATTAAGCATATTAAATATAGAAATATTTTGAGCAATCACTTGGGGATTTAATCTAATATCACGATCTAGTAATTGAGTATTCGCTTCGTGACAGCCCAGGACAGCGAAGAACAGGAAAAGACCGGCGTAGAGTGTCACCAAGGTATTCTTTACCAGCCAACTCATCTGTGTAAAATTACAGAAGTGTACTATACTAACGTAAAGAAGATACACGTAAAACGATTGATCTCCCCTCAGAATTGTCATCGTAGTGTTTTGGCAAGAAAAATTCAATAGAATTGCTAGTATTGGCAAACTAATCAACAAACTCCCGGACAGGTGCCAGGGATACCAGTTCGAGAGTTTTCTAAATATTTTCACTGATCTTCTAACGGCGTCCGTGATGTCTTGGGGATTGTGTTTCGTCTTCCACTTCAGATAATGTCTGTACACGCAAAACGCCATAGCGACAGCCTCTATGATTATAAAGAGGACAAACCATCCGATCGTAAAACGCCACTGCTTATACAATATTAATATCGAAGTGGAAACGGCCAGGAAAATAATCGCCGATACGAGAATATCTAGGGCGGTGTTGAAGCGAGACGTCGTCAAGGTCGGCGGGAAATCTTCGCAGTCGTCGCTTCTATGCGCTTTGTCTCTGTAATGTTGCTCCATTTCCGGTATCTTGAAAAACAATGTAAATCTATTCAAAGGAGGTTGCACGAAGTAGTTTATCCCTGATCTCGCGTTGTCTTGGACGCATCTGATTAACTGGAGATCCGATTGTTTCCTTAGCTTCTGGAGCGATTGGACTTGTTCGTCGTTTAGTGGTGGGGGTAGTCTACTTCTAGAGGGGAGTTCGTTAACAGAAGACTGACTTGAAGTGTAGTATCCTGACACCCGATGCTGCATCATATCAGCTTGGGATGTGGCCAGTGACGCGTGATTGAGTGCAAATATCTGAAAAAGTAAACAAAAACTACGTAACCAAACGATAACTGACTACACAATCCATGTTTACGTATCTAACATCTAAATATAAAACGGTACAAGTTTATGATAGAAATGTTTACGATGCTAGATCGTTTATTTCTCGTCGCTCTAAATTTTTTTTTAATTCAAGAGCAAAGAACAGCATTAGACCTTAACACAATAGTACTAAAATAATCAGCTCGACTATTAATACATTTAAGAGACATAAAAATGAGCACTGGCAGATGGCAACATTAAACTGGTAATTATAAAATGTATTTAGAGATTGTTCAGTCTTAATTCGATTTGTTTAAATTTTCTCGGTAGGGAGTTAGAGCGTCCCTTGTTAAAAGTAAAGTAATAACAAACAAGATCATGATTCATAAATCAAGTTCTTTATTTTAGGTCAATTTCATTTGATTCCGAAAAATTTGAACGCGACATATTTATTGTTTTTTGTAAGCAATAAAATATAGTATAATATTTGTAAACGACATAATAATTATTGGTGATTTTTTCTGTAAATTTAATCATGAAGTATATAAAGTACATAACATATCTTTCGCTATTAAAAGGATACACAATATACACATTATATTATCTTTTTATAGAATTAGTAGGCAGTTCCACTAGAGAGAATCCACATAACATATTATATCTATGTCTAGATAAATTATATTAATATTATAATTACTGTTTTAAAAGTCACTGATACTAAATGTTAGTACTAGCACTACTTAGTAATTGACAAACCCAACTGAACAAAATAAAATGTTTAACTTATTTTTACAATAATATTTAAGGGGGCTCTACTGTTTTGTGGGCTCAGAGCGAACAACAACAACAGCCTGTAAATTCCCACTGCTGGGCTAAAGGCCTCCTCTCCCTTTGAAGAGAAGGTTTGGAACATATTCCACCACGCTGTTCCAATGCGGGTTAGTAGAATACACATGTGGCAGAATTTCTATGAAATTTGTCACATGCAGGTTTCCTCACGATGTTTTCCTTCACCGCTGAGCACGAGATGAATTATAAAGACAAATTAAGCACATGAATCAGCGGTGCTTGCCTGGGTTTGAACCCGCAATCATCGGTTAAAATGCACGCGTTCTAACCACTGGGCCATCTCGACAGAGCCAAGAGGACTTTAAATTCGGCCCTGTTTATATTAATAGAAGTTTAGTATATAAGTATACCTGCTGTTGAATACTAGATCTCCTACTGGTGCTTCGAATGCCGGAGTCCTTGCGGCTGTTGACGGACGGGCACAGGCTGACGGCGTCGTCGTGCGGGCGAGGCGCGTGTAACGGGAGGTTCAGCTTGCGGCTCTTGGGCCGGACGATATCGCCCTGAGTCGCGAGAGTCGAACTGCGAGCTCGACTAACTGGTATCTGAAGAGTTGTGGTCAGATATGAGCCAGTCTTCTTAATTTTAAAAAGGCTAAAATAATAATAACTGCCAGAAAATGTCCCATTTCTGGGATAAGATCTCTCCTATTAACGAAAAGGTTTCCTTCACGGTCAAGCTGGAGAAGACGAAAACAAATAAAGCATAAAGAAATTCAGTTGTTACCCGAATTTGAACCCGCAATTATATTTCAAGTTTCACGTATCACGAGATTATCAGAGCTCATTTTCCTCTATATATAATATTCTCTAAATTACTTATTGATTATTGAAGGTAAATTCAAGGTCACTAAAATCTAGCTAAATAGTATAAATAACTACAAATTAATAATACAAAAATACAGTTGTTTATAATTACTCATGTAACTTACTAACCTCTAAATTAACTCTTCCGTACTGTGATCTATAGCTGCTACTTCTAGCAAAGGGCGACATGTTACTTCTAGACTGGCTTAAATACGATCGAATGTCAATGATTTCTTTTTCGAAGGATGCTACTTCGTGATTATGGGGGATGTTAAGCTTACTGCTACTCTGCAGCGGTCTGAACTTGTCCTGAGATTCTATCACTATCGGTACTTGCTGGTAACCATTGTTTAGCTGCAAATCGTCTCCACGCTCCATCATTTGTATTGTCTTTTCGTTGAATTCGCGTTTTTTCATTTCATGTAAAGGCGTGTCCGAATGCTTCCTCAAGAACCTTGGCACTTTCCAGTTTTTTATTTTATTCGTATATTTACCGTAACTTCCTGGAACGTAAATCATTCACCTAAAGTAAAAAAGGTAATATAGCCTATAAATTCTGCTGGGCTGAAGCCTCGTTTTGGAGATAAGATGAAGCTTATTCAACACTACACCAAAACGAGATGAATATACATTATACATATGGCAGAATTTTGTTGTTTCAGAATAATTTTCTTTACCACCGAGCACAAGATAACAATCACAAATCGAGCACATGAAAATTACTAGCAATTGCCCTCGGATTTGAACCCACAATCTTCGGTTAAGATGAACGTATTTTAACCACAGATCTATGTCGACTAATCAATAACCTGTATCCGTTTACTTTAAAACGGTTAAGATAATGTAGAACAGTTCCTAGCAACTTCCATAATTTATCTTTTAGTTTATACACGAATAGCCTAGTTTGAAAATGTTTCACACAAATTAGTTCATCATTTTTAATATAAACAAACGCTATTTACATCTCTAAACCACGTGAAGTTCACGCGATTGCCGCACCGTGAGCGGATCATTATTTTTATAGTTTCTTGTGTATTATTAACTTATTAATTATGCCTTTTATGTAATATTTCAGGAATGTCTTTTTAAGTAATAATATGTCACAAATCAAGTTTAATTTACCTATTTTATATCAAATGTTAATTCCTAGTTCTAATAACTCATCAAGGTTATGAATCATCAAGCAATTTCAAGGTCGCAGGTTTGATGTAACCCTTAAACTACCATCGTCTTTATTTAAAAAGGCAGCCAAAATAATTTTACTTTATCTATTAAATAAGTGTTACAAAACATCTTGCAAAAAATGTATGCATCATCATCTATTATTAGCCGTATATTATTGAATGAATAAACTATTTATTGAACAATCACTTAGCGTATGGGTCTTACTGATCTATAAGCATATGATTGCTGTGATTATGACTGAAGCTAAGCGATCGCGAGAGTGGAATATAACATAAACAAAACATGTTAAATAGATTTTATTAATATTTAATGCAATCTAAACAGAACTGTGAAAGATTGATCTTCGACAAACAGCTGTTGAGTATTAGCGATGTGTGCTGAACTAATCTGACGCATGACTTTTATACCACACCTTACAATGAAAAAATATATATATTCCAAAAATTAATGCTTACACACTATCCCTTTATATGGTGGTAGGGCTTTGGGCAAGTAGGTCTGAGTACCACCCAGTCATGCTTATTATTGATGTTTCGGTTTTAAGGTTGAGTATAATATAACTAAAGGCATAAATAACACCATAGTTCCCAAGGTTGGTGGAGCATATCATGTCTGGACGGTGGTGAGCACATATCACCAGGTGGCTCGTTGTCCCGTCCGCCTACCCATTATATAAAAATAACGCAGATTAACGTTTCATTAATCTGTCCCACGTATATTTAACCTATTAAAATGTTAACACTTGGTTGACTTTTTAAATACAAAGTTAGACGCCTCTCACAAACCGGCCTCGTCGACACATAAACTCTGATTTTCTATCGAAAGGCAAAACATCGAATCTTGTTTAGGCTCATGATCTTAGCGTCCGAGTCGGACAAGGAAGATTTTACGTTAAATAATATCAACATTTACAGTAATTGCAAACCTGTTTCAGAACTCAGTAGTTCAGGGTTATCATTTAATGATAATCTGCACTTATAGATAAATAATTTCAATCGTTACTTTCCGCAAATTATGCGTTTTATGAATCCATGACAAACTTATACGGAATTGTAAATTTTCAATTTTTATATCCAAATTTTGATCATTGTATTAGTCCAGATGATAGAGGGCATGAAAGATTATTTTTTTAATAATAGATTACGCTACGCTTTAAAAAACTTTAGAATAATAAAGAAAACATGTTGCTATTAAATTCGTCAGATCTAAAAATCAGCAAATGTACGTGAAAGCGCTTCAAAGATTCAATTGTTTACATTATTTTGAACATAACATATATTACGTCCGTCATTAAGATTATTAATGCGCTGCAAGCGAATGAATTAACTTAGTGATGCAGCTACCAAAATAAATATTTGTTAAACGACTAGCGAATAAAAAAGTATGTGACTGACGAGTATCTGTGCTTTATTTCAAATTCAATGTAATATACTTTGTTTACTAATTAAGTATCAGTCATATTATCAAGATAAAAGTATTGAAAGGTCAAAAAATTGGGTGGGTTAAGGCCTTACAAATTTAAATAAATTCTGCCTAACATAATTTACATCAAAGACCTTAATCATATAAAAGATTGTGATATAAATTCTCTTAATCGATATACAAACACATTTAATACGTAAACCGATCCATCTTTGAAACTCGTTTAACAAGGTTTTAAAACAAGTATATAGAAGAGAAATTAGAATATCGAGAAAAAGATAATTATTGCAAAATATGTCATATTTTAAAAGCAATAATAGTGGCGTGATGCGCAGAGAGCATCACCTTCAAGCAATTAAGAGTCGCTCTATATCTTATCTGTGCGCTGTGCCTTGTGCCACTGATAACTAAGACTTTTAATAAATAAAACTGCGGCTTAGTTCACATTAGGTACAAATAATATATGACCGCAAAAACCAGTAGCGTTATCCGGAGTAACATTTTTCTCTTAGAAGAAATACCAATAGTATTAACATTTATTAGATGATTTTCCTCCGGTTTTGTCGAAATATGTTTAATATAAGAAATGCGTAAAGTTATTATATCTTCAGTAATTGAATAAATAACTGTGGGTCATAGATCATATACGTTCATGTTTTGCGTTAGTTATTACAATGAAAACTCAAAAGTAACTCGTAAATAAAATAATTATGATGCATTCAGTTAGTTACGTCAGTATAAAACAAGTTTAGCGTAATGCAAACTCACCTACAGACGTTGGACTTTTTGACGAGTTGTCCGTACCTTCTGGGAAACTCTTCTTTTCGTCCATCTCGTTATCCGAATCCAGAATACTCGGAAGTGAACTAGCCTTGTTACGAAAATTAAAGGGACTAGGTGACAGGAAATTACAGGAATTTTTGGCATCATCTTTGTTCTCCCTTGCGTCCGCTGATGATTCACTAGTTTTACCCGATCCCGGCAAAGGTGAATGATTAAAGGATAAAACGGACTGCGGAGAAATAGCGGGAGATATAATGAGCCGGAGATTGACAGGGTTCGAGGGTGTGAGGCAGTGGTCGTGATCGTACGGAGAGCTTATCTGACGGCTTTCAATGAAGTAAGTTTTATGACCTGGATACATTTAAGGTATTTAAATAATGCAAAGGTAAAATAAAAATAAATACATGCTCTATAAACTATGTGGAATACTGACCGAAAACATCATCGCCCTCTTCTAAAACGTATGAACCACCGAGGAATTTGCTAGTTTCCTCAGAAATATGCACACGGCCCGGTTTTCCTGATGATTCCATCTTATTAGCAAAAGTTACATCGTTGCTCCACACGTCAAATTTGAATCTACGTGTGCCAACAATACCACAGAGAACAGTTCCCGTATGAACCCCTACTCTCATATTAACACCCTCGCCGCGCTCTCTATCAAAATCTTGAATCGCATCTATCATACCTAAAAGATCACAGACCTCATTGTAAAACCTCAAAATATTTAATTTTGGATAAATAAAAGGTAACTGATACAGGTGACTGCTTACATATATAAAAAGCTTTATACATTTGAGAAAAAAAATTACTAAACGAGTCATTAATATTGACGAACAGACATCCTGATCGATCGGACTGACTAATGTTACAAGAAGTCTACAATCATTTTTATATTATAACCGGTATCGATCAATAAAGATGTTTTAAAAAAGCGTGTGCATGTGACGAGAAATTTAGGTCACAGTCATTATATTACGTTCTTAAGTAATTCGAACGAGTGGAATGTAAGATTTTAAGATTTATGTTAAACTCATCGCCACTTTTTATAATACGTACCCAGTCCCATTTCTACACAGCAAGTTGCGTGATCGGGCCTCGGTTCAGGACAACCGGATACGCAGTAATAACAGTCTCCTAATGTGGAAATTTTTTCGCAACCATGAATCAAACATAATTCATCGAACTTTTCAAACAGATCATTCAGTATATTTACTAACTCCTCCGCTCCTTTATTACTCGACATTCTTGTGAAACCAACAATGTCAGCAAATAGAATGCTAACGTTATCCATTGAGCTCATGTTAAAAGGTCGAAACAATGATTTGATATCGGACGCGCCAGGGTTCGATGCACGTGGATTTAGAGGATCGTGAGTTTTCAAATTTGTTTCAGATTCCAAAACCTGCTCTTCCATTAGCCAGCTAGCAAGTTTCGGTGGCATTACAGAATGTATCATTTTCTCTTTTAATTGTTTTTCCATTTCCAGCTGTCTTCTCACAAGTAAACTCTGACCTACTTTCATAAAAGTGCCACGCATTCTCACAAATGTCATTAGATAAATATGTACACCAATAATGTGAACACACACTTGGAGCAAAACTCTCACAAACATTCCAGGGAATTGCCATTCTTGTTCAGACAAGTGCAAAACTATGTTTAGGATTTCAAATACTGTAGAATATAGAAGTCCAATTATGACACAAGCAAAAAGAGGTAAAGGCGTCAAAGTGTATATGATCAAGAGTATTTCTATACACATAGTAAAATGTCCTGATTGACTAATATCAGCTGCTTGGGAATAATCACCATCAATTTGTGTGGTCAGTGTTACTAAAGAGAGACTTAGTGTACACAGAGCGAGTGCCATAATTAGAGACAGCTTGGATGTATACACTTTGTAAACATTTGTAAAGGTAACAAATAGCATTATAGATGTTATAAGAAGGACACCAGCAAATATAGAACACAGAAACGGCCATTTCACAGTCACACCATTTAAGCCAAGGACGACAAAGTAGATAAACCATGATATAGAAAATATCAAAATATACAAAAGTGCAAATCTGAAAAAAGAAACAACAACACTTATTATAATACACTTAAATTTAAAAATATATATATATAATGGTGAATGGCAGCTGTTTAACTTAGGAGCAAGCAAATAAACATCAAATAAATACAATCAAATATTTAATCACAAACCTAAATCGTAATCTTATCTGCCTGAAGGAACTGCTCCTATATTGTCCTTCAAGTATCTCTGAATCAAATCGTGGGTTCCACCAAGTGCCTGCAGCTGCTCTTTCAAAAGCAATTGGTATAGCAAAACCACAGCAGTTAGTAGTTGGATTATTATGAGCCAAATATGCCTGCACATGAGGTGCAAGGCGGATCTGGGCATCTTCTCCCTCTGAGTAGTCACCATCATGCTTGCCATCAAAATGTTCAGACTCATCATTACAAGTAACACACCCACTCTGGGCACTCATTGTACATGTATTAATCTATTCACATTATGTTCCATTTTCATTTTAGCACATAGGAAGTATCCTTTTATTGGATTTATTCTACAAGGTAAAATAATACTTGGTTCAATTCAAATACTACTTAATTTTTATTTATAAAATAATAGTAACTAGACCTGTAATTTACACATTACAATTATAAATAACTATTTTTATTAATTAAAAATATGTCCCTTATGAAAAAAAGCGACACACCTGTTTATGGCATTGCATTAGTATTTAACTTAAAGATGTTCCTATGTAAAAATCTAGTATGTGAAAGTTTAAATATCAAATTTAAATAATTTAATAAATAAGATATGGTAAACAATTTTTGATTGCAAAAATTGTTACTGTAAATTACTTTAAATCCAATAATTTATTTAGAACAATACAAAGAAAATACGATCACTAGATATGATACAAAATAAATATGTACTATATTTACTAGAACATAGTATTACTTACCATTTTCAGACCAAGGTTATATTTTCTTAACTGAGAGCACTAATACTGTTAAAAATTTATAAAATTACACTTCACGTAGGCAAAATATAACTTGTTTTTCTAACATTTCCTTGCTTTCATTATCAATTTACGCATAGAAATTGTTTATCACTCACAAAACTTACGTATTTAATCTGCTACCTATCCAGATTTGACAGTAAAACAGAGTGCAGGCATTTCAGAGTTGCCCAATGTTTTCAATAACTCCTTACGCACAGTTTTTGCCGTACACTTTAATTTTATTTAGAAAATATATGTTAAATGATAACACCACATCACAATAATCTAATTATTGATGTACTAACTGAAAAAACAAGATTAAAAAATGGTTAGCACTTTAATTTTAAACACAAAGGTGTGACTATATTACTTTTAAGACATGTTTTAACTAATAAAATAAATAGCAGTAAGCAATCATTTCTATAGATTAATATAGATAAAAATTATCGCCATCACAATAAAATGTTGAGCATTCTTTCGATCCTCGATAAACATCATAGATTACTCAAGCACTCATCAATTATATCACCTCAATTGCGTTTGGAATTGGCTATAGACTGTTAACAATAACGAAAATGTATAATTCCCTGGAAATTATATACATTTTCATTAATTTTAATATGTTATACAAAGAGTAGTAACGAGAATGGACATTTGAACATATACTGTTTCTAGACGTTTATTGGTTATAGCATTGACTAAAGAAAGAATTGTTTACAACTACTCATATATAAAAACCTCCAATTATCACATACACACTGTTTTCAATCAGTATGTTTTATTGTTTTCGGACTATAATCGCAATAACCTTCGGTGGCATACTTAAATATTGCTTGAAAAAGGTCGGAGGCTAATATAAATTTTGTATTGTGTTAAAAACTTAATAGCTGTCGCACTAATCTATGAATATATATAATAAAATAATTAAGACATGACTATGATTTCAAGTTATATTTTAGTTCTCTCGAGTAATCGCTACATAATGTCAGGGCAGGGTAAAAATTTAATTAATCGTTTATAATTCCCACTTTTAGGCGAAAATTATGATTCTGGCAATATTGAAATAGGTAAGAGATATATTTCAAATAATTTAATTGGAGACAATTAATTTATGGTATGTCGTCGATTGTCAACTAAATTCATCGTATATATATCATGTTACCTGCCTTTTTGTAAAAACTAAATGTTTCTATTTGTATTAACGGCAATATGAACATTTATTTCGTCGACTAGAAGCCGATTTTACTTTGCTTGGTCTAGCCTTTTGATGCTATTCGCAAATAACCGCTATTGAACCCTGTTCCACGCTCTGATCTCAACCATGTTCAACCACGTTATCCTTGTCACTTTCCAGATTTCAAGGAGATCGCTACTCGCCAGCAATTGGGGCTTTACTAAAGTCCACAGGTCGTTTTTTGAGGAGTGGTTAGGTATTTTCTGGAGTGCCTTTATTTATTTTTATTCTAATGGCACTAAAAACCGCCAGAAAGAAAATCATCTGTTTTTCTTCTATGACTTCTAAGATTTTTTTTAATGTAGATGGTAGCTACCGACTCTCAACTTTAATAGCCCTAATTGTTGGATATTTGAAATCTTAACGCTTGTTCCACTGGGATATCTATCTTGAAGCATTGCCGTTGATTAAATTAATGGTCCAAGGGTTTTATTACTTTTTGAAACTTAACACTTGATCTTGACCACTAGCGCTTTTTCTTTCTGTTTCGGTTGCTTCGAAAGTTATCCTTGTTTGGTTATTAAAGGACTCCTCGATAGCTGTTTTGACAAAGCCGTTGTTATTGATCACTTTGTTAATAGGTATTTTATTTCCTATTGGACAGTGTATCCAAGGTGTGATTATATTTTGGTCGCATTTTGGGGTTTAAAGGGCTTCTTGATGTTGACTGTCTTCTAGGTTTTGCTATATCACTCAAATGTACTTTGGAGTTGCATGGAATAGCTGACGAAGTTTGGAGGGTGATGTGGACAGTTTTGTAGTTGAGAAAATGAGGTTTTGATAATTTACGAAAGACTATTAATGCATCGTTCTTTGGTTCGCTTCATGCTTCTTCTTATAGTACTGTCGTTTGCTAGCAATGCGACTTCTGGCGATATTGCTATGATGGCGGTGCATAAGCTAATTAAATTTTATTGTATCTAATACATAAACAACATATGTTTTTTCACATGAACACGACCACAGGCTGGATCTACTCGCCGCTTTTTGTTGATTTGATTTAAACTGATTTGTGCTGAGTTCGGAGGAGCGATGTGCGTAGGTTTTCTTTGTTGGATGTCGATGGCTGATGATGGATTTCAGAATCGATGAATTTTGATTTTGAAAAGATTGTCGGTCGCGATGACGTTGAGCGAGTCGAGCTGGTTAGACGCGCAACTAAAACAACAGATAATAATTGTTCCTACCCAGTGTTCTAATGTATATAAGTTATGCTAATATATTGTAGTGATATCTCTGTTTAATCCAAATTTATATTATTTGACGACCTCCTTGGTCGAGGAGTGTGTACACCGGTTTTCATGGGAACTCTACACCGAGGTCCCGGGTTCGATTCCCGGCCGCGTCGATGTAGAAAAAGTTCATTAGTTTTCTATTTTGTCTTGGATCTAGGCGTTTGTGGTATCGTCGTTACTTCTGATTTTCCATAACACAAGTGCTTTAGTTGCTTACATTGGGATCCGAATAATGTATATGATGTTGTTTAAAATTAATTATTATTATTATTACATTCATATAAATACTGTATTTGTAATGTAAGTGATTTATTTGTAAATCTTTTTGAGACATTAAAAATATTCAAACATAACAGGATGTTGGTGTCTCAGGGGATATACTTTTTAAAAGATGTTCTTGTTTTATGTTTTCTAGCATAGGTGATATATTAACTTCTGACAGACTGATGTTGAGCTGGGTTTAAAGATCCATACAATATGATAGGAAACACTACACACTTCCAATACACTTGTTGGAAAGAATATCTTACAGAGTCTTGTCAGACAACAATGTCATATTATCATTAGAAATTAATGACATAAAGTGTAATATTAATAAATAATAAGTTTTGTGCAAAGCAATCTATGATTTTTTTTGAATTTTTTACAAACTGTTACTTAACACTTTGCATATTAATGAATATAATTTTTTTCTGTATAATTTGACTTACAAAAAACTAACTTATTTATACATTATAAATAAAAGTTCATAATATTTTTGGTTTTAATAATTTTATTAATAAAATATAATTGATTATATTTTATTTTACAATATCAACATTTTATTTTAAATTCTGAATATATCACAACAATAAAACTCTTAGGAAGACTATGAAGCTATGTAAAAAGTTACAATATCAAAAATACAAAATATATTTAAATATGATTAGTAAATAATATCAACAAGGCACATGAAAAGCACCTCAATTATTTATTGCTTCGTATATATATTGTCAATACTCCTTTGAGCTTTTATATATTTCTCTTACATTATTTATTAGTCTTAGTTGTCATTTTCTACTTATTTAATTCCACTGTCTAATTTACAATTTGAAGCCAGATCACATTATACTGCAATAGCAAAACAACCTTTGTAAAATATGATATTTCTTTGATTATAAGAAATACATCATGTACATGAAATATAATATTTTGGTAGCTCTAATGATCTTATTCTAGATATAGGAATTTATATTTGAAACAATGAATGTCCATAAAGTTAATCATTATACATTCCATCGAGAAGGAAATCCATTCTTTTATAATGTCTGTTTTTCCAAGCCTCTCGACCTCTTTTCAGTGCCATGTAACCCACAACAGCAAACATTGGAACAACAAGTATAGTTATTACAATTGGCATTATCATGTCTGGATGACTTCCTGCTTTCTTAGAATGCACCTTGATATCTGGACCATTTTCATCAAGGTTTAAGTGGTTTATTTCATCCATTTTCACTAGTGCCTCATGTGACAATATTAAAGGTTTATGAGGTTTCGTTATATTTAACTTTTCAGTACCAATAACTGTACTTGAATCATTTAACGCAGTTTTATTAGGTTTTGACAATTCCACAGGTGTAGTTGTAACATTTAAACTGGTTACAGTAACATTTGATGTTTGATTCACTTTATCATGCTCAATAATGTCTTCAGCAGGGTTATACTCTACACCCTTTCTCGGCACGACTGACTTTTCTTTATTGCCACTTAGAGTATCTAAGTTTTTAAATAAAGTTTGATTTTCGTTATTCAAAGTAAGAGGATTGGTGGATATTATTGAGCCACCTTCACTTATCACTGGGGTTGTTTTGTTTTTATCAGATTGAGATAATTTATTGTCAAATGGTGTTTTATCAGGAACCTTAAGCGCAGGAATTGTATTGGCTACAATAAAAGTTATAAACAAAATGTTGTAAATTACGAAATACTTGTACATTTTTAGTATAACATTAACAAAGAATAAACACAAGAATATAGATCATTTATAAAACAATATTATAAACGAGAGAAACAAAACTCTGAACTAAATACGTAACTAAAAAACTTTAGATGTTCCCTCAAAACGTCAACAAAAATAGTGCCAAACTGTCACATGTCAATACAGCTGTCAGGTAACTAAAAACTAATAGTAACAGTCCTAGTTTCTACCAAGTACCAAATCTGACTTAGGTCTTTTATAATAAGAATGCTATTGTTAATAGTTAGAAATAGCTTACAAAGTGTATCTATGTTTTTTACATATTGATATACCATAATCATATTAATTATAAATAATAATCCATCAATAAATTATAATGATACCTGAACTTTATTCGGATATGGGAATTAACGGCAGGAATGAAAAGGAGAATTCTGAACTATGAAATTTTCTTTTGATAGTACTTAAATAATAAATAGTAAATACTGTTTTCTAAAACAAATATTTGTAAGTGTTGTACTAAGATGTAAATGTAATTTGTAATGACATTATGACAATGACAATCACGACTTTCAAATGACATATCGAAAGAAATAATTAATAAAAATATAAATGTATTCAAAAATGTTTATCCGTGTTTATTTAGATCAGAAATAGAAAGTGCGCCATTGTACTATCCAAAATGAGAACTCGAAGTAATTCGGGTGTCCGTTTAGATTATTATCAAAGAGTTGTACATAAGTTAATTTTAGACCATCAGCAACCGGTTACGGGTTTGTTTCCAGCCAGCCCTCATAATGACCATGCGTGGATCAGAGACAACCTTTATTGCATATTGGCAGTTTGGGGACTGTCCATGGCATTCAAAAAGATTGCCGACCAGGATGAAGATCGTGCTAAAACATATGAGCTAGAACAAAGCTGCGTAAAGTTAATGAGAGGCTAGTATATTTTACTTTAAATTAGATGTGTTCGTAATTCAATAATGTAATCAAACATTTTTTTTTTTTGGTAGGTCTTCTTATGGCTATGATGCAGCAAAAAGACAAGGTAGAGAAATTTAAAAGTACTCAGCACCCTCATGATTCTCTTCATGCAAAGTATTCCTCTATAACTGGAGGAACCGTTGTTAAGGACAATGAATGGGGACATTTGCAGATTGATGCAATTTCATTGTACCTCCTCATTTTAGCTCAAATGACTGCATCTGGTTTGCAAATAGTATTTTCTCTAGATGAAGTTGCATTCATCCAGAACTTAGTTTTTTATATTGAATCCGCCTACTGCACTCCTGATTATGGAATTTGGGAAAGAGGAGATAAAACAAATCATGGGTTACCTGAACTCAATGCTAGCTCAATTGGTATGGCCAAAGCAGCTCTGGAAGCTATGAATGAGCTGGACCTTTTTGGTGCTCGTGGAGGGCCTTCAAGTGTCATACATGTCTTGGCAGATGAGGCTCAGAAATGTCAAGCTGTCTTGCAGTCAATGTTGCCAAGAGAATCTAACAGCAAAGAGTTGGACTCAGGCTTACTATCAATCATAAGCTATCCAGCATTTGCTGTTGATGATCCACAATTAATAGCTAAAACTAGAGACACAATTGTATCAAAGCTTCAAGGAAAATATGGTTGCAAAAGATTTTTAAGAGATGGTCACAAAACACCGAGGGAGGATCCCAGCAGACTTTATTATGAACCATGGGAATTACGAATGTTTGAAAATATAGAATGTGAATGGCCATTATTCTTTTGTTACCTTATATTAGATTATTGCTTTCAAGGGGATAAGGTAAATCTTACGGAATACATGCAAAAGCTAGAGAAAATAATGATAAGAAAAGATGATGGCATAAAATTGGTGCCAGAATTGTATTCTGTACCAGGAGATAAGGCACACTTGGAGCAAATAGAACCTGGTAGTCAAGAAAGAATACCACTAGGAAGATGTCCATTTATATGGGCTCAATCATTATATATACTAGGAAAATTGTTGCAAGAGGTAAACATGCTTATTTATGTTTAAAATTATGTGTTATATAATAGCTAACTTAAATTTTTACAGTCTTGTTTTATATAATATCTTTATATCCCTGTACTGGCAAAGCTCTAAAACTATGGATTTAAAAATATTTATGTTTTTTTTAATATTTAATAAAAGAGCTGTGTTATTTTTAAATAATGATTAAATAAATTAATTACCAAATTTCAGGGATTTTTAGCAGTTGGAGAATTAGACCCTCTAAACAGAAGACTCTGTTCAGAAAAAAAACCAGATGTTGTGGTTCAAATAGTGATATTGGCTGAAGATAATGAAATAAGGGATAAACTGCTTGAGTATGACTTGCATGTTCAAACAATTAGTGAGGTGGCTCCCATTGAAGTACAACCAGCCAGAGTTCTTAGCCATTTATATACATATTTAGGTAAAACTTTTTAACTTAAAATATAAACTTTATTTCATAAACATTACTTAAACAAATGTTTTTATCAAAAATGACTTTTATTATTCTTTTATTTAAAGGTCGTAATAAAAAACTAGGATTATCTGGAAGAAAGTCAAGAGATGTGGGCATTCTTAGCACAAGCAAATTGTATTCATTAAATGAACGTATATTTGCTTTTACACCTCAAGTAAGTATAAAACAAAAAACTAATTTACATTATTCTAAATTTAAATTATAATATATTCAACACAGAGTATTTATTTAGTATTTATTATGATTTGAATTAACTGCTTCTTTAGTATATTAGCTGCAGATTGTAAGGCACTGGGTTAAAGCCCCGGGCTAGGTCTCTAAAATGTTTACAAACAAATTAACAGCAATACCCTTTGTAAATTGGTAGCAGAGCTTTCAAAGTTGCTGTTCTTGCACCAGAACTCTTTTTAGTTGTGTTAGATTTGATGCCCCATTGGAGTATGAGGCAAATGAGAATGTACTTATTTGTCCACTGTATTATGTGTCTACATACTTGGCTAGTATCAGTTGGGAATGGATGCTGTTATTAAATTTACCAATTGCTATGTGATAAATTAAACTGCAAATCATAATAAAAAACATAATGTTTCTTTTAATGTTGTCCTTAATTTTCGCGATTACACATTGAAATAAAACTAGCTAGTTTTATTTCAATAATGTTTCTTTATCAAACTATTTCATTTCTTCTTTATTCTATCTTTTATTTGTTGCTTATGTTATAAAAGCAAAAGACACTAACAAGTAAAGGACGAATTCAATCTATACAATTTCAATTGAAATAGATTTAACTAGCAAAAAATGGAAAATTATAAAAGTTGTGCTTAATTTTTATTTAATAATCTTTCAATTTAAAGTCTTTAAGTGGCCATATAATACTTTTAGTTTGTATATAAGTCAAATCAATTTTAACAATACTATGTCTTCTATTTTTTGCTTTAAATAATTTAATTTACACTTTGTCTGATTTAATAGTTTTCTGACATGCAACGATTCTTCATAGCTTCTGACTATGAACTGATGGTTGACATGCTAAAAGCTGAAATTGCTTTCTTGAAGTCTTCATGGCAAAATCTTCTCGGGAGACCGCTTGTGGTTTTGACTTTGAATGACATGAATTTAGGTATTTTTGTGTCTTATGCTCCTTAATTTCTTGCTTGCTACTCCTAGTGTATACTACTTATATATTTCGTAATAACAAAATCTCTCATAGTTTTGCTGTCCATCTAATATATTAACATTTTTCATTCGACATAATATGTTTGTGGTAGAGTTATGTATATATATTAACATTGAAAATATCATATATAAGAATTTTCCCGCATGGCTTTATAGAATTTTGACTACGAAGAGTACTACATGACGCGAGACCCAGCGTTGCTTGCGAGTACGTTTACAGCAAACGTCGCATTTCTTGGTATGAGCTGGAAACAAATGCTTGGAAGACCAACCATCACTTTACTTGCTACACAGTACCTGTTAGGTAAACATTGCATCACTCTTTGAATATATTTATGTGTAAAATATGTAAGTATTAGGTTTCTCATTTATTCAATTAGACATTCCGACTTTATATTGTTTATTGAAATATTTTATCATTCATATTGCATAAACAAATATGTGTACAATATATAATTATATTTTGGGGACTATAATATTTTCTCTTATGTTTTTAGAGGTTTGTTACAGAATAAATCACTACATCTGAATATATATTTTTAAATGCATGTTTCAAATGATTTCATGTAGTTTATTTTACATAAACATTTTTTGTATGTGTGTTGACTTAAGCGATAACAGCTTTTTATGTGTTATATGTTTGCTTGGCTTTCTAAATTATCATGTGGGTACTTTCTAATATGTTATTTTTTTAGATCAAGGTAAAATTCCCATGGCGATGATAACGACAATGAAAAAATTGAAATCCGGTTACATTAATGGCACCAGAGTGACTCTTGGAAACCTCGGCGATTTCTTGAGCACATCTGCTATAACTAATTTAAGCTTCTTAGGAAGTCAAGAGGAAGGGTATCCAGACAGTAAGTTGTATTTATCTCATTTATAATTAATAAAGAGGTGCTTTAGTTTTTGAACCTTAGATTTGGCTAACGTGGTTTACCAGCTCATTATAGTGATATTTTCGAAACCTTTTCAATGCAATGCAAATGTCTTTTGTGATACGTTTTCTGGAACCATAAAAATGATTATTGTACAACTTAGATGTAGCATCGGCAAAATTCGTAAAACCGATCACATCCGAATTGAGTACGCTATACCAAATTATCAATATGTATTTATTTCTCATGTGAATATGATCTTTACACAAATGTAATAACTTATAATATCAAATGACCTAATATATATGCGTCAATTTGACACGGCGATTTACATGCACCTGTTTTATTGTGGTGAAATGACGCTAGAATCTATAGCGACGAATAGCGTCTAATGGCGCTAATAGGAAGCTATTTCTATTGGTTGTGTAAATCGGCAGTAATCGGTTTTTTTTATTTTCATTTCATTGCATTTTTTTGATGCTACATTTAATTTGTGTCGTATTATACCATTTTTCATTACATAATTAATAATACCCATAATTGGGACAACATTTATTACACTCGTAAGTTATCCGGGGAATAAAATTGGAAATAATATCTTTAATATATATATATATATATATATATATTTTTAATGGTATAGGTTGGCGGACGAGCATATGGGCCACCTGATGGTAAGTGGTCACCATCGCCCATAGACATTAACGCTGTAAGAATAATTAACTATTCCTTACATCGTCAATGTGCCACCAACCTTGGGAACTAAGATGTTATGTCCCTTGTGCCTGTAGTTACACTGGCTCACTCACCCATCAGACCGGAACACAACAATACTGAGTACTGTTGTTTGGCGGTAGAATAACTGATGAGTGGGTGGTACCTACCCAGACGGGCTTTCACAGAGCCCTACCACCAAGAAATACGAGTATAAAATATACGAGTATAGTACACACGAGTATATTAACGAATCGCGCGGAGATTTGTCGGATTATCGCGTGAGTGAGGCCGGGCGGTTTCAGAGCTGAACCCGCAAGTGCAGAGCTACCTTGAGGAGCACCTGCTTCGCTCGTTCAGCAGCCGCCTCAGCGTGCTGGCGCGCGCGCCCGCCGTGCGCCACGCGCGCGCGCTGCGCCGCCGCATGTCCGTGCGCGGCGCCATCAAGAAGACGCGCTCCATCAACGTCGACTGTGAGTGACGCCCTGACGAATCTAAGACTTGTAATTGCCCCTTATTGAACGATTTCGTTTTTATCGTGAGTGCCTCCGCCCTGACGAATCTAAGACTTGTAACTGCCCCTTGTTTAGCGATTTCGTTTTGATTATCTATACGAATCTCACAAAGCTGTCTAATTGGTTGACCTCGTTACAGGGCCGTATTTAGGGGAGGGCAACCGGGGCAACTGCCCTGGGGCCTCCACATAAGAGGGGGCCACAGTTTTCAGCAAGTTAACAAATACTGAGATATAGTCAAATTATAATAATGTTACTATTTAATATTTTAAAAGTTACCGATACAAATACGAAACAATTCATAGCTACTGATTGAAATAAAAAAAAACTAATTAATTCATAATAATATAATTATTAGGGTGTTCACGCTTCTGTTTGTCTAGGGCCCTCACTGCTTTGTGGCCCCGGGGCCTCCACACCTTTAAATCCGACTCTGCCTCGTTAATTTCAATAGGGTTTTATACTATCAAGCTACCATCACGACCAGTGGGTCAAAGACAAAGTCATATATCACAGAATCTGCAATATAGCTGAGCGAAGTCAGGACTAAATATAGTGAAAATTTTTCTTTCTATTTGAATTTATCCAAACAAATTAATTTGTCTCCTTGTTAAATCTGTGCTTATGTTTTTTTTTTAAAGCCGACACTCTAGGAATGGAAGGAGAATACGTCGGATCCCACTTGCTCGAAAGGAAACCGTCTTGGCTAGAGGTCGAGCCGGGACGTAGTCCGTCACCGGAAGATGCAAAGAAACGCGCCTTTACCAAGTTAGTAAAATTTTATGTCTTATTTTTCTATAAACACTTACAACAAAGCAGAGATGGCCCAGTGGTTAGAACGCGTGCATCTAAACCGATGATTTCGGGTCCAAACCCAGGCAAGCACCACTATATATATGTGCTTAATTTGTGTTTATAATTCATCTCGTGCTCGGCGGTGAAGGAAAACATCGCGAAGAAACCTGCATGTGTCTAATTTCATCGAAATTCGGCCACATGTGCATTCCAAATTCTCTCTTTAATGTAAGAGGAGGCCTTATCTCAGCAGTGGGAAATTTACAGGCTATTACTTTACTTACTACAATAAAATATTTTTTAAGTTGTAGTTTATTTGTTCTCATATTGTATGCAAAGGTGGTAGCTTTAACTTCTATTATATGAGGGTTGACAAGTTCAAGTTTTATTGATTTGATACTTAATTATAATTCAGGGGTACGTCGACTACAAGTTTGGGAATAACGACACCCACAATCGAAATAAGCAAAGAAGCGACCCCACCACCGCCGAAAGAAGAAGGTTAGTTCTTATATGATTTATTTTTATTTATTTATAGGGTATTGTTTTTGTTTCAATGGCATAAGCTGTAAAGAAACCTCAATTATAAAATAAAGCTTATGTGATTAGCAAAATATTAGATTATATTATATATATTTATGTTTTATTTAATTTCTTTAATCCGCTTTAATCTTATTTCCAAAGATATCAATTTCACCATCACTCAATAAGGCTTTACTCCTGAAGCCTAAGATTATTTTAAATTACCCCAATACTAGATTAAATATGTTTATTGATCTATTTTCCTGCCATTGAGATAATTTTTAGATTAAGAAATTTACTTACGACACGAGAAATAACAATTTTCAGCATGTATATATATTCGATTAAAAAGTTACATAAATACATTTCAGCGACAGTGAAAAACATGCTGCTACGAAATCGAACGATGTCAGAATCTCAGAATATATACGCTGAACAAGAAACGGACGAGCTGATAGCGATGCTGCGAGAGACGGAGAGTCTCGACGAGCAGGGAGATATCCTGCAGTACTTGGTTGACACGCACGGGCTCGAATTCAATACTGGTATATTTTTTTTCATTATTTTTCTTTCTCCGGTTACTCGTAGATCGTAGTGGACCACAGTGGCGTGCAATTGGAGAGGCCTATGTCCAGTTGTGGACAAAAACGGGCTGATGATGATTTTTCTTTAAAAATAATGTCAATTTTAAACTAATTACAAAGATTAGCGGTAGGCTAATTCATATTATAAGCTATTAAAATAGGCATTGATAAGTTAACGTATTTATAAATACATATGTATAGTACGACACAACTTAGATGTCGCATCGGCAAAATTCGTAAAACCGATCACATCCGAATTGAGTACGCTATCCCAAATTATCAAAATTTATTTCTGATGCGAATATGATCTTTACACAAACGTAATAACTTGTAATGTAATATTATATGACCGAATATATTCGCCAATTTGACGCGTCGATTTACATGTACTTTCTTTCTCTGACGCGTGAATCTATAGCGACGAATAGCGTCGAATGGCGCGATAGGGAGCTATTTGTATTAGTTGTGTAAATCGGTTTTATTTTAATTCCATTGCATTTTCCGATGCTACATCTAATTTTTATCGTACTATATATTATAATACTTATTGAAGCATTTATGTAACTTCATATGTTAGTATGTGTTCAAATTTTATGGCGGTTTCCATAAACAGATGAGCCGAGCCGAGATAGCCCAGCGGTTAGGACGCGTGCATCTTAACCGATGGTTGCGGGTTCAAACCCAGGCAAGCACCATTGAACTATCATATGCTTAATTTGTGTTTATAATTCATCTCATGCTCGGTGGTGAACGAAAACATCGTGAGGAAACCTGCATACGTCTAATTTCATAGAAATTCTGCAACATGTGAATCCCACAAACCCGTATTGGCACTGCCTGGTGAAATATGTTCCAAAACCTTCTCCTACAAAAGAACAGAGAGAGGAGAGAGCATCTAGTACTCAGTTAATAAATTATTTAATAAAATTTTCAGGCATGCAAGAAAACGGTAAGAACGTGACCGTCAAGGATTTACTGAAAGTGCTCTACGAGAAGGCTTGCAGCCAGAAGCTGTGGGGTCTCGTGCGTCACACGGCCGGCATGCTGGGCAAGCGCGTCGAAGACCTCGCAAAGGCCGTCACTGACCTTCTCGTGCGCCAGAAGCAGATCACCGTCGGCATGCCGCCCAACAGCGAGCATACCATCATCGCACCCCTACCCGAGAATGAACTGAGGCAGCTCATACATGTGGTTTGTAACCGATCATATAAATAATACACACTTACACTTGATTGCACAATAATTCATTAAAATGAAAAGCAAAATAAAAAAATATATGAAAAAAATAATATATTAATATACAAAAGATATCATTGATTTACTGACAAACTAAACTTGTTTTTGTCAACGGTCTTGGATTATTTATCAAGATACTAAATGTACATAAAATAATTTCAACAGTTTCAGTGTGAATGACAAATATCTCAACGTAAAAAAAAATGTATTCATAATTTTAGTGTATTACGATTATATTAGCTTCGCCTATCTATGTATTTATTAAATTGGAACTTTACAATCAAAGACCGATGACAAAACAGTGACATGGTACCACCGAGTTGATCTGATATCTGAATACGAAGGTGGGAAGGATCGATTTTGGGCTCTCCCAAAACAAGTCTTATTTATTATTAATATATATTAATGTGTTTGTGTGTGTCTAAATACATACATTTCATTTGTTAATGTTGTACATTTCATAGTGATGCATAAACTTAATAAGTTTATATTACACTAGATGTGCTCCGCGACTTCGTAAGCCTTTGTATTTTATACATAATTCTAAAATAAAAGTAGCCTTGTTACTCCATGACTAGTTACAATGGCACAAGGGACATAACGTCTTTGTTTCCAAGGTTGGTGGCGCATTGACAATGTAAGATAATAATAATGGTTAATATTTCTTACAGAGTCAATGTCTATAGGTGATGGTTACCACTTACCATCTGGTAGCCCATATGCTCGTCCGCCAACTTATATAAGAAAATATACATATATTACATCAGCTATCTGCCAGTGAAAGTCCCGTTAAAATCGGTCAATCTATTCCAGATATTAGCTATAACAAACAGACGAACAGACTGACAAAAATTGTTTTTTGGTATACGTACCGTTTAAACATACATATGCATTTATTAAAAAACTTTTATTTATATTACAAACACACACTCCAATGTATTAAATGTATTGATGTTTATCTAAACTGTCAAGCTTCATGCAGGCCTGCCTGGGTAGGTACCATCCCATCATATATTCTATCGCCCAACTTCATTACTTAGTATTGTTGTATTCCAGTTTGAAATATGAGTGAGCCAGTGTAACTACTGCGAGGAACAAGGGACATAACATCTTTGAACCTAAATTTGTTTACGTGTTGATAACGTACCAATGGCTATACACAGTGATTGTCAGTCAACCTACCTATTCTAATTAAAGTTAAATCATTTATAATAAAAATAATAATCACATATAACATTTTATTGCATGCAGTCATTACGTCGTGAAAAACATGGAAATGATGATAAAAAGGTAATTATTCAATAGATTCACACATTATCATTTACTATATAAATGTTTTTAATCATATTCACTGCATGTATTGAAATATCATAATGAAATCATATCTGGGTCATTCTAGCTCGGTTCACTTTATATTATATATTATATTATTATGTTTTAGGCATATGGTGATGATGAAAGTACAGCCATGTTAACCCAGGAACTATTGGTGTACCTCGCTATGTTTATACGAACTGAACCACAGTTGTTTCTGGAGATGTTGCGTCTGAGAGTTGGACTCATAATACAGGTAAGCTTAACTTACCACTTAATAATCTATAGTCCTTACCTAAGGTAAGGTTAAGGGCAACGCCCTGAATAACTAAACTCTGAAATGGGTGAATGATACCCCTCCTCATTTTGAAGTTAGAAAGAAATGGAAGGTGTAATTTTGTATGTTTTTTTTTTTAAGTCAGACAGTACAGAGCAATGAAATAATATCGAATGGCAAAACTAAAAGCTATTACTGTAAAGATTAAAACTACATAACAAAGATAAAGTACCATAGAGTCGAGATGGCCCAGTGGTTAGAACATGTGCATCTAAACCTATGATTACGGGTTCAAACCCAGACAAGCACCACTGAATATTCATGTGCTTAATTTGTGTGAACTTCTCGAATTTCGATTAAGAAAAACATCGTGTGGAATGCGTGTATCTAATTTCATAGAGAATCTGTCACATGTGTATTCCACCAAGCTGCATAGGAAGAGCGTGGTGGAATATGTTCCAAACCTCCCACTCAAAGGGAGAGGAGACCTTAGCCCAGCGGTGGGAAATTTACAGGCTGTTTTTGAAGGGTATTATTTTGCAACAGGTAATGGCAACGGAGCTCTCACGCACGCTTTCCTGCGACGGTGAGGAAGCATCAGAACACTTACTTAATTTGTCGCCTTTCGAAATGAAGAATCTCCTACACCACATACTCAGCGGCAAAGAATTTGCAATAAACAGCGGTAAATATTCATTTTTATATATTATAATATTAATCGTATATTGATGAAAAAAAAATTAGTCTACACCATATTATTCAGTTTATATGATATAGTAATTTTGCATTCATTCCCGGGATTATATAGTTTTGGCATTACGTTGTTACGCCTTTGCAAATTTAATACAGTAAATAAAAAAAAATGTTGGATTATATTTATACCTACTAAAATTATGGCCATAGAGCAATAACTTTTATAGATATATAATCTGTAGGTTTTTGTATGTAATTATGTTTATATATAATTCAATATGCCAATTTTTTACAGCCAACAACTCGCTTATTGACATTAAGGATAAGTTCGCAAAAAGTAAAGGCGAGTTATTCGTTTAGTGTGGACAATGCTTATGTTTTGTGGACCCCGCGTACGCCCCTTGATCTTAATGGTGTTGCAATTTTATAATAACAATTACTTTCGTAAAAATATAATTTCCCTTATAATGTCACTAACCACTGTTTATAAAAAGATATGTTAGGCTTAAAGCACACAGGCAACTTTTTGATTATGTAAAAATTTAATTTTAAAGCATATTTTTTCTACTGGCAATAAAAAATATGTAGTAAAGTTAGACCAATAATAAGAGTTTATAATTTTAAATATAGTTTTATGTGATGTATAACACTAAAGCCTAAAATAGTTTTTACATTTTAAAAAGATAAAATGAGTTATGTAATCGAATCTTTTATACGTTAGCTTCACTTGCACTGAATTGGCGGGTTTATGTTTGATTAATCATTCGCAATATTACTTTAAATTAATTATTTGAGGTCTAAATTGTCACATTATGCACGATCCAATTAAATAATTTACACTTATTATATCCAATTCATTTTATTTTTAACATCATTTGCAAGATTTTTTGAACATACCATTAATTTTATTAAATATTATAATTGTTTCTTTATTCCTTAGGATTTAATTTTTCACAGTAAAGGAGTTGCAAGTGACGAGGAAGCAATTAATTTAGAGAAGCAAAAATAAGGGAAATAACATAATTTTAATTATATAAATCAAATATATGTTCACAGTTGGCCGAGGCAATTTTTCGATTGTGAGCAACAAATCAAACCGTTACACAAAGAAATCTCAAATTCTATTGGAAGGTCAAGGACTCCAGGGTACTATTGATGAAGGTAAATACAAAACATATAAAAAATATATTTTAATACATACACAATATAAGTGAAGTAAAAATATACTTTATGCTCATTGTATGAAAATTAGCCGTAAAAATTGCCCATTAACACATCCGAATTTATTTTGTGATAGTTATAAAATGATATGTTAGTAACTATAGGGTATGGTATATTTCATATGTTTAGCCCCAATAACGGAACCAGACCGTCAAGGGCAGTGGCTGAGACGCCGACGTCTTGATGGAGCCCTAAATCGCGTGCCGAGAGATTTTTATCAGCGCGTGTGGGCTGTTTTGGAAAAGGTATCTTTGCTTTGAAGTTTCTTCTTTCTATATTATAACTAGTATTAAAAAAACTAGCTTATCATCTTTCTTGGCGTTGAATTTTGCTTCATGCCAAATTTCATCAAATTCGGTTCAGCGGTTTGGTCGTGAAGAAGCGACAGACAAAAAGACAGATAGAGTTACTTTCACATTTATAATATTAATATATATAATCATAATGTGTACTTTCTTAAATGATAGTAAATTTACTTTTTAATAAGCCCATCTTTTTTATTTCAGTGTCAAGGTCTAGTTATACAAGGCAAGGTTCTGCAGCCAAACTTGACCCAGGAGATGACATCAGGCGAGTTAAAATTCGCTCTAGCAGTGGAGACCGTGCTGAATTCGATCCCGCAACCAGAGTACCGGCAGCTTGTCGTTGAAGCCCTCATGGTCCTGACACTGGTCGTCGAGTACAAAGCGGTCAACAACCTCGGCGCGACTATAACTGTCGAACATTTAGTGCACAAAGCTAATCAAATATTTTTAGAGGATCAGGTATGTCTCGGAAACTCCGATTGATTGGTATAGTTCGACACAACTTAGATGTAGCATTGTTAAAATTCATAAAATTGATCACATGCGTATTAAGTTCGTTATCCCAAATTATCAATATTTATTTCTAATGCGAATAAGATCTTTACACAAACGTAATAACTTGTAATATCATATGACCTAATATTTTCGTCAATTTGACACGTCGATTTACACGCACTCGCTTTCACGGGTCGAAATGACGCGAGAATCTAAAGCGAAGAATGGCGCGATAGCTATTTCTATTGGTTGAATAAATAGACAGAAATCGTTTTTTTTTTTAATTTGCCGACGCTACATCTAAGTTGTGTCGTACAATACGTTAATATTGTAAGATAATTTAACGGTGATGTGGTCGCAGACGCGCTGCTCCGGCGACGCGACGCTGTGCTGCGCCAAGGGCGGCGCGGGCGCGGGCACGGGCGCGGGCGCGGGCGCGGGGGCGGGCGCGCTGGTGTGCGGCGGCGCGGCGGGCGTGTGCCAGCTGCTGTACGACAGCGCGCCCAGCGGCCGCTTCGGCACCATGACGTACCTGGCGCGCGCCGTGGCCGCGCTGCTGGCCGAGCGCCTGCCCGCGCACGAGCCCGTCGAGTGCGCCATCACATGATGCGCCATGACAGGTACCGGTCGGGCGACAGTTGTAAAGATATAGAATACTGTACGTATTGCATAATATGGCAAATCCTATTGAATACGTAAATAGTAGATTTTTTATATACTACACTATTCTAATTGAAATGGAAGTGATAGATATTAAATTTTTATTCCAAAATAAAGTGATAGCGGACTTTATATTTGTACTCAAGCGTGTGCACTAACACGGGTGTGCTCTATTTCTTCAACCTCACGATTGACGGCAACTCCAACACGAACGAAAAGTGTTCGGACGTAAAAACAACGGTATAACTTGATTATCTAGGCACGAGCGTAAACACTGCCACCTGACAGACTCTTCTATGACAGAAAACCTGATAACTTTTTTTTGATACAACCCGGGATTTGAACCCAGGACATCGGGATATGCAGCCGTACGGACTCACTTAAATCAATGAGGCAGATCAAAATATTACAAAGGTCAAAATTTTTAAACCGTCATCCTGATTGTTATTAGCTCAGCAACTTTACATAGTAAACAACTACTAAATATTGTTCTGATGACGCATTTACACGTGTAGAAGATTATACGTCAAGCCAAGTGTCATAGCTATTTGTTATGCAGCTACATATTTATTTATAAACAATCTATTTTCATTTTCACAGAACAATCAACAACACATCTGCGAAATTTCACTATTACAAGTTGCATGGGGCGTGCACCGGACAACACAACTAACGCGTCACATGTTCATGGAGACCACATTTATAATAGAAGATTTTAGTTAAATATATTATGTACTTTTAATTGAAATGGTCACCGTTATTTTGAGGCAGTCTATTATCAAATATTTATTGAAACAAATATTAATCAATTTATTATCCATCATACAATAAATATATTATAAAATAACACACTACATACAATTAGTGTTTTATAATCTGTACTCAATAGGACTATAAAATATACTCTACTATATGAGGACTGGTGACGTTTAAAAGTATCCATGTCTAAAACTGTCACCCCCACGACTACAACAAACTCAATATTTGCTGAGAAACTTATATTTTATTGAAGATTCTTATCTTGACTTATTTATAATAAAGGTTCATATACATTGTGATAAAAAAATATATATTTTTGTGACTAGAAAGGTAAAGAATTAAAGTAATATTACTAAATAAAAAAAACAATATTTCAGTTTATGATTCATAGTAATTATAAAAATATATAATAATCTTATACTAAGTAAACTGTCCTAATTAAGTACATATATGTTAAAAGGATCAAAACTAACCTGGCTACCAAATTGATGCCTCATTTTAAATTACTGTGAGGAATTTTTATTTTGCGTATGATTTTTTTCAGTATTGGCTTTTATATTTAAATCAAATATGTTTTAAATGTTTTAAAATTTTATTTTCTTATTAATAAAATGAAAAGTTTGAATAAATTTTATTAAAATTAATAATAATTTGTATAGATATATTATTATAATTAGTATTGTTTATTTTAGTATTATTATTTGTGCATGACTATCATTTTGAAATAGATGAGAATTTTAATACATCTTTGTGTTTTATTTTGTTTCATTAATAATCTATCTGGCTATCCAATAATTAATAAATCATGAACATAATATTTCACTAAAAATTTAATAATAAGCAATGTATTAATATTTATTTAAAAACTGTTTGCTTTCTATTGATATAAGATTATTTCACTATACAAAATAATAATTGTATCTTATTGTTGTATAGCTGGCATTGGTATTAATTATTATTATTAACTAAAACAACACTGTTGCTAAAACACACATACATAGTATATAAAGCATGTATACTTAGTGTACTATGTATACATAATTTTACTAACATCAATTTAATAAAATCAATTACACATTTAGAAAAATAAAAGAAAATTTGGGCAGTAGTCTATCTATTTATTTTCAAAGATACATTCTTTTCTATAACACAACAATTTAATATTATATAACATTCTACATAATTCACTAAGCTTCATCTTTCTTACCAAATGGATTCATTTTTGACAGCCAAGATGTTGTAGTCCTGAAATAACAAACATTTTAAATCAATATTTTTAGCTTCAGAGTAATATTAACTAAAATTATAAAGGTAAATGTGAGTTTATTTGTATGTTTGTTACACTTCCACAATTTACCTATTCAATTATCACTAAATTTACATATAAAGCGAGGTGTAATAAAGAAATATACCACCTGCCGCTGAGAGGGCTGGAAGCTAGTACAGGATAAATCACAAAGCAGAAGTACTCACGATATGTCATCAGCTGGACTATTATCACTCTCTTTATTAGCGGCTCTCAATTTTTCAACCAAATTTTTTCTGTAAACACTCTTTAATGGTACCGGTTTGTTAGCAGCTTCCTTCATTTTGGCAACTTTGCTAAGAGCTTCATACCAAGTTAACCCATACCATTCAATTTCTTCAGGTGTGTACTAAAATATTAGATTATTTTTATTTAAAATAGTCAATAAAATGACAACAATATA
The DNA here is from genome assembly GCF_905220365.1 of Vanessa cardui. Lineage (NCBI taxonomy): Eukaryota > Metazoa > Arthropoda > Insecta > Lepidoptera > Nymphalidae > Vanessa > Vanessa cardui. Next base: position 6,089,274 of record NC_061126.1, read on the forward strand.
TAAAGGATCCAGGTGTTTATTGGCACTTACAGATGACAAATAGGTCTTATATTCATTGTAAATCTCTTTTTGTTTTGCTGGGTCATGTTCGTATCGTGGGCAACCATTCATCAGTTCAATAAGTATTTGTTTCTTCAACTTTAAGGCTAGCATGGACACCAAATCACAGGCTGGTGTTTTAAGCAAGTAATGATCAAATCCATAATGGTCATTAATTAGTTTAATTGTCCTATCAGTTACAGTTACTGATAAATTTGTATTTAATATTTCTGATTTGACAACAGTTCTCTTGAGAACGGGCACCCAATAATGTGGTACCCTACGACGACGGGGATCGCGTTTTTGGAAACCTAAAGAAGAACAAATTGTTTGTGTTATTAAATAAAAATTAAAACAAACAACAATGTTAAATACACATAATAATTTTATAGATAAATTTAAATTTATATGAATTGAAGATATATGCGTTTTGTTATCAACACATTCATCATTAAAATTGATTTAATTTATAATATAATAACCTTTAACTACAGCCTCCCCACCCCAAATACCCTCATGAATTTCAGAAGGGTACTTCAAAGGTATGGGGATATTTTGTATGGGCAATGTCTCTCCCGTTAACTCATCACGTTTCCATTTACTCTCTTGAGGGACATAATGAACTGCAGCAGGTTTTAATATTTTCCATTCTCGCCAGAACTTCTTATAGGCAGGTGGAAGGTCAGTGCCTATGCCAATTTCAAATCTGGTCTTTTTCTTGAACGTTTTAGACAACTGGCGAGCGGTTGCCTAAAATGAAAAATAAAAAAACAAAAATAATGTTGTCTTTTTTAACTTTACATCCGATAAGGTGAACATTATGTTCAACAGTGACAATAAATTGTCATGATGCAATAATATTGTATGTTTTTATTTTGTATTGAAAATACCTGGATACGAGATGAAGCCATCTAATTAATTTACTTATAGCAACATAAACGGGAATATTTATAAATGAATAAAATCTTTGGCGTATTTTATTTTATACTTTAATACTGTCAAATATAAAAGTATTGACAATTAAAGGTTACTAGTGAAGTCACTTTCTGTCTTCTGATATCATAATGAATCGGTTCGTATCGATTAATTTTAAAGATTTTATCTTTTAAACCTGCTTATTTCTAATTATTGTTTATTTATTCAAGACATTTCAAATAAGTAAAGTAATGCTTAGCAATTTATACTCTTATTCCTCCTATAATCATGAAAATTTAATAGATTACCTATACAGTATATGTACACATTACTAAGTCATATTGCATAAATAAATTTTGGAAATGTTATATATTTCATAAATAATTCGTACTTAATTTTATTTCTATAATTATTTCTTGTCTCAAAAAACCGCAAAAAAAATTAATAACATTTCAATATAATTTACTCTGTGTTATTTCTAATCTGTGCTGACGTGGTTCAAATAATGAAATTCTGTACATGAAAAATGGCAAGCAATAACAAGTGCCAAGTGGTGGCAAATTATTAAGTATTTATTTGGTAATTTGCTTTGTGTTGTATTTTCTCGATTTAATCCAGTTGTGATATTGTTCTTTATTACTGAGTCATTGCATTTGTATTCATCGTTTTAATGTTGGCAAAAGAAAACATACAATGTCCGAAAGTACAAACATCAATAAAAATCCTGGGCAGGATAAAAAAATTGACGTCTCTGACTCTGATTTAGCAGCGCCAAGTGAAGTGTCCAGTATTGCAGGAAGTGTAACCCATAACAAGGTAAATAAGTAACATTATTATGATTTTATTTAAGTAACGTCGAAGTGAAGTAATACTTGGTTCAATTTGGTCCATATTGCTCCATATTAGTCAAGGTTCTTATCTAGATTTTTTAAGCAACTCCTATTTATAATTGATTATTATATCATAAATTGTATTTATAAGTAAATCTAAATATTTAAAAAAAAAATTAAACAATTCTCTGAGCATTAATAACGTTATGTTCATTAATCATTATAATATTAGACATATTTCATTTCTATGAAATAACTTAATTGTATGTCTATAATGAATATGTAATAATGATAATTATGACTATCATTACTATTATTGGAATTACAAAATTTAATTTATTATAATCATATACAAAACTTATGAAAGGACTTCTATTGTTTCTTTCTATTTTTGTTTGCAGCATTCAATCTCTTCAGAGAGGCAGATTAAATTTGAAAGAGCTCAGAAATGCTTAGAAAATGCTGCCCTTGTATCTAAAAGGATTAAAGAACACCGCAAAGCTACTGCCGAACTCTTGGGTCGGCCATTCGGTGAGGAACTGCTCGCAGCTGTGCTGTCTTTTGTCACAATTACAAAAACCAATCAAATTCAATCACTGCTGATTAACACTATTTTAAGTATAAGTATAAACAGACACCAAAGTTATTTATGTTTCTTAAATGAACATCTCTCAAACAGTCTTATTGATGTAGATGAATAAATTCATGAGACTTAAAATGTAGAGAAAATATTTTGATTATTTATAAGTTAATGTAATCTATTATTTTGTGTATTTCTAGAAGAAGATGTTGGAGATACAGCATCTGAAGCGGCAACCACCATAAGTGAAAAAACTAGCTATTCTGTTGCAACAGATACATCTACGGCAATGTCTGTGCAAGATGCACTAAACAGTGAGTAACAATGTTTATTTTTTTATTTTAACAGGTAATAACTTAATAAGCCCACATAGGACAGAGTAAGGATTAATATTGATTTTAAAAGAATAATAAAATAATTTTTATTCTATATACACAATAGTAAAAATATATTTTAGATATTTTATCGAAACCTTATTGTGATTCCCATTTTTATTTCAGTTCCTGGAATTAGTGAAAGTCTGGCTAATACTTTAAAACAAAAGGAAATATTAATGGAAAGAATTAAACAGTATAAGGAAATAAGTAAAAGGCCAATGAAAAAAGTAGTCCCAACTACAAGAAGAGATTCAATAACTGATACATTAGATGTGAAAAAGGTGGGTTTACTTTTAAGTATGTTGACATATCCATGACATAACAACATATAATTTATGACCGTATTTTTATATTCTATGTTTAAAAGTACAATTAGATATTAGTAAGAATCAATAAATCAATTATTACAGAAAAACTTTATAAGTTTTCTACAACAAACTCATATGTATTAAGAGCTGATAACAGTACTTATGACTCACATTTACTATTACATATAAATGATTTACCATTGTATTATCGTTAATGTTAATTTTATTCAGGACTCTAACACAACTGACATCACAAAACTTACAAATTTAATAAAAGAAAAAGATAACAGTCTAAGTATAATGCAAGTAAAAGTCAAAGCAATGGAAACAACAATTTTAGATTTGCAAGAAAAAATTACAGAGAAAGATCAAATAATAGAAGCAAAAAATAAAGCTACAACATTAATGTCAGATAGTTTGAGCAAAAAAGGTTGGTGAAAAATATATGAATGTAGATTCTTATTTGTGTTTTTATTTTGTACAAAATTATGATGTTTCATCAGTTATTACATTTGTGTGACATTCAATTGATTAACTTAGTTCTTACATCATTCAATACGAAACTGATAACATTCTTAATAGAAATTGTGGCTCATCATTTCAAAATATTATAAATATTTTTCAGAAAAAGATACCACTGATTTACTAGAAGATACCAAACAGCAGATGATAAAAATGCAAAATAATTTTATAGCAATGGAAACTGAATGGAAGGAAGAAAAATTAAAATTAATAAATGAAATAGAAGAAAAAAATGATAAAATAAAAAATCTTGAGGAAGCGAATACAATATTGGAAAATTCAAGATTTGACATAAGTGTTGCTCATTCTAAATTAGCAGAAGAGTTAGACTCTAAAGTTAAAGAGATCAATGAATTACAGGATAAAATTAAGCAGCTTGAAGACTTCCCTACAACTGAAGTCAAAGACCAAAAAGATCCTGAAGAAGAAAAGGGATCCCTTGAAATAAGTAATATGGAGGAATTAACAAAAAAAATTGAGTTGTTGGAACAGATTAATTGTGAGTTAAGACATGCAAATAAAGAGTTTGAAAGTCAACTTGCTTTAATAAATCAAGAAACAAAAACTAACATATCACCAAGTAAAAAAGGTAGTCCTCTTCCTGTGCGCAAAGGTGGCAGAAATGCTGCTTCAAAAATGAAGTCCCCTTGGAGTCATTTGTCAGCTGAACCTGCACAACAAGAACAAGACAAAAAAGGTAAATCTGACAAACCGAAATTAGATATGATACTTCAATCTCTTAATAAAGATATTTTACAAAAAGAATATTTAATATCTGAAAAAGATACTTTAATTTCGGAGCTTCAATCTGAAAATACTAAAAAAGAAGAAGTGATAAGAGAATTGCAATCATTAGTTGACAAACAAAAAGAAAAAGAAATGATTGATATTGGCATTTTTGTTGATTTACAACAAGCAATCAAAAAAGATGGTGATGGTGATACAGAAACAACGTCGACTGACGTAAAAGATTTAGAAAATAAATTAACAGAAGCCCAAAATCAAATAGCCACACTTAATGATGAAATTGACGTGGCAAATAAAAATATGATTAAAGTTAAGTCTAATTTCAAATTAAAACTTAAGCAAATGCAAAAGACGATTGAAAACTTCAGTAAAGTATCTGACGCTAATGGTGAAATAGTAAAGTTAAATGAGGAGATACACCAACTCACACAAAAGGTAGCAGAATTGGAAGAAGAAAAAGGTAATCTTCAACTACATTTGGTTGATTATGATAGTGGAAGATGTAAGTACAGCGTTACATTTCTCAATTAAAAATTTTATGTTTATAATCATATATATACTTTAAAATTTTGATGTTTATATTTGTATATCTTTTCTTACAGTGACTGAATCAGATGTTTATAAGAAATTAGTCGAAATAGAAAATCTAGCCGAGGCAAGACTTAAGTCTATAAGTTTACTTGAAACCCAGAAATTTGATTTGGTCCAAGGTAAAAATATTTTATTGTATATGTAATTAGTATTGATAATTTTACTAAGTTCAAAATTAAGCTTTTTTTTTACAAAAAGTAAAAAAAAAGATTAAACATTGTAAGTTTCCAGACTGACGTTATAACCATGTTTCAGAGCTTCACAGCTTACAACAGAAGAATTTAGAAATGGAAGATAAGCTGGCAGATATATCCTTTATTCAAAATGAACAAGTATGTTCAGAAATGAAGTCTGTTCAATTAGAAGAGCAAATTGATCAGTTGCAAGCATCTAAAAAAGAGCTAGATCTTATAATTGACAACTTAAAATTGGATAAAGAGCAATTGAATGGAACTATAAAAAATCTACAAGAAGAAAAAGAAGAGTTAATTCAAAAGTTGGAAAATTATATTCAAGAAAATATTGAGCTTAGTGATAAACTAGAAAAATTAAGTGCTGAAAAAGTAAGTTCAGCAGAATCAATAGAGATTGTAGAGTCATTAACAACACAAGAAAAACTGGAACTTGAGGAATACAATAAATCTCTTCAAACAGAAAAGAAAATTGAAGATGATCATCCAGAAAAATATATTTCTCAAAGCCACGAGCAAAAAGAAAAATTAATGGAAGAAAGTATGGAGCTAAAAAAGAAAATAGAATTGTTTACAAGTGAAAGACAGGAAGTGATGGAAAAAATGAATAATTTATCATTAGAAAATGAATCATTAAACAAAGACATAAAAGAGTTAAAAGATCAATGTGATAGCTTAAGAAATAGTGTCCATATACTAGAAGACGAAAAGAATAAACTTATCTCTCTCAATGACGAACTAAATCAGCAAATAGAAGACCTTAAACACGAAAAGAGTGAAATATTAAGAGAAACTGCAGAAGCAGTCAAACCGTTAAGTGCTGAGGATGTAATAGACGGGTCAGTCGGTGAAACAGTACATCAAGATGACAAAATTATTGGCGATAAAGGCGCTAGTAGAGTGAAGTCTGTAAAACAGTTGACAAAAGAAATTCTCAAATTAAAAAATACCATAAAAGAAAGAGAAGACGAAATTGGTGATTGTCAGATGAAAATACTATCATTGGAAGAACAACAAGAAAAGCACAAAGAGATATTACAAAACATTGCTTCAAAGGAGAAAACTATCAAGAAGCTAACTGATGAGAATAATCAATTAAAGAAAGAAGTAGAAAATCTAAGTAATGAAAATAAAGCAGAACATAATTTACATCTAACACAAACACATGAGCTATTGCAAAGTGAGATACAAAAAGTACATCAAGAGTATAATGCAGCTATAAATGCTCGTGACTCAAGAATTCATGAGTTGGAAAACATTTTGTTGGAATATGAAAAACAAGTTATTAACTACAGTAATACTTTGCAACAGAAAGATAAGGAAATGTCGGAATACATAAACCAAATAACTAAATTAAATGACCTATCACAAAAACTTAAATCTACTGTTGATTTACTTGAAGACGAGAAGGCAAAGGATCAAAACTCGGAACATATAAAATCTTTAAATAAACAAATTTCGCTTTATCAAAAGACTTTGTCTGACTATGAGGAAAAATTAAGAACACTTGAAGAAGAAAAAGTACAATTACTATCCTTAAAATCCAAACTAGAAAATAAAAGTAGCAACCTCGAACAAGAAATACAAAAACTGCAAGAATTGTTGAAAGAAAAACAAAACCTTATTAAAGATACACAGATGCAACAACAAAAACAAGCTGATGAATTATCAACTGTTTTATTACAGGCTAAAGAACGTGATGAAGAAATACATGAAATAAAGTTACAGTTAAGAAAGGAATCTATAGAAAATGAAAAATTGCATAACATTGTTGTGCAAAAAAGCAATGAAATCAATGAACTTACAAAATTATATGATAACGCGAAAGACAAATTGAATTCTGTTTCGGTTGATAAAAATGAACAATTATCTGCCATTGAAGCTAAAAATAAAGAATTGATGGAGAAATTGAAAAAATTTGCTGTTAATATAAAGAAAAAGTCGGCAATGTACACAGAATTGGAAAATCAATACCACGAAACCCAAAAACAGCTTCAAAATAAAACTGAACATTATGAGCAACTTTTGATTCAAGTAGAAACCATACCTGCATTACAAGAAAAATTAAAACACGCAGAAGAAGAGTTCAACCGTTTGCAATCTCAAAAAATTTTACTTGAGCAGAAGTCACAAGAAATTTTGAATTTACAATCACAGATCGAAGTTTTACATAAAAACCATGCTAACGACGTAGAAACGATTACAAAATTAAATGAATCATTGGATTTAATAAACAAAGATTTATATTTTGCTCGTGATGAAAATAATAAACTGAAGGCACAAATTGAGAGTTTGAATAATAAAATAGTGGAATTTGAAATTGACCAAAAAAATAATGCCAATCTTTTGACGAAATTATCATGTTTAGAAGGTGATTTAAATCAAAAATTGGAACAAATTACTGTACTATCTAGTCAAGTTGAAAGTTTGAATGAAAAGTTAACGCAGGTGCAATTTGGTCATGATGCAAAGGTACAGGAACGTGATATGTATATTGAAAGCTTACAGTCAGAAATTGATAAATATAAAAACAGAATATACCGCCTCGAAGAAAGTATTTCCGCTATGGAGAACGGGCGCCAATCTTTAGAAAGGAAAGCTGATAATCTGGATATCCAATTACATGAAAAACAGAAAGCTTATAGTGAGTACATAAATCAAGAAGATGAATTAGTAAGTAGATTGGCGGTACTTATCGATAATGATAGAGTTGTTGAAAAACAATTAAAGGAAATCGAAAGTGAAAATAAAGAATTGCACTACAAAATGCAAAATCTTAATGATGAATACCAAAACTTACAAAAATTCTATGCGGATTTGCAAAATAAGTATAGTACATTAGAAATGAAAGCAGCCCAAGTCGATACTATAGAAACCGATATATCATCATATCAATCGCATATTCGAGAACTGGAATCAAATATTAAAAAAATTACAAACGATCATAACACATTGCTAGGACAAAAGAAAAGGGACATAGAAGAATTAGAATCAGAATTTAATACACAAATTGAAAATGCTATTAAAGAAAAAAAGCTATTAAGCGAAAAGTATGAAAAAATCAATGATCATGTGTGTAAGCTGGAATCAAAACTAAATGAATATAAAACTACTATTGAGCGTCAAAACATAAAGCTTAATGAAATGGCTCATGACAATCAGATGTTAGTTGAGAGATCTACTCACAGAGAAAAAGAAGTTTCACCTGATTATACTGAACAGTACATAAGCGAAATTAATAAGATGAATTCAATACTTAATTGTAAAAATGAAGAAATTACAGAACTAAGTAATAAAATACAGCATTTACAAGCACAATATTTGTCCCAAATATCAGACTTACAAAATAAAAATACAGAATTGACTAAAAAAATCGAAGATTCAAATTCACAAATAAATAATTTAATAAAAGATATCAACCTTTTCAAAGAAAATAATGACCATCTTAATAACCTACTTACACAAAAAGATGAACAAATCAAACAGATAATGGATAACAAAAAACTATTTTTCGAAATGAACATACCAAAAACTGAAGGAATGACTATTTCATCTACAATAGAAGCAATGGACAATGAATCGAAACCCGTTGATATTTTGTCACTTCAGTCACAGATAATATCAGACGCTGAATTGCTTCAACCTGTAGTAAAAAAAGTATCTGAAAACATCCAGACAAATCCAAGAAAGACGCGTTCAACCTCGGAAGGTGTAACAGAGGAAGTAATTGTACCGAAAAAGTCATACCTATGCTACAAAGAAGATGAAGTTAAAGAAGAAAATGATCCTTTTAATTCTGAGGAAGGTTGGGGGCTTGAAAGTACAGAAGAATCAGAGGTTGTAACACCAGGTTCTTCACAGTTGTATCAACAAATTCAACTGCTTAACGAAACAAACACCAAGCTGAAACAAGAAGTTGATACCTCGAACACTAAGCTATTGAAAGCTTTAAAGAAATTAAAAGAATTAAAAATTGCAAATGATATGCTATCAAAGGATTTACAATTAACAAAGAAAATTTCTCAATCATCTATGCTCGATATGACTATTGAAAATGAATTATCAAACAATGTCGAAGAATTAGAGAAAAAAGTTCAGGAACTTAATACAGATCTTAATAAAGAAAAACTTGAAAAAGAAGCCTTGAAGAAACAAAACGAAGTGTTCAAAAATGCTAATGACAGATTATTGGAAATGAAAGAGAAAATGGATAACGAGTTAGAAATGTGGAAGTTTCAATTTAAGCAAGTAAATGATAAATTTTCTTCCTTACAATGGGAAGGTGATGGTAAGGATTCCAGCCCAAATCCGCAGTCTGTATCAACCCAGCGAACCTTTAAAGAAACGAAAGTAAATGAAGAGTTACTAAAATTAGAGAAAGAGAATGATGAATTACAATCGATAATTGATAATGTAAATGCCCAAAATAAGGAATTATCCACGCAACAGGAACAATTAAAGGCAGAAATAAATATACTTACTCAGAAATTACATCAACAGTCAACATTAACCTGCGATAACTGTAACAATCTTAATGAATATAACAAAGAATTAACAAAGAAACAAGAACTGTTGGAAAGTGAATTAAACTATCATAAACAACAATTAGAAGAAAGAAAATTATGTGCTGATTGTGAAAAATTAAAACTGCAGATTGAGGAACTTAACGATAAGTGTAAGAAATTAGAAGAAAGTAATGCAACGCTTAATGAAAATTTACAAAAAATAGAAACACAATACAGTGAATTATTAACGCAAAATGTCCATTTAAAAGAAATTGTTGAAGAGAATCAGTTTACATTTAAAATGTGTGAGAATGAACTTTTAGATAAAAATCGTTCACTAATGGAAGAAGTTCAATCTCTAAAACTTTTAGAAAACGAAGCTACTTCAAAGATAACTTCATTAAATGCTGAGCTTGATAATATGAAGCTTCAAATGACACAATCTCCTGAAAAACTCAATGTACAGAACAAACATGAAGTTAATGCTTTGGAACTAGCAGAAAAGTATAGCACTTTGGAAGAACATTGCTTAAATTTAAAGCAAAATCTTGATGAAGCAGCTAAAAAGAATTGCGATCTTGAACTGGAAAACAAAAGTCTGACGGAAAAAGCTATTGATTGTGAAAAACGATTAAGCGATCTTAATGCAAAATTACAAAACCTTAATTCAGAAAATGACCAACTTTTGTCAACTGTTACTGAGTTACGTTCGTCAGTATCTAGCGCTATGGACCAAAGAGGATTTGAAATAGCCGAATTATGGAAGCAACACTTAGGACAGAGGGAAGCTGAATTTCAACAAATAGAATGTGATCTTAGAACACAATTAACTGCAGCAGAGGCTAAGTATGAACAACTTCTTGAAAATGTTCAGTCGTCCAGTCAAGAAGAAACAAATAAAATTGTTTTATCAGAACAAATTAGTTCATTGCAAACTAAGTTACAAGAAAAAGAGGAACAACTAAGAAGTCTTCAACTTAAATATGCTGAAGTAATAAATGAACTTGATATGCTTCGTTCAGAAATGGAAGATGAGAAACTAATACATGAAAATAAAATTCTTGTCCAACAAGAAGAATATGAAAAAATGCTTCAAGAGTTGAATAACAAAAATCAATTACGGTGTGACGATTATGAAAGTACACTGAAAAATCTCCGGACGGAATTGGACGCAACCGCATCTGTTAATCTTAACTTGAATCAACAAATCGAGGAAATACGAAATGTTTATGAAAATAAATTAGTAGACTTGTCTAAGCAACTTCAGGTTAAGGAAAGTGAGATATATCAAAAAACAAGAGACTTTACAATCACTTTAACACAAAGAAATGAAGAATTTGAAAATGTTAGGAAGCAATTGATTGAATACGAAAAGAAAGTGGAGGACTTGACTTATGAAAAGGAATCCGAATTAGCAATTTTAAGATTAAAAATGCATGAAAATACTGAGCGCTTTGATAAGATGCATAAAGATATTGAAGATGAAAAGAATAGTATCTCTGAATCACTAAAAGAAAAAATTATCGAGTGTACAAATCTTAATAAACAAATAGGTGATTTAAATAAAGTTTTAGAAGAATATGCAAACAGAGCTGCTGAAACACAAACAGTTTTAGAAAGTCAAGAATTAGAAATTGTAACGCTGAAGGATGAAATATCTAGTTTAGAGGATACATTGAGGGCAGCAAGTACTAAAATAGAGAAACATGTAACATTTTCATCTGATACAAAGCAGGGTCAAGAGGGTGGAATATCAGCAGCTAGTCTAGATAAAGATCTTTTGGATGCTGTACCGAGAGCTGAGTTAGATTTAGCGTTATACATGTTGCATCAAAGAGATGTACGGTGTGAAGAACTTACAATGGAATTGACTCAGTTACTAGAAGAAAGAGATACGCTCCAGTTACGACTCTCTGATAGTTTACGGTCTTATGAAGAATTGAAGTCGCGTTGCAATTCAGCAGGATTAGATGTTTCAACAAGCTCGAGTCACGAAGGAGTTTCAGATTTGCCGACATTTAATGTTGAAAAAGAACGCCAGTTTGTCGACACGCATAAAGGGCAAACGTCACGCAGCAGCAGTATAAGCGATCCTGATGGGGATAGACCAAAGTTACAAGCCAAGTAAGTAATGTTACTCACGTATTGCATACATATTTTATACTTTATACAAATAAAAATAAAACTAAGCAGTTTATCTATCTTTATAACGAATCTAAATGTATTTATATCAACAGTCTTATTTTATTACAAATGGCTCCTGCTATCACGGCCTTCATTCTATTGTTTCTAAAATTTTTTATATTCTATAATCTGTCTTCATTTAAGAGTACATTCATTTTTCATATCTTACTTTCAGAGAGATTTTAATAAAAAATAGTTAGTACTCATAAAAAAATTGTTAACTCCAAAAATTTAAATGACCTGACAAATATCCAGTAATAGTTTTTGTGGCATTTTTGTGTTGATTATTTATTTTTAGATAAGTGATTGTGTAATGCTCAAAGTTTCTCTTTCGGTGGTCTAAAGTATATTTGATTTTCTTACTTAATTTTTATTTCAGGTTGTCTGAACTGCGTAGTGTGAAACACAGTCGAGATGTGCGATTCCGTCACGAGAGCGAACAACGGCAACTAGGTATGCGTCTGTTGCAACGAGATGTCGCCAACTTACCAGCGGAGGCGGTTGAACAACTGACTCAAGCTCATCATACACTTTGTGAGTATTGAGCCATTTAACATAAGTTGTCACTTCGAATTCTACAGATTAAACACTAATTTATTGCCATATATTATTACGACCTCCGTGGTCGAGTGGTGTGTACACCGGTTTTCATGGGTACGCCACTCCGAGGTCCCGGGTTCGATTCCCGGCTGAGTCAATGTAGATTATCATTAGTTTTCTACGTTGTCTTGGGTCTGGGTGTTTGTGGTACCGTCGTTGCTTCTGATTTTCCATAACACAAGTGCTTTAGCAACTTACATTGGGATCAGAGTAATGTATGTGATGTTGTCTCATATTATTGCCATACAAACGTTACAAGATAGATATGGCAATAATATAAGGCATAGGCACGGCTAGAATGTGTTTAATATGTCAACTGTATCGTACACGCAGCATATGGGTTGCCAAAGCGAGCGAGCATTCCACTGAGGACGCCGTAAGATATGGGTCACGGCGGGGCTGCGTAGGAGAGACAAGAGTATATGTTTAAATAGATAAGCTCCCTATGTATATCCCTCACTCACATTATCCCACAAGTTTAGGGCAAGCTTGAAAACTTTTCTGTAGTAGCTTTACCAATACATAACGATTCGAAAGTGTTTTGTTGGAGCATACTTGTACAATTTTTCATTTATATTGAGTTTTATAATTAACTAGCAACCCATCCCGGCTTTGCATAGATGCAATACTGATGCAAAGTATTCTTCAAATTTGTTTATTTACGGCATCACATTAGAAACATCTAAAATTATCAGTATTCCTTTACTATATTGTTCATGCTTTATAAACAAAACTCCACTTGAAGCAATTTATCTATTAAAAAAAACCGCAACAAAATCCGTTGTCTAATGTTAAAGATCTAAGCATACTCAGGGACAGACAGCGGTAAGCTAATTTGTTTTAGGTTATATAATAATGTTGACTTAATATTTTCTTTATTTATTTATAGCACGAGACACCCAAAGTACTCCAACAGTTCTTCTCAACTGGCTGCGAGGGAAGAGCACGCCTAAAGTAGTACATATGTGAACACAAATATAATGAAACATAGTACTTTAGGAAGGTTAAGCTCTAAATGAAAGTGCATCTATTGCCCTTCACATTGTCACCACGGCACTGCACAATTGAATAATGTTTAAAAATAAAACATAGAGTTACAAATTGTGCATTTATCAAGCTTGTTATCGAGAAACGAATAACGCCAGTATCAGTATAATTAGTTGATGTTCCTGGTAATATTATTTCTTTTAAAAATCTTGCAAATGCATTTCTTAATTAATTCTTTCTGTTTATTTTTACTTAACTCTGCTTATTACATAAGCAACTCTTTGATGAAATTTTATGATGAAAAGGTATATAAGTAAAAACACTTGCTTAATTTACCTAATATTTATTTAGTGTACATTTTATCAGATGTCATCAGAATGTCACTACACTGTTACTGGCAACGACGAATCGAGTCGGTTTTAATAAAAAAAGGTGCTAAAATTTTTCATTCCAATATATAATTATGTAAAAATATAAATTGAAGATATTTTCGTTTGGAAAAAATAAATAAAGAAAAATAACATATTTCGTCAGACTGCTTGACCAGAGAAAGTTCTTCAAATTAATTTGGTTTTTAATTATTTTATTATTATTTAATATAATAAATATACATATTATGCCACAACAATGTCCTGTTGTGTTCTTTGAATCATACATTTTAAGATATAAAGAAAAAATGTGTGCAAACGAACGAAAAGCTTCTTGTTGAAATTTTAGTTCAGAACCATGTCTTTCCTTAATGTAAGTTCCAATAAATCTTCCAATATTAGTTCTACCTATTATATTTCTTACATCAACCATTCACAACTGGATTCAATCGCTAAAATTTTTAAGAATTAGATAACATCCCAAATATTCTAAAATAAATATTATTTAGTAATAATTTCAATTTTGTCATAAAATGGTAATCATGGAATGCTTTTAAACTTTTACTTTTAAAACAGCCATATATTATGTTTTAATTATGATGTGTTAAATAATGAATTTATTTGATTTAACGGATTGTAAATTTAATGTGTAAAGTAATAGGCAATGATAACAACATATTGTGCCTTTTTTAATTACAATCTTTTTTAACACTTCATTGTATTATTTGTAATGTTATGGGTATATAAAATTAATTATAGTATATATTATTCATTGTAAATAAATTAATCAACAGATTTCAAAGTGATTAATGCGATTATTGTATATGAAAGTGTAAATTTGTTTTCCCATTAAATGGTAATTATTTTAAAATGCAGTTTTATTTAAATTTACATTATACTTTCGGATTTTCGGGTTACTACAGATATGGTGGAGTACCCTTACGGTATTTTTTGGGTAAATATTTGTTCCGTGTGTTAATAAAAGAAACTATAATTTTGTAATTTTTTATTGTCGTATTGTTTTAAATATCTACATCTCAATTCGCAACAACCATACAGTACAGATACTCAACTTAAAACGTAATGATCACATAAAAAAATCAAATTTCCGCAACTTCGCGTGTCATACAACTTTAAAATTTAATTAATAGAATACAATAGAAAAGATCACTTCTATTAAGAGTTTTACAGCTCTATAAACTATGTACAACATTGGGAAAATCTTAATTTTCCACTACATACTTTTACTCTATTTCATAACAATCATATTTCTTAAATCTATTTAAAAAGCCAAAAATAAGCATTAAATTTACTATTTTTAATGCGTATATTTTCCCACATACATGTAAACAATTATATAATATAGTATATTATTTCTATTTATAGTCAAATTTGAAGATTCTACGTATTTAGGTAGTAGTACCACAACCATGCTAACTATTAGTATTTATTATCTGTTTTACTGTTCTAGGCGATAGCAAAGAATGCAGTATTTTAATTTTATATTCATTTAACATAGTCAATATAATTTTACAAATACTTTAAAGTAGTGTTACTTATGGCACCACATGCTTACAGCATAATAGTATATATTTACATTTATTTCTAGAAAAAAATATATTTATACAGCATAATGGCTAATATAATAAATTTATTTGAGTGGTATTAGAAAGATATAAATTGTCTAGTGAATAATGAACATATACTCTAATGGCAGTAATTAGATTTATAAATGCCATTACATATGTATATATGATACATATTATATCTTAGAAATGGAAGACATTGGACTATTATTATTCAATAACATATTTTCAACTTTATATAAATGCAGATTAAACAATTAAAAATAATGTAGATCTTAGATATAATATACGATTAGCTTTCTATCTTTAACACTTACTATTATTATAAACATACTATTTGCATTCTCCACCCGTACTTAAGCTCTACAAAATATTAATTATCTGTGGAAATTATATCACAATATTTTAATGTAGGTAGATAGTGTTTAACTTTCCTCTTCGTTCAAGTTTAGAATCATTAAGTACAAAAACTATTAAACTTGACTATTGCATAATTTTATTTTCAGTAGTTGTAGGAACAATAAAGTAAACTTTTAAAACTAAATGTAAACCTAGCTTACCAATGTTACGAAAATCACATTTTTTTTCTATAATTAATCCAATGACATAGTACCCCTAAGTTAACATATTATGACTGGAAGTGACTATGATTTCAAATTAAATCAACTTTCTAACACTATCACATTAAATGTTAGGTACTTATACGCTAAAGATAATAGTTGGTACAACATTCGTCAAAAAGGAACAAAAAGAGAATCTTCAAAACAAAACATTTAGCCCTTCGTCTACTTTATATTTAAATTAATAATAATATAATATAATTTAATGTGTATATCAGAAGAATTGTGTTGGTTATGTCATTTATCTATTTGTCTGTGTTAAAGATTGACATACTATACATATTATATTAAAGTTTTTACAAAATAAAAGCGTAATTTATTGCCTTCCCCCGATATACAAAGAACTATTCTTGGATCTGAATTAAACTGATATATTGAAACCGTTTAAGTAATTTTGGTCACTGTTCACTGTTTTTACTTAAATAAAATTTATTTTGATCGAAAATCCAAATTATACTTTTGTTTTTAGTAAAATTTGCTTTGGTCCCAGATTAACAATTTTGCTACGACCGATTTTTGAAGAATTTGAATTTTTTTGTGTATTTGTCAAGCAAAATTGAAATTTTTATCTTAAAAATAAAGAGGTAGATTTTAATTTCAAGATAACAACTAGAGCTGGAAAAATATAATCATATTTCTTAAGATAAATCAAATTTTGTATATTTCAGTGCAATGCCTCTGCCTATATTGATTGCTAATTTTTAGACTAGAGGCAAAAAAGTAGCACGCAGGGCTTACGATTAATGAAAACTATGTACACATAAATCCTTAGACTACACGCGCAGTGAGTAATACCTACGTTGAACACGTGCATTTGTCAGTCTTAGTATCAGTCCTCAACCACGGATGCACCGCCATATTCTTTTAGTTTATAGTATTTTCGTACTAATGCACCGTAATTAAAACAATTTTTCCTTGCCGAACTGCTGGCCAGGATACACGCTACTGGGTTATTTAAAAATGCACGTCTCGGACGTCAGTTGGGGTGGCGGCATTACTGTGAGCCTTGTCCTGGGTCGGAGGTGGCGTCCACCCCCCCGCCTCCCGGCCTTGTCCGTTTGGGGCAGAAACGACGCGTTCTTCAATTAGTTTTTGCACCATCTCTTCGATTTGCTCCAGGCATGTTTGCAGACAATCCTATAAAACAATGAAAATTATGTTATTAATTGAATATAATATAAAATTTAAAAAAAAGAGTAAAAAACTTGTAGTGTTTTAATATGAAAAAACGTTATATAGATATTTACCGGGTCAATGCCAGTTAGCTCATGTAAACGCGGAAGATGTCCGTCTAATTCTAGGCCACGTAGTGCAGCAGCGATGCTGCAGGAAGCCAGAGTGCTAGCGGGGTACAAGGTGAACTCATAATCTGTAACAAGAGAAATATAATTCAAAGACTTATAAATAAAAATATTAAGTATGGATAACTGAAAATTGAAATGTTAATTGATATTTCCTGTTGCAATCTACAATGTATTAGCATTGTTAACTACGCTACAAATACGATTGAAATAACAAATGAGCGCTTTGCCTGCATATCAGTCTAAAAGCAGGTCACGCACGCTTTGACAATGTACAAGTGTATTTGGAGCGGATGTGAATAAGTCTATTACATAAAAATGCCGTGATTACTTCAGTGTTAATGTAGAAGGCAAATTGCTGCGACAACGACTTGCGGCTACAAAGCGCGAGTGCGAATACATTAGCGCGTAGAGGCTACACTCGTATCCGATAATGAAATGCTCTTTTCTCCTTCCCGCAGGTTGTTGGTCCCTTTCTGGAGAGTGTAGCCTCAAAGGAGCCGGCATCCGCCCTCGCGCCCGCATTCCATAGCCCGCGCCCGTTTTACTGGAATATTTCTCACGGACTTGCTTTGGCAAAACCATTATACGTATACAGATACCTCTTAAAAAGGCTCTACCGTGGACCGATTTGGGCCTGAACAGCTCGAGTTGTATTGAACAACCTGTATTTGTACCGTAAAATAATTGGCATGTAATTAAATGTGGGGAGAAATTTCTAGACGTAAAGATAATTTAAAAATACTGCCATCGATTCGACAATTAATAATACGTTAAAATTTAGTTTTTAAGGGCCTGTGAGGAATTATCGATGACAAAGTCATTTCATACATTTTAAATACTTCATTTATATTCAAGTACGTATATTTTATCATTTTGCATGCCCGCAATGCTTATTTTTATTTGAAACGATAACACAACAGGAAAATCAGCAGAATGACCTTGGAGGGCGAATGCGTTTAAATTGGATATCTGTACTATTTACATACTTTACTAGCAAATCTTTATTAATATATATATGTGATATTACAAAGTTCAATTTGTTTACCGTATTATGTAAAATATCTTTATATTTAAATTATTAAGAATTGCAGATAATACCTCTTCAAGAGCTCAATTCATCATTAAGTAGGTATATTCCATTATACTGCCGCAGTGTATGGATACCGAATACTCTTTCAGCATCATTTAAGATTTTTTGTGGCGGCGTACTCGAGATAAAAGGTACGAGTAGGGTAGGAACAAAACGAATGAGATGAAACAACGAGAGCGGCCGCTCATTGGAAGCATTTGCATAATCTGATGTTAATCAAACATCGAAGCCCTACCGCTTTTACCGCGCGACGACCGGTTCGGCTATTGCAACGGACAATGTGTCAGACTAAGCAATAAAAATACCCCATTTTTGCTATCGACCCCATCCTCGATTATGAGACAATATGCAAAATGTCATACCTATAGAAATGCAGGTAAAGAATATGACATATTTAGATGAATAACTACAAACCAAAAAAGAAAAATGAGCGCAATAACGTTACAATTATTAAAATCTAATGAATGCGCGTATTACAGGATATGAAATATAAAATTCATACAAAAGCCGCGAGCTATAAGCGTGAGCCTAACAACGATGACATAATCGTCTTATTATCCTTGAACGTGAAGTGTAGGTACCAATAGATGTGGAAACGGTGCGGGCGGGCGCCACGACGTTCTGACTCTATTCGCAAGGTGAACGATCTCGCGAGGCCGCGCCGGTAGTACATGTATCTACGTAATGCTCACCGGAACAAATAGGTGTTCTCCGCACCTATGTTCTACGTTCCCTGTCTGTCTAACCGCTCAAATCTACCTTAATGTGAGACCGCCCGACATACTCGTACCTGTCCGATAAGATACCTGTCTTCACGTAATCGAAGCCGCCAGTCGTCTTTTCAACTATGTCTGAATATTCTTTATAACGGTCGTTTCGTTAATCAGGCATACTTGAAACGTTTAGGTCTTATCTTAAAATGCTAAAGACAAATTGTGTTATTTGTTCAGAAAATACTTCACGGTTATAGTAAATTGCATAATAGAACATAAGTTTAATATCTTTAGTAAGTTATTATACATTTTCAAAAGAGTATAATTTGGGCTATTTATATAATGACACATAATGTAGGTCTGGGCGGTATAACGAATGGTACACGAGAGTGCTACGAGATCAAAAAGCACTTATGTATTATATTTTATTTTTTCAATTTATCACGAGGCATATATGATCGTTGTATCACATACAGGCAGCATACGAATCAAATGGCACCCTATAATTTCTATCTTATATTTTTTTCAAAAAGGATAAGCAATTTACATTCAGCAAAACTGACTACAAACGAGGAATATAATATGTTGAATTAGCCACTGCGTGACATGTAAGAGATGATATCTGAGGAGTGAGTGAAATAAAAGAACTGTAGCGTGAACTTCACCGACAAAAAAACAACACGACAGCGGCGGCGAACAACAAAAACCGTTGCACAAAAACATATGATCCCAGAGGGATACGGGGGGTCTGGGGGGTGCGGGGAGAAGTCCTGAGGCGTGCTGGAATGCGCTCGGGCGAGCGGCGTGGGAGGCGCCGCCGCCGGCGCGAGCGCACCACACACACGCGCCCTCGCCCTCACTCTACCCTCACTGTAAACAAACCTATTCACATCTCACCGCCTCTCCGGTCCTTGCGCCCACTTTTCTTATCTTTTCTACAAGAAACGAATGTATATGCAATTTGTCCGAAATTGCTTAAAAATATTTTTTATGCACTTGTGTTAAGACTTTCAAATAATTTCAAGTCTTAATCTGTAAGTGTGTGTAAAGCACAAGTTGCAGAACGTTGACGATACTTTGAAAAACACAAAATACGTGGTAGAGCATAGTAACTAACGCTTTAATTAATGAAGTGATATAAAGGTCAACATTTTTTAATTTAAATGAAGACAATAGCCATAGTACTCATCCTACCCATCTCCTAGATGTATAGAGGTTCAGTGACACATGATATTATACACATGCCGACCTAAGCGGACCCAGTGCGACATTGTCGTGACATGACGTGCTATCGAGATGCTAATTACTGTCTACCACCGCAAACAAAAGGTTTCGAACTTAGTTGTGACGATCGCAAGTTAATTATGTAGTTTATATACCTATACTTTAATTGTTAGCTAATGTTGCTGGCAAGCGTAATCATAAAACCATTTTACGAGTCTTCATATGAATCTATCATTAAATTTACCAAAAAATAATTAAAACATACCTCTGGCTGCAAGCGCGATGAAAGTCTGAGCGTGCCTCTGGACCATTTCCGTGTTGACATGCCCTCGTAGAGGCAACCGTGACAACAGCAGCGGCAAGAAATCGTGCGCTGTCACTCCGGCAACGTCCCATTTCAACTTAGAAAGCACCAACAGCTCCCAGCTCTGTTGACAATACAAACGTATTCATAAATACCAAAAGTAATCGTCACAAA